>NW_004567141.1:8127913-8141509 GCF_000260355.1 Condylura cristata | reverse complement strand
TTGTAGGGGTGGAGTGGGGAATGAGATAAAAAATGGGGGGGTGGGGGAGGGAAGTGCACAGGACTATGGTGATGGCACAGGGTGACTTGGTGATGGGAAATCCACGGGGATTACAATTGAGATGAAAAAAAAATGTACAAAATGATGTAAAAATAAACTATTATACACATATATAAAAAACAACAACAAAAAACTTCCAGTCAAAAAACAAGAGTGGCATATATGAGAAAGGCATTTTCTTCCATTATGTAGAAGGGAAGAGAAGAGGTGTATATGGTGGGTAATTAAGAAGATAATTCATTTGTCAGCAGAGTTTCACAGAATCTTTTAGTTGAAAGAGTTTTAGGGGTCATCCTAGTCAAGTTGCAACAGTACAGAAACCCCCTACAGACTCATCACTCATTTAACAAGTATTCTCCTACATACAAAAAACATTTATGAACACCACCAAAACCAGAAAATTAACACTGATGCATTGCTACTGTCTAATATGAGAATCCATTCAATTTCCTTAATTTCCACAAAGCATGCAGCTCAGATCAGAGCCATTCACTGCAACTGGCACTCACTGAGACTGTCCATTTCAGTCTCCATCAGTCAAGCAGTTTCTTGAGTTGTTTGATGTTCACACTTTAGAGATGATAGCCTGTTTTTTCTGTAGATTCTCCCTCATTCTGGACTTAACTGGTGTTTCCTTTGGGCTAGCTCCTACACCACCAGCAGCAACATTATAGAGGTGGTGTTGTGCTCTCTTCAGTGCACATGATGGGGGGGCTCCCAGTTTTGATCTACCCCATTCCTGATGGAGTTCGTGTTAATCATTCAATATAAGTGTTATCCCTCCAGGCACTTCCCTTGTGAACTCTTTCCTTTGTAATTAATTAGTACTCTGTAGGGAGGTACTTAAAGACCAGGTAAATATTCCATTTCTTATCAAACTTTCAATTTACATTTTTTACTTTTTAGATGAATATTTTATTTAATAAGCTAAGATAGTTACTATCATTTTATGATATTCATTAAACGATATATATCATTTCCCTCATTCTATTTTTTGATATCAGTTTTCGGTATCTTTATTAAAACAAAATGCTAAAACTGAAAATAGTGCCAATATCAAGATTAATGTGAACTATTGTCTCCCTGCATCTGAATATCATGTTTATAGGGCTACAGCAGGAGATTTCATTAGTTTTACAGCAGACATAGAACATATTAATAATAGAGCTTACAGGATGCCACTTGAACTATTATTCAAGTCAGTTCTCTACAAATCTGTGTTAATTTTTAAAATCTCATTTGCAGGTTGACTTATTGAGTACTTTCTTTTTGTTACATGTGTTCTAAGGTACAGTTAGTTTTGTGTCATTTTCAAATTAAGATACCTGTACTTTAAAATTTTTTTTAAAAAAAGATTTATTTTCTTTATTTATAAATAAAAGAACTGGGGTCTAAGCCAGAGGTGTGGGGGTGAGAGGATTCACCACAGACAGCGGGGAGCCAAACAGTTGGAGCTACTGAAATACACTGCTGAGGGATGCAGCGGGCAAGACAGGATCATCTCCCTGCTGGCTGGGGAACGAACTCCGGCCTCAGTGGCAGTGCATGGAGATACCTTGATAGTGCTGAGACGTTCACCCCTGTGCCACCATGGAGGCCCTTATACTTTTTTATAAAACAAGTGGAGAAAGAAAGGCTAAGTCTATAGAGTTAGGCATTCCAACCAGGGAACATCTTGGTAGAAAGCAAAGTGACCTCCATTAGCTTTTATACCAGTACCAACACTTTAGTCTTCAAATCTGTTGTTTATGTTTAAGAATCAATGAACTGAACAACTAACAAAATGGATGGCGAGAACCAGGTTTCTCACTTCTGGAGTGGGTGTTTTCAGAAAATGAAGGGTAGGAAGCCAGAATGATCCATGTGACAATTTTTAGAATTGGAGACATACACCTGAATTCATTCTTAGCTTAATACTAACACAGTTAATTACATATAGAAATATGGAGTTATGAGTAGGCAGGGGTTAATATATACACGTGTTTTCTTGCTCTGTCAGAGAAACTAAAACTCAATAGTAAGAAACACAATTAATAAACAGGGTTATAATGACATTAGCCAATCAATGGAAACTATTTCCTTGAAGAAATGGCTAATTCTGGGACAGGGACAGGAAACATACACAAGATGAGATTGAATCATCTTATACTGCAGAAGGAAAGAAGTGCTCAAAAGTTAACCAAAAAATAATACTCCTCGTAATGGTAGCATGTTTCAAAAGACATGTCATAGGCCATCCAAAAGAACTCCTAATGGTCCAGGCTGGAGTAACTTGAACAAAGACAAAATGACGTAGTATTACAATCTAAAGTATAAAATAAAAATTCATGAATCCATACTACTATATAGTAAAAAATAGAGAAAACACAAATAATCCCTTCAGAATAAGTTTAAATTAAGCATATAATAAACTCTTAATTCCCTAATCCTTAAATGTGGTCTGTGCAAGTGATCTCCCTCTAAGAGAATTGTATGGAAGAGACAAGAGAACTTTCAGTGAAGAAGTATGACAAACACTATCTCAGTTAGTGGTCAAGGCCAATACAGACACTGATCATTTGTGGTCAGTACATCCTCTGAATGTGATGTGATGACAGTGCCAATCCATATCCCCAGTATGATCAGGAGACAAACAGAAAAATTTTAAAAAGACTAAATGTAGTGCATTGATAGTATCCCTGCATGGGATTATGGCACAGAAGATATTACATAAAAATGAAGAAAATATGAATATGAGCATTGTTATAATGTATTAATTCTGGTTTACAAATAATAAAAAAATGTAACATACTCATTTAAGATATTAATATTGGGTTGTCAGAAGTCAGACACATATTTTCTCTGAAAAACAGAAAAAAGTACATCATTATTTTTCTCATAACCCATGTTATAACAGGGAAGTTGGGAACAAGGTTTGTGGGAGTTCCTTATCCTATCTTTACAATTTCTTCATCAATGTAAAACTGTTCTAAAAACAGTTCATTCAAAAAAAAAAAAGACATTATGTAAAAGGTAACTTCTGAAAAAAATGGGAGGCTAGTGGCCCTCCCTGGTGGCGCAGCGGGTTAAAGCACAGCACTGAGAATCTAAAGCCACTTCCCCATGAGTTCGATTCCCGCCTGCCCTGGAGATCCACATGGCGTGGCAGACCTCTCCTGACCCGCCCGCTGCTCCCCTCAGCAGTGTACTTCATCCATCTGCCTGTTCTGTTCCCCACTCTGTTTCTGGTGAAGCCTCTCACCACTCCTGAACCTCTGGCCTGTATCCCAGTTCTGTATGCACAAATAAATAAATCTTTAAAAAAAAATAAAAAAAAAATGGGAGGCTAGAAAACAAACATTTTAAAAGCAGTGAGAGGAAAATACTGGCAACCCAGTAAAGTGTCCTTGAAAAGTGATGGCAAAAGAGAAGAGACATTTTTAGATATAATGTATAATGAGAGAATTCATCACCAGCAGACCTGCATTGTTGGTTCAAAGGGAAATGATACCAAGTGGAACTACTGAAAGGAATATACACCAGAAGTATTTACAAGCCATTGTTTTTTCCCTTTATCATTAGTTTTGTCATTCCCTCACCAAAGAAGGGTCCTTTTTAATTCTCTTATAAAGGCTCCTGAGACTTACCAGAGTTTGGTAAGTGGGTCTCAACAGGGGCAGAAAAATCCTTTTAGGGGCTATCCACTTAGAATCTTTGGGGTGGGTTTTATGCTATCACAAACACGGAGAGTGCCACTGGCATTCAACAGGCATGGGCCCAGGAAGCTAAACATCTGTAATATGAGTTCCTTGCAAAGAATAACTTTCCAGGGCAAAGTACCCCTCACTTACTGACCCCAACAAGAAAGACCTGAATGGAGAAACACTGTAAAGCAACAATCAAAACTGCATCGTCTCTGTTGGCAGTGGATACCCATGGAGTAAATTCTGGATTTGCAACTTGAAGCTCAGGGTCATCACTGTATGAACAACTAACAAGTAAAAAAATATCTTCCATCTGTAACCATTGAATTGACTTCTAAACCATTATTCAAAATATTTGCAGACTTTTAATATGTTAGCTTCTTCCTCTGTAGAGCTGAGGAAAGGAGAAGCACAGAAGAAATAAATAGGTAAATTGAGTTAGTTAAGGAGTTTGCAATGCCTAAGTTAGACCAGAAGGCTAGTAGGTAAATTATTGTCCCAATAATATGACAGAGGGAAGGGCCCTCCACTTCCACTTAACATTTAGAAAAGTAAAGGAAAAATTCAGAATTTATATAAAAGTTGTTCACAATTTTTTTAATAGATATTCTTATTTTTAAAATCATAGACTGATTTAGCTTTAGTTTTTTTTTTTTTAAGATTTATTTATTTGTGCATATAGAACTGGGGTACAGGCCAGAAGTGCAGGGGCGGTGAAAGGATTCACCAGAGACAGAGTGGGGAGCAGAACAGGCAGATCGACGAAGTACACTGCTGAGGGGAGCAGCGGGCTGGCCAGGAGGGGTCTGCCATGTCATGTGGATCTCCTCCAGGGCAGGCAGGAATCGAACTCATGCGGAAGTGGCTTAAGCTTCTCAGTGCTGTGCTTTAACCCGCTGCGCCACCAACGAGGGCCTCTAGCTTTAGACTTTTTAAAAAATAATCATGAATTTAAAAAATGAATGGATTACATGGTATACAAAGGAGAAATTTTTACAAACTCAGGCAAAAAGAAACATACAATTAAAACAATTCTTCCTGTCATAGTACTATATTTAAACTGCAGGCTGCAGCTTCTTTGAGATAATTAAAAATCCGTATTTACCAGAACCTAAAAACTTTGAACCATGAAAAAATAGTATTATTGCCGTATTATTCATTTTCTTGGACAGGCTTTTAGAATAAAGATAAAAGATTTACATTAAGTGACTCAGAATTACTGACATTTAAATATACTTTGCAGTATATTTGTGATTTATTTTCATAAAATGTGATTTAAAAAATAGTCACAAGTTAATTTTCTATATGTTATAAACTGGTACTTTTTTACTCATTGATAGTTAATAAGGTAATGAGTTTTAGAAAGAATACAATGGAAAGAAAATAACACCTCAACTAAATCTGTTCAACCACCCAAAGGAAAAAGAAGAAACACTTGCTACCAATGACTGATACAAAGATTGAAAAGTAACATTATTTGTTCACATATGTATATGAATTACTTCATCTTACCCTAACAAAATGAAAGAAAAGTTATATACTCTTATGAGTATAAATAAAAGTGTAAAAGATTTTCAATTTGACAGTCATTTGACAAATTTAAGGATGTTAAACAGTAATAGTAAAGCCTATATAAATTTTTAAAAAACAGGAAAATAAATCCTTAATTTTTCAGATAAATGTGCATTAATTTCAACTATCTAAGGGCCCATAACTTCCCCTTTTATACTACCACATATCCGCTAACTACATTACAAAGAACTCATTCTGCTAACTAGAGATAACAAACAAAACCACAAATTGAGCTGTCTTTCCTGTGGATGATGTCACAGACGCTGCATTGGGAAAGATGTCCTTCAGTCATCAGATGAAGGGCACGCATTATAACAAACAAGAACAAACCCTTGAAACAATGCTGACAAGGCAGGAAAAACAAAATGCTTACATTCAACCATGTGGAATTTTAAAAGTTACATATATATAAATATATCTTTAAATGAAAGGAAAGCTTAGCAAAATTAAGGATCTTAATGAAGTCATCTCCATGCAACATATACTTAATTTGTTCCTGGTAATTTGCTAACGACTGCAGAAAACAGGTAAGACAAATTTTAAAGACACCTGCACTTCTTTCCCTCCAGTAAATTAAGGATGTAAATAATGACAATATGAAAGGAAAAAGACCGTGTTTCAAAGAGGTACCGAAAGGGTCTCTGCAGACTTATGTACCCTGTATTGTAAACTCACTAACCAGAGGTGTCTTTTGTTTGCAACGCTCACTGTAAAAAGGGAGGAGCATAGAACAGGTGCCATTTTCCCCAGTCCCACTTATGATGCAGCTACCTTGGTGTGCCATGAACCACATTTCCCAAGGGGAAATGATGGAGTGGTGGTGGAGCTCCTGAGAACTGGAGGCAAAGTTGAGTGGCACATTGACCTCTATAATTCAGAAGGCAGGTAGGCCCATCTTTTGTTTGAGTGCACTCATGTGCATGTTCATTCGCTTCTTTTCTCTTTCTGGCTTTGCCTTGCACCCAGGGATTTGGAGAGACTTGGAAAAAAGACACATAGATAGGGAGGTTGCCCTTGGTCCTTGGTGGAAACAATGGTAGCCATTATCTTGCCCTCACTATAGGTTATGTGTTATATTTTGAATTTTCTCTCTCTCCTCCTGTTCCAGCTCTTCGGGACCTGCCTAACCTCTTTTTGGGGTTCCTTGCCAGAGGGTAACAGATTTGTGGCAAGCTTTCAGGCCTCAGTGGCTCTGCTTTGGGTCAAACCTGAATGGCTGGGCATTTGCCTACTAGAAAATGGGTAATTTTTGGAGTTTTATTAAAAATATTCTTTCTTATATGCACTAATTTTATTAAATGTCTTTTACACTGTCTGCTTCTTTTGCTTTGTATGGCAGTTGGCTGGACCCCTTTGAGAGTGTGTATCCCTTAACAGTTTGATGTCTCTAATATCACTTAATGATTTGTATTACAATGCACAACACAAAGGTTTCCTTGTAGGTGGCACAGAAGTGATTAGTGAGCAGAAGATTCAAGGATGGCTTTTTGGGTCTACTCCATGAGATTTTGAGTTATACACTGGGGGAAAGGTATCCAGTGCTTCTGATCAAGGATCCTTGAGCCTCAGGTACATGGCCCTGCTCTGTGGGGAGATAAGCGGGATTGTGGAGGAAGAGAGGTGCAGTAGCACATTAATAAGCCAGTAAGGCAAGCACTTCTCAGTGCAAAAAGATTTTCTTTGGAGTACAAGCAGAAACAGAAGAGCAGAACACTACAACACAGAAAAGTTAGAAGAGGACAATAATTAATGTTAAGAAATGTCATGTTGAAAGATGGGAATTTGAGCGTTGTGCTGATGTGTACATTCAGTTTTGCATTGCTTCTCTGTATGTCTCATCTCATTAACAGCTGCTAATGTATTCTAGCTACACTAAGCTAAAATGGAAATCTTGTCGCTGATCCTGAACATGGTCTCTGTTAAAATCTGTTTGGCTTCCCTGGCATTCCTGCTTCCATTCCTTCTTGTGGTTCTTCATCTGACCACCATGAGACTTGCTTTGCTCCTACTCATTCCCTCCCCTCCACATTCTTACCCAATGCTTTTGCTGTTTCCTAGGCCCCTATTTAGAAGGCAGGGGAAGCAGCCAGGGAACAGCCTTCTAGATGCTTGCTATAGCAGTTATCCACTGGGTGGAAGTACTCAGCTGCCAGTTTCTGTGGTTGCAACAGGTGTGAGATGTCAGCATTGGGATAGAGGAGGCATTCACTATTGGGGGCACCAACATCTTTTTTCTTTCAAAATCCTCGGTTCTTAATTACTAGTCCCTGCTTTAAGTTCATTTCTGCTTTGAGATGAGGCTTTTAAGTTTAATTTACTATTGGTACTACCTTGTCCACACCTACATATTGAGCTAATATGTATTTTTTTTCCTCCAGTAACTAAAATCCCTACCCTTGAGCTGAATTTTTTTTTCCACCAGTAACTAAAATCTCTTATAGTTTACTTTTTTCCTCACCTAGAACCTTCTCCCATGAGGATTTTCCTGCCTAGAAGACTCTTCTCAACTCCTGAATTACAAAATCAAACATCATTTCCTCAAGGCAGTACTCTCTGACACCTTGAACTTCAGTCTTCATAAGACTTCTCACAATTACAATTTGTGTATCAGTGTTTATCTTCTCTGGTTGATTTAATTCCATGAAAGTGGTTGTTAAGTCTTTTTACTTATGGAGAACTAGAGTTAACTTAAAAATATTTGTTGACTAATTAACATCCAGAATCCAAAATCCTCTTATTGCTGTCAACTGACTCAGTCTATTTTCTATCATTTGCTCTCAGACTCTCTTCACAAGAGGCATATTTTTGATTCATGTGGTCCTTCTACTTAAAGTGTTTACTCTCTCTGGACAAACCCTGCCCTTTAATAGGGGGCCCAGCACAGTGAAAGTCACATCTATGAAGTCTTCTGATAAGGGCTTTTCAGACTTGAGAGTGAGGAACCCTTTCAAGGTTACATTATGGCTTTCAGAGTAATACTAAATCAGCATACAGTTAGCACTTGGTGGGTCCTGCTTACTTCATGCTTTTTGTTTCCCTATTAAGAGTAATGTTCCATAAGGACATACACCGGCATAGATTCTTGTAGCTTTCTACAGTGTCTATCACATAATGCTTGGCATAAAGCAAATATAATTAAACACTTGTTGATTAACTATTTTATATTAAATAAATTTGAAGTAATTAAATTCAGGGGGAAAAAAGGCCAGAAATATGAAAAGAAAAAGAATACTTAAAAATGGGGGGTGGGGGGGGGAAGAAAAAAGGCAAGGATGATCTTACTAAAGCCCATGCACCAATGTCTAGCACCTATATGCTGTCACCATTGTCAAGAGAAAACTGAAGGGATGCTAAGGGATGTAAAGCCAAGGTGAAGGACAAACCACACAGAAGATCCACGAGGTTACATGCCTGATAAACTTGCTCATCCAAAGTGAGAGCCCAAACCTAACAAGGCCCCAGCAAAGAAGGAAGAGAAGAAGTCTTTTTACTTATGGAGAACTAGAATAACTTAAAAAAAAAAATTGTTGACTAATTCGCATCCGGAATCCAAAATCCTCTGACTGTTGGAAAAGAAAAAAAAAGAAAAAAAAGTAAAGCTGATGCTAGCAAGGATGTGAATAACCCTGCAGAAAATGGAGGTGCTGAAACAGACTGAGACCAGAAAAACACAGGTGCTGGAGACAGTAAGTGAACTGTGTATATTTTGGAAACTGTACTTCTGGTGATTGTACAGTTTTATAAAAGTGCAAAATTGTATTTATTTTTTAATTTTAAAGCTATGTTAGTACACAGAACACTTCATTGTTTTTTAGGGAGGGGCAGATGTCATTAGTATAATGTGTCTGAAGCTGGATTTGGTGTGTGTGGAAAATCTTTCCCTCTAGTTTTGAAACTTCCTTTTGGTTCCCAGATGGAGGGATTCCTTGATTTTGACTCACATTAGGCCCCCTTGGCACAGACTCCTTAAGGGAGAAACCAAAGATTCATTTTTATGTCTTTTCCATCTCTACCTTCAGCAAAGACTTGACTCCCTTAAGCCCAGAGAGACCTGTTGAGACTTGATTTCAAAAAGTGGTTATCAGTTTTTCAGGCAATCTGGGCTTTCCAGTGTCACCACTGAGATGGCACTCCTTGAACGAGCAGTGGTTCCTTTTTAAGATAGTAGACCATCAAGACTGAAAAATCTGCTATCTCCATTTTATTACCTGAAAGTCAGGGTCAGCTTGTGAAAAGTTGCTAAAATCACACATTAATAAATGTGAAATGTCAACCCTTGGTATAACCTTACCCTATTCAGAGCACCAAACGAAGACTGTAAAAATTGGGTTTTATAGCAGCTTTCTGATTTGGGTAATCCACTGAAGAGGGGAGTTTAAAAGTTGTATTCTGTTTATGTTTGTCTGCCCATATCAGGCCTAAATGCCATGATTGTTTATGAAGAGTATCTTTAATAAAGCTAAATATAGCCTGGCTTTGGGGAAAAAGTCAGTACCAGTCTTAAAGAAACAGGTAAACTGTTTTCATAATTATATGAGACACTGCTCATCCCAGGCACAAGAATAAAATTAACTACTATACAATTTAACAAATTCATAAACTTCACAAATAGGTAGAGTAGGCAGATGCTATCTCTTTCATGAAAGGGGACATTGGTTTAACGTTTCTTTCTTTACCCAGACTCACAATAGGTATTGTGATGCAATTTTTACAGTGTAAGGTGAGATCTTAGTTCCTTTTTGCCTATGGATAATAACTGTATATGTTAAAAATATATATATAGTGTGTGTTTTTTAATTTTTAAAATAATATAATAGTTTATTTTTACAAAATTTTGTGCCTTTGTAATTCCCGTGGGCTTCTCATCCCCTAATCACCCGTGTGCCATCACACTAGTCTAGTGCACTTTCCCACCGTTTTTGAACCCATTCCTCATTCCATCCCCATAAAATGTCTCTGGTATATAGCTGTTCATTATTATTATTTTCTCCCCTGGTCCTTTGTACTCCTGCTATGAGTGAAAATGTGGTATTTTTCCTTTTCTTTCTGGCTTATTTCACTAAGAATGATCCTTTCCAGCTCCATCCATGTTGCTGCAAAAGGCATGTGTTTTGTTTTTTTTTTTTGGGCTGCTGAGTAATATTCCATTGTGTATATGTACCATGTCTTTTCAATCTAGTCATCTCCTTTTGGGCATTTGGGTTGTTTCCATGTCTTTCCAACTGTAAATAAAGCAGCAATAAACATGGGGGTGCAGGTGTTTATTTGAATCAGTGTTTTTGTCTTTTGGGTAGATACTTAGGAGTGGGATTGCTGGGTCATATGGAAGCCCCATTTTAAGCAGTCTGGGAAACCTCCAAACAGCTTTCCATAGTGGTTGTACTAGTTTGCATTCCTACTAGCAGTGCAGGAGAGTGGCTTTTCTCCACATCCTCGCCAACATTTGTTGTTGCTAGTTGTTTGAAGATGTGCCATTCTCACTGGGGTGAAGTGGTATCTCACTGTGGTTTTAATTTGCATCTCCCTTGTTAGGAGTGATGTTGAACATTGTTTCATATGCTTGTTGGCGATCTGCATTTCCTCTTTGGAGAAGTGTCTTTTTAGCTCTTCTGCCAATTTTTTGATGGGGTTGTTTATTTTTGTTGAGTTGCATCAGTTCTTTGTATATCTTTGTGATCAATCCTTTATCGCTAGTTTTGTGTGAGAAATTTTTTTCCTAATCAGTGGGATGCTGTTTGTTTTTGTAATGTCTCTTTTGCTGTACAGAAGCTCTTTAACTTGATGTAGTCCCATCTGTTCATCCTTTCCTTCACTATCTTTGCATTGGGTGCTGTATCTTCAAAGATATTACTGAGATGGATGTTGTGCAGTGTTTTACCTATCTTTGCTTCCAGGTATTTTATGGTTTCTGTTCTTATGTCTAGGTCTTTAATCCACTTTGAGTTGATTTTTGTGTATGATGCGAGGTAGTGATCTAGTTTCATTTTTTTTTTTTTTGCATGCAGCTTCCCAGTTTTCCCAGCACCATTTGTTGAACAAACTTTCTTTGTTTAATTGTATCTTCTTTGCTCCTTTGTCAAAGATTAGCTGCCCATAAACCTATGGTTTTCTATTCAAATCCACTGAATTATGTGTCTTCTTTTACCAGCAGCAGGCAGTTTTGATTATTATGGCTTTGTAGTATAGCTTGAAGTTTGGGATTGTGATGCCTCTGTTCTCTTTCTTTTTAGTCATGAGAGTTTTGACTATTCAAGGTTTTTTGTGGTTCCATATTAATCTCATCAATACTTGTTCTATTTATTTGAAGAATGTCACTGAGAATTTTATTGGATAGCATTAAATCTGCATATTGCATTTGGCAGGATGGCCATTTTGATGATGTTAATTCTCCCGATCCATGAGCAGGGGATGTCTTTCTATTTCTTGGTGTCTTCCTGTATTTCTTTTAACGTGTTTTGTAATTTTCTTTGTAGAGGTGCTTTACCTCCTTTATTAGGTTGATTTCCAGGTATTTGATTCTTTTTGTTTTAATTGAAAGGGGATTTTTTTTTTTAAATTTCTGCTTCTTCTGATTGGTTGTTTGTGTGTAGGAAGGCATCTGACTTTTGTTGTGTTGATTTTATATCCTGCTACCTTGCTAAACTGGTTGATTGTTTTGATTAGTTTCCCTATGGAGTTTTTAGGGTTTTCCATGTAAATTAATATATCATCTGCAAATAAGGACAGTTTTACTTCTTCTTTCCTTATCTGGACTCCTTATATATCTTTTTCCTGTCTTACTGCTCTGGCTAGAACATCCAATGTTATGTTGAAGAGCACTGGCGATAGTGGACACCCTTGTCTTGTTTCTAATCTCAAAGGAAAGGCTTTCAGCTTTTTCTCCATCACTCAATTTTTTAATCCATTTTCCTCCCTTCTTTTAAGACTAGACTCCTAGGGATTACTACTGTGTTTACAAAGTCATCACTTAGTGGGTATAGGTGGTGCTCAAACATCTCAAGCAGCAAAGTTTCTGCAAACTGCAATGGATTTGTGTGTAGGCACAGAAGACTCAATTTCTGGTCATTTGTGATCCTTTCCTGGTTTCCTGCAAGCTTGTTCTGACTCTCTTATGTGTATGCACATGTTCTCAGGGTCATCTAACATGTGTAGATAGCTTCTGGTCAGTGCCTGCCACTGAGCATATGTTCTTAAAGGAGGATACACTTGTCTGCCATTTCAGCCCAGGAGATGTAGGCTCTGGATTCCTCCACTTGCCTACCTCTATGAAGTCACTTTTACAGACAGAATGGATGCTTGGCAGAGATGTTACCCACCTGTCCATGTGGTCAGGTCAGTTCTTGTCCCACCCTTGCAAAAACTCCATTTAACATAGTTTGGGAAGTGGGAAACAATCCCTAGACAAATACACAGACTCTAAGTGTTTCACAATTTTTCAAAGCATAAATTGTACCTCAGACTGTTTTATATCTCTGGTTTATTTCCAGAATATTGAAGTGGTTACTTTTGTCAATTGTGTCCATTTTTATAGTTTTTTTTCTGGGAAGAAGAATTCTGTTACAAAGTTTTTTATTTTTATGACTTTTATTTGGAAGTATTTCAAAGACCAAAATCAATAGAAAATATAATGAACTGTGTTTTCAATACTTAGCCTAAGAAATTAAACACTACAAGTGTTTGAAACTTCTCATTTGCTTAAATTTGGTATTTTTTAAAAAAGATTTATTTATTTATGCATACAGAACTGAGGTACAGGCCAGAGTTGCAGGGGCGGTGAGAGGCCTCACCAGAGACAGAATTGGGAGAACAGGCCAACTGACTACTAAGTACACTGCTGAGGTGAGCAGCAGGCAGGTCAGGAGAGGTCTGTTGTGCCATGTGTGTCACCTCTGGGGCGGGGATCCAACTCATGCTGAAGTGGCTTTAGCTTCTTAGTGCTGTGCTTTAACCTGCTGCACCCCAGGAAGGGCCCAAATTTGGTATGTTTTTATTATTTAATACCTACCTACATATTTATAAAGCAAGTAAGCTTTTGCATTTCTTTCATTCAAATAATTTCTAATCATACATATTCTTCTACAGCTTACTTTTTCTTTTATTCATGATTGTATTTTTGGGATTTATTCATGTAAATGCACATAGCTTTAATTCATTCACAGCTAACTGTTATATAAATATATCAGTTCAGGCCCTCCCTGGTGGTGCAGCGGGTTAAAGCACAGCACTAAGAAGCTTAAGTCACTTCTGCATGAGTTCGATCCCCGCCTGCCCCGGAAGAGAT
>NW_004567141.1:8112976-8127654 GCF_000260355.1 Condylura cristata | reverse complement strand
TGGAAAAATGAAAGACGGATTAAACATGCTGTGTAAATACACAAACCTCTGGTTGGCAAGCAGATTGCTTGGAGGTGGGATGTGGGACTTATCATAAAATGGGCACATAGTGATTGTTTTCCACAATAAGAATTCATGCCTTTCAGAGTCTTGTTTTGAAATCCCAACAGGCCTTTCCACACAAGAATTAACGTGAACTAGTCACAGCAAGTCAATGACAATGTGTGGCCAAAACCTCATGTTCTAGTCTTCCCTTTTTTTCAAAGTAAGATTTATAGGCCAATATCATCTGGAAATTTGATACAAATACAGAATCTCAGACTGTATGTCAGACCTACTGATTCAGAATCTACACATTCCCAGCCGATCTGTACATAAATTACAGCGATATACATAAGCATGAAATTACTGGATCACATGTATCGTCTCTAATATCAGAAAGTGCCAACTTTCTCTCTAAAATATTGTACTAATTTATTCCCCTACATTATGCTAATTTTCTATTTGCTAATTATAATATAAAGCTATTTCCTACTGCTTTTATGTGTACTTTCATTCCATTCACCTAAGATGTCATTCTCTAAGACTGGATCCTCAAGCTTGATATCTAAATTGTTACAAACTGAACTGTGATAAAAAATTACATGGTCAAATAAACTTGGGAAACCAAAGTTTAATCAAAATAAAACAAATTCTGTCCTTTCAGAGATTTCAATATGTTTACTAGGAATCTTTAAAAGTAGGAGGATACATGTTTTCCATGGATTGTTTATGAAAATATCTGAATAAACATTTCGAAGAACACAGATAGGAAATCAATTATTTTATTTAAATAAAAATTTAAAATCTGTCTCTTATAAACTCAGTTCTTCCCATACTTAACACTCTCATCCCTGTCTATATGGTTTTGTGATATAAAATAACATGAGGGAAGAAAAAACACATTTTGCTTGGTTGACTTTGTCCTCCATTTTTCTTCATGTTTTGTTTTTATTAAGAAGAAATCAGTATGTGGTAACTATGTTCAAAGTTTGAAGCAGTTTTTCCTCCAAGACAACTGAGGATGGCAAATTGATACCTATACTCTGATATCAAAGCAGAAAAAAACTATCTTAAACCCAGCTGTTTCCACATAGATGTCCACCTAAATTACTGCTCCTTAATTTCCTTTTGCTTTCCCTGAAGAAATAAAAAGTTGCAGGGTTTTTTTAAACAGTAAAAAAATCACATATTCTTTTTTTTCTTATGTGTGCTTTTCTTCAGTTCAGTTTTCCTATAATAATTGTGCTACATTTGCAACTTAAAAAAAATAAATTTTAGGGGGCCTCCCTGGTGGTGCAAGGGATTAAGTCTCAGCACTATGAAGCTATCCATCCATAGCCTCTGCAACACTGCAGGGTTCGATCCCTGGCCAGGGAACTGACTTATATAGTGCAACAGATCTCTCCTGTCTCTCCCACTGCTTCCCTCAGCAAAGTGTTTAAGTCCATATGCCTGTTCTGCGCCCCACTTTATCTCTGGCAAATCCTTGCATCTCTGGCCTATTTTGTATGGATAAATAAATAAATCTTGTTTAAAAAAATTTTTAAGTTGTAAAAGTTTTAACTTGAAATGAAGAAAAAAAAATCACAGAACAGAAAAACAAACTACCGCATCTACATATTTTACCAAAATATACAAAAAAAAAAAAAAACCTAGGAATTAATTTAACCAAAGAAGTGAAGGACTTATGCAATACAAATGACAAGACACTGGTAGAGGAATTAAATAATAACAGCTAAATGAAATGACAATTCATGCTTTTTGATAGGGAGAATCAAAATTAAAAAATGACCTGTCAAAAGCAATATATAAATACAATATAATCCCTATGAAAATACCAACAATATTCTTTGAAAATATTGAACAAATTTTTTTTTTAATTTGTGGAACCATGACTTAAATAGCAAAAGCAATTCTGAGGATAAAGGAAACAGCAGCATCATGTTACCTGACTATAAATAACTGTTATCATAAAGTAACAATTATTATTATTAAAGCAATATGGTACTGACATAAAACTGACATACAGATCAGTGGAACAGAATTAAAAACCCAGCAATAAATGAATGTATATATCAATATTTGATTCATGATACAGAGCTACAACCATCAACGGGTAAAGGAGGGTCTCTTTAAAAAGTACTGAGAAAAACTGGCTAGCCACATGTGAAAGAATGAAGTTGGATCATTCTCTAACTTAACAGTCAAAATTAAATTAAAAGTAATTTAAATACGGCCCTCCCTGGTGGCGCAGCGGGTTAAAGCACAGCACTGAGAATCTAAAGCCACTTCCTCATGAGTTCGATTCCCGCCTGCCCCGGAGGTGACCACATGGCGTGGCAGACCTCTCACGACCCGCCCGCTGCTCCCCTTAGCAGTGTATTTCATTGATCTGCCTGTTCTGCACTCCACTCTGTCTCTGGTGAATTCTCTCACCCTCCACATCTCTGGCCTGTATCCCAGTTCTGTATGCACAAATAAAATAAAATCTTAAAAAAAAATAATTTAAATACTTAGCTATAGGCCCTAAAACAATAAAACATATCAAAGATAACATTGGCAATAGATTTCATAAAATCAATGATAAAGATGGTTTTGGAGATTTGAACCCTATGACAAAAGAAATTTAAGCAAAAGTAATTGGAATCATCTCAACTTAAAAAAGTTTTCACAGTGAAAGAAAATAGATTGAAAAGAGAACTCACTGCATAAGAGTAAATATTTACACATTACACAACTGACAAAGGGTTAACTGCAAAGATATAAAATGTACTTAACAATGAAAAAAACCAGAAACCAATTAATAAAGGCCAGCAGATCTGAACTGATAATTCACCAATGAGATATCCAGCAGGCAAATAGATACATGGAAAAATGTTAATTATCATTTTTGATAAAGGAGATACAAGTCAAAATTGCAACAGATTATCACCTCACAGGAGAAGGGCACTTATTAAAAAGACATTAAAAGGGCCCTCCCTGGTGGTGCAGAGGGTTAAAGTACAGCGCTAAGAAGCTGAAGACACTTAAGCATGAGTTCAATCCCCAGCTCTGGAGGTGATCCACATGGCGTGGCAGATCTCTCCTGACCCACCCGCAGTGTACTTCGTCAATCAACCTATTTTATGCCCCACTCTGTCTCTGGTGAATCCTCTCACTGCCACTACACAACTAGCTTGTACCCCAGCTCTGTAAGCATAAAAAAATAAATCTTAAAAAAAAAAGGACCCCAACAAATGCTGGAGAAGATGCAGAGAAAGAGGACCCCATATGATCCAGCAATCACACATTTTCAAAAACACAAAACCATCAAATCAAAATCATATGTTCTATTCAGTACAACATTTGCTACATCATTCTCCATATTAGTTAAAACATGAAAAAAACAAACACCTAAGAGCCCACTAGTAGAGGCTTGGATAGAGAAGATATGGCATATCCACACAATGGAATACTACTCAACAGTAAGAAAAGATGAATGTACTTACTCACATAGAAATGCAAGGGGTTTTAAGGAATTATACACAGGAAGTCAGAATGACATAGACAAATAGTGAACATTTCTGTAGAGGGTAATTCAACAAAGCAACATGCTAATTAAAAACAAGCTGACAATAGGCCCTCCCTGGTGGCGCAGCGGGTTAAAGCACAGCACTGAGAAGCTTAAGCCACTTCCGCATGAGTTCGATTCCTGCCTGCCCTGAAGGAGATCCACATAGCATGGCAGACCTCTCCTGGCCCGCTCGTTGCTCCCCTCAGCAGTGTACTTCTTTGATCTGCCTGTTCTGCTCCCCTCTTTGTCTCTGGTGAGTAGTCTCACCCCCCACATCTCTGGCCTATTCCCCAGTTCTGTATGAATAAATAAATAAATCTTAAGAAAAAAAAAAAACTAGCTGACAATAAATGAAGTAAGGTTTCTGACATTAAAGAGGGAAGGTGAGGGAAAAAATGTTCCAAAGAATATAAAGGAAGCTAGTGTGGGAAAAAATACAGAGTGAAGATCCTCAGGATAAGCAGGTGCTTGCAAGGTTAACTGTAGAGGAATTAGATAATAACAGCTAAATGACACCAAAATTAATTATACAAATGAAAGTTCTGAGCTTTTCTTCTGCTGACCTGTCTGCTATAGTCTTCTCTTGATTTATAAGTGGGAGATTGCTTACCCAAATGTGGTTACAGTGAGGACCATATAAAAATATATATACTGAAAGGTTTTTCCACACCATGAAAAAGGAACTCTCTTACACTGCTGGTGGGAGTGCAAACTAGTCCAGCCACTATGGAAAGCTGTGTGGAGGTTCCTCAGTTTACTAACAATGGAGCTACCATTTGACCCAGCAATTCCACTCCTAGGGATCTACCGAAAGGACACAAAAACATGAGTTCAAAAGGATACACGTATGTCTATGTTTATTGTAGCACTATTTATAATAGATAAGACTAGGAAACAACCCCAATGCCCAAATGACTGGATCAGATGATCCAGACAGATGACTGGATCAAGAAGATCTGGTGTGTGTGTGCACACGCACACGTACGCACACACAAATGGAATACTATTCAGCAAAAAAAAAAAAAAGAATCTAACTCCATTCACAACAACATGAAAATAGAGTCAGAAGGGATTATGCCCTGTGAAATAAGTCAGGAAGAGAAATATCAGGATACCAACTAAAGGGTGGGGGGAAAATAATAATAATAATTAAAAAAATGCAACAAAACTTAACAAAAATAATCAGGCAATAAATCACAGACATTCTGCAGGGGAGGGAGGAAGGAGAGGGGAGAAAATGAGAGTGGGATGAGCACAAGGAAATAAGGTGATGGTGCACAGGTGAACTGGTGATGGATATTCTATGGAGACTGGTGACTATACCTGATGTAAATATATACAAATAAATTAAATGTTAAAAAAACAAGGCATTTCTGCATCAAATGTCATCAGGGAAAGACAAATTAAAAGAAACCTAATAGAATAAGCCAAACCAGAACACTAAGAACACCAAGTGCTGTTGAAGATGTAGAGTGACAAAAACTTATTGCTGATGATACCAAAATTATACAGACCCTTTAGTAGTCAGTTGGCAATTTCTTAGAAAACATTGTCTTTGCTCCCTGGTATTTACCTAAAAGGAGTTGAAAACTTGTGCCCACACAATGTGAAAGTAAATATGTACAGCAGTTCTATTTATAACTGCTGAAATTTTGAAGCAACAAAGGTGTCCTTTGTAGGAAAGTGGATAAATTATGGTATATCTAGGCAATGAAATTTTATTCAAGAGAAAAGAAATAATCAAGTTATGAAGACACATATGAGAAACCTAAATAGGTAACACTAAATGGTAGAAACCAGTCTGAAAAGCTACATACTGTACAATCCTAACCATAAGACATTCTGGAGAAGGAAAACTGTGGAGACAATAAAAACAGTCAAGATTTATCAGGGGCAGGGGCGATAGGAGAGAAATGAATAGGCAGAACAGAGAAGATATTTTGGTAGTGAAAATATTGTGTATGATACCATAATGATGGATGGATGCATATTATACATTTGTTATATTTTTTATAGTTGTGGGTATTATACAAACTACCACCACCACCAGAAGGGAGCCCCAATGGGAAGTATGGACTTTTAGGTGATGATGCAATGAATCTCAGTTATAATAAATGTATCGCTTTGGTGGAGGATGTTGATAATGGAGGAGGCTCTATAGGTATGTGGGGTAGAGTATATATGGGAAGTCTATGTACCTTCTACACAGTTTTTCTGAGAAGCTACAAATGCTCTAAAAAATAAAGTCTATTAATCAAAACCTGGGCTCTTCCTAGTGGAGCAATGGGTTAAGGCACTGAATTGTGAAGCTCTCTGAAGCCACTACAGCACGAGTTCAATCTCCTGCCAGGGAGCTGACCCACATGGTGTGGCAGACCTCTCCTGACCCGCCCGCTGCTCCCCTCAGCAGTATATTTCAGTACATCTGCATGTTCTCCTCCCCACTCTGTCTCTGGTAAATCTTCTCACTCACCACACCTCTGGCCCCAGTTTTGTAAGCATAAATAAATCAATCTTCAAAAAAAAAAATAAAAAAAACAAAACCCAAAAATTGCTCATAATAAGTGCTCAATAAATTGCAACTACTGTTACTAAAAGTTACATTAGAAATATCCTAAATTTTCACAAAAATGAAGTATTGTTACTATTATAATTATACTAATCACAAAGTCAGTTTCAACATTTATCCTGGTAAGACAAAAAGCACCCTTTCACATAGACAACCCTTGAAAATCCATGACATAATCCAAATGATTAAAAATCAACTATGTTAATTTTCAAAGTACCAAGTGACATGTGGAAATGCAAAAGAATTAAGGATTCAATCACAGCCCATTACTTAGCAAACGAAATTTTTACACTGTTATGGCCATTTTAAAAAAAACAAAAAAATTCAATTAAAAGAAAAGTGCATGCATCCTGATAGATGGTAAAAACAAAATTAAATATAATCACAGAATTATGTTGAAAATGATAAGGTTTCAGTAGAGATGGAATGCCTACCCATAAAGCAGTAATTTCTAGGAGGAAAATCAAAATCTATAAACATTCCCACTCCCTTTTTATTTACCTGGATGAGTCATGGTGACTGGCTCCTCTTTGGATTTATTATTGTAAATGACTACAGCAACTGCATTATGGAAAGCAGCCCGTGATATTTTCTCTTTAAATGTGCAATTTCCCCTCTGCAGCAAGGCGATCCACTGTTTGATATTCGGAGGGACAAGGAACCGGGTTTGTGGATCACAGCCTAGATGGTCAGCAACTAAAAAGAAAAGAAAAAAACCTACACATTAATTTTTTTCTCAAGTAGAAATAAATAAAATCAATCAAGTGTTTCTCTTATTACTATATACACTCTAAAGCACTTCAAGCACTTCACTGCCAGCAGAGCTGTGAATACATTCACAAAGGGTAATACAATGAACTGGAACCCCCATTCTAAGGGAGAAACAGCATTTAATTGTTACATATAGTGCAAAAATTCTCTTTCACTTTAAGAATGACAAAATGAAAGACTGAAAATGTCCAGTGTAGGTCAGAAGGTTAAAAAAAAAAACCAAAACCCCAGAACCCAGGTTACAGATGTATCCATGACTTCTGCTCTATCTTCTGACTTGTTCAACTTTCTACACCCTACTGCTACCACCACCACCAAATACCACCACAATGAGAAATGCCTGCAGTAAATGAGAAGCCACGCTAACCTTTGGTTCAGTTACCAAATGGTGCTGTTGAAATTCAATCATGTTTGAATAAATTTCTTAATAAATGCCTAAGGAAATTGTTCACTGCAAATATAAATAGTAAAGTAACACAAAACTAGAATATTCTTCTAATATACATTTATTGGTAAAAATTATTCTATAATCTGGCCCTCCCTGGTGGCGCAGCGGGTTAAAGCACAGCACTGAGAATCTAAACCCGCTTCCTCATGAGTTCGATTCCCGCCTGTCCCGGGGTGACCACATGGCACAGCAGACCTCTCCTGGCCCGCCCGCTGCTCCCCTCAGCAGTGTGCTTTGTCAATCTGCCTGCTCCCCACTCTGTCTCTGGTGAATCCTCTCACCCTCCCTATCTCTGGCCTGTACCCCACTTCTGTACAAATAAATAAATAAATCTTAAAAAAAAAATAAAAAAAAAATAAAATATGAGCAGTTAGGCGATATGTTTTGATAACCTCACACAATGTTTGGGGATAACTTCCACATACTGCATGCAAATATGGAGCAACCTAAGACTGGTTTTAAATGTTGAATTTGTTACTTTTCAAAACATGCTGCTACACAAATCCTGAAAGAAAATACAGAATCAAGAATATTAAAGAGATCTAAATTCCTGTCTTTTGCGAACATTCCTTTGGTTTTCTGAGACTTGGCCGAACAAAAACTTATTATCTGAGCAAGTGCTGAAAGTTCAGTTTTCTGATCTCTAATTTTTACAAATATAGAGACAGACAAAATTCTTGCCATGTTAAAAAAAATCTATTAATTAATTCTCTTTCCTTTAGTTTTATGGGTGTTATTCTATCATTTCCCAATGATCCAGTCTGGTGTCTTTAGGATTTTCTGTGCCATGTACATGAAATCCACCCACAGTACCCTTTCTACCTCACTCCCTGGCTCCCAAGTCTTTTCTCTTCAGCTGTTCTAACAAGTGTCACCATCCATGCAGAACAGGAGTTCGGTAATAGCCACAATGTCTAAGACTGAAAATACAGAGTTAGGGTGCAACTGTTAAGGGGAAGGATGTCCTAAAGGAACTCTGCAGTCTTATGGACTCCACCCCCTACTCCAGCTTTCTGTTATGGACTCCACCCCCTACTGCAGCTTTCTGGACCCTACACATTACTCCAGTGATTGAAAACTACAACTCCCAGCAGTACCAGGGAGAGAACTGCAGGACCCCAGGATGGAGCTAGCAGGCATGGATTCTGGGACATTTTTGGGAGGACAAATAGGGCACTGGCTCGGGCGCTAATGCTGTCTCTGTCTCTTGCTGGCTCTCTTGGGAAGCAGCTCTCGAGAACGCTGACTTGGTGTGTTCAGACAGCCTAGCTGTAAGGTATTGCAATTACTTTGTTTTTGTATCCCGATCTCTTTCCCTGTGTTGTTTCCTATTCCTCTCCCCTTTTTAAAATAAACCCATTATTGACCCTTTTGTGTGTACCTGCAGTTGTGAGCGCGTGGGTGAGGCCCCACAGACAGGCGGCCCAGTCCACTCTGGGCTACCCTGTAACACAACCACAGAACAAAACCTATACAACATTCTAAAGGGGAGCATGAAAATTCCACCCACTAAGAACAGATGCTATAATTAACAGCATACTCAAAACAAATGCCGACAGATTATATGAACAAAAGAATGTTCTTGGTTCTTCAATTTACCCAAATCACCAGCTATAAAGTCTCTGAAAATATTGATATTAATAAGAATATGCAACAATAAACAAAAATAAGATGTTCATGTTTTTGTTTAAGGAAGCAATTTTCATTTTTCACAGAAAGTGGTTTCATAATCAATTCCAATGTATACTTATTTTATCTAGTTATTCCTTCCTGTAATTAAACACACACAATGCAAATAATGCTAACATCTTTTTCTAAAACAACTTCCCAAAAGGAATGGTGACTAAGTAGCACTACTTCAAAATGTAATACCCAGGGGTTTATACTTGAAGCACCCTTTTTTTAAAGTGAAGACATAGTAATATGGCATAAAAGATCTATGTAAATACAAGCCATTAAAATTTGTCAAGGGCCCTCTCTGGAGGTGCCATGGGTTAAAATGAAGCACTATGAAGCTATCCATAGCCACTGCAGCACAAGTTTGATCCCTAGCCACAGAGGTGACCCACATGGTACCGCAGACCTCTCCTGACCCACCTGCTGCTCTCCTCAGCAGTGTACTTCGTTGATATGCCTCTTCTGCTCCCCACTACGTCTCTTGTGAATCCTCTCAGTCCCTGTATCTCTGGCCTGTACCCCAGTTCTTGTATGCATAAATAAATCTTTTTAAAAAATCATCAAAAGCAAATTTGTTCAAAATTATTTAACCTCCATTTTTCTTATTTGCCAAATTCAGAATTTACATTTTTGTTGTATGAGGAAAAATTTTAGAAATTACAATGAAAGTGTGAAATTTCAGATGCCAAATGTATTACTTTCCAATTTTATTGTCAATTAGACTTCAAAGTTGAAGAAATATATTACTAAAAACCTTTAATTTTTTGTATAACCTTTCTATTGAGTCCAAAAATACTAACAAGGCTTTTTTCTTTCTCCTTTGTAAGATACAACTAAATCTTAACAGAAACAGATGGAATCCTTTCCTCAATGAATATTAACTTATTCAACATACTAACCAGCAGAGAGAACTACAATGAACCAAACACCTTATTCTTAAATCTTTTATTTTTTTTTAAAAGATTTATTTGTTTATACATACAGAACTGGGGTACAGGCCAGAGGTGCAGGGATGGTAAGAAGATTCACCAGAGACAGAGTAGGGAGCAGAACAGGCAGATTGATGAAGTACACTGCTGAAGGGAGCAACATGCAAGACAGGAGATGTCTGCCATGTCATGTGGGTCACCTCCCTGGCCAGGGATGGAACTTGTGCTGGAGTGGCTGCAGCTCGTTTTACAGTGCTGTGTTTTAACCTGCTACACCACCAGGGAGGGCCTTTATTCTTAAATCTTGAAGAACCACTAAAAATACTGAGGAAGCATGTCTGTCACAGAAATTAAAATACCAGCAAGATACTATCAAGTGCCAATGTGAATAGTGTTTTATATGATCCAGCAATTCCATTCCTAGTTATCTACCAAAAGGACACAAAAACGTTAATTCAAAAGAACCCCTGCATCCTTATGCTGATTGGTGCACTATCTACAATAGGTACGTTATGGAAATAACCCAAATGTCCAAGAAGATATACTATATATACACTGTGGAATATCACTCAGCAATCAAAAAAGATCAATGTACGCCATTCATAGCAACATGGATGGAGCTGGAAGGGATCATGTTCAGCGAAATATGCCAGAAAGAAAAAGAAAACTACCAGATAGTTTCAGTTATAGGAGGAATGTAGGATATCCAAATAAGGGATCAGGGCAAAAAAAAGTAAGTAATTATAATAATAAAGTACAAATCAAAATCAATAGGCAACTATAAACCAGAGACATTCTGTGGGGATAGGGGAGGAGGGAGAAGGATCAAAATAGGGATGGGGAGAGCACAAGGGACTACTACAATGCTCATACGTGGGTTAATTGGTGGTGGGAATTTCATGGAGACTATACCCTAGATGATAAAGTATACATTGTATAAAATGAAGAATTATATAGAAAATATACAATGAAAAATAAAATCTAGAAGCAAAAAGAAAAAACCAATAGAAGTTACCTACTGGTGAGTATGAGGCTTTAAAGAGTAAGCATGGAAAGTACTTAGGACAATGACTGCTTGCTAGGCAGGAAGTACCCAATACATTTAAACTATAATGTTAAAAAAAATTAGGAAAACAGTAACATAATGGAGCACTTACATGGAATCTGTGAAAACTGCTAAGCAGAAAGGATGGGTGGTGCATAAGTGACTAAGAATATAGAAAAAAAAGAGTATGTGCTTCTCTTGAGTTTTAGATTGCCAAGTTCTGAAAAGATACTACTGCGATGGTAAAAGAAAAATACCCTAAGATGAAGAATATGTAAATATTTAAAGGGTTTATGAGGAAGTAAATAAGATACTCTACCCAAATGAGCAGCATGAAACTCTCCACCTTGATTCAGTGTACTACGTACTGTTCCTTCTAACAAGCAGTATTCACCCACACTACATGAGGATGATGGCAATGTTTCCTTCTACCCCTTGAAAAAAGTCAACCTACTAAGGTGTACAAGTCAAGAGACCGGCACATGGTGAAGGTTGCTGACTTCTCCAGGGGCCAGAGCAGTTGCCCCATTGAGCAGCTCAGTCTCAAGAGTCTGTATGTTTTGCTTCATCTACCTGAAATGTCATTCCCACCATTACTTGCTAATGACTTTCTAAACCTCAGGATCCCACTAAAGTATCTTCCTGGGATACCTTTCTGGCTTCTTTTCTTTAATCCATATGTCCATGGCATCTTGAGATTATGACTGTTTTAGCATTTCTCATATTGTAAGAGTAAGTCTCCTAGAGTGTGAGATTTAGCAGCTCTTCCTGTGTGTTTGGCATTCAGTTGACTCTTAGGTTATGGGACAAAGGGAGTAAGGGGAGAATGGCAGGGAGATTAAGCAAGCTCTGCCAACAAAATCTGTGCCATTTCTCTGTCTGATGAAGTCATGTTCTAATTGGTAAAACTATCAGTTGTTTCACACAAAAGAAGTAAAATTTAAAATAAGCTTAACTAGTTATTTAGAATGCTCTGGCTGTTTGCTTTATTTCTACATATAATCTTTAAATTCCAGCTTCTACCTTGCTTTCCCCTATTTTCCCTATATTAAATTCTAATTTTATGATTCAATGGAACATATACAATTGTCATTTCCCCTAATTTCAATTTTTTTTTTTAAGATTTACCTACTGGATTTAAATTTCTAGTTTTGATATCTTTACCCCACTTCCAAGGATATATTTCATTTATTCTCTTACTATTTCTATACTGTCATTTAAATCTAGCATCTAATTTCTTTGAATCACTTATCTTCACTGTTTAGTCTTGCTGAAAATGTACTCTTTCTTTTCTTTTAATTTCCCTGTTTCATTGTTTCTTAACCTGTATCTACTTTATTCTTTCATTTTAAAAATTCTTCCTACCCCACACTCCTCTACTATTAGATTGTTCTTTCCTGGTCAGATTTGTTTTAATGGCTGTAAAAGTGGGGTGAACCCTGGACCTTCTTGCTTTCTCTGGCACTTTATATTAATCCCCCCCTTTTAACCCACTCACATCCTTTATCTTAAAATAAAGGGAACAACAACAACAACAAAAAAGACTCCCCTTTACTGCCACTTTTTTCAAGAACTGCCCGTTTTCTCAGTGCCAACTCATTTCTCCTCACATTTTAATCTGCATTCATCCAATACACTAAAAGTACTCAATAAAAGCCATCAATAACCTCAGCACTGCTAAATTCTGAGGTAGTCTTTGTCCTCTCCCACCACTCCCTCTTACCTCCCAGGACTTTTCCTCCTGCTCCTTTATGCCATGTATATATTATTCTCATGCATATATTATTTGTAGTGGTTACCCTTTAAAATGTTAATGGGAGGCCTCCCTGGTAAAGCAAGGGGTTAAAGTGCAGCTCTATGAAGCTACCTGCAGCCACTGCAGCACCAATTTATTCCTCATGCCATGATCCACATGGTGGGGTAGACTGTTCCTGTCTCACCAGCTGCTTCCCTCAGCAGTGCATTCCAGTAGATCTGCCTGTTCTATTCCCCACTCTGTCTCTGATGAATCATCTCACAGCCCCCCCCCACACCTCTGGCTTGAACCCCAGTTCTCATATGCATAAATAACCTTAAAGAAATAAAATAAAATGTTAATGTGACTACCTGATAAAAGTCTACATTTAATCAACACCTTTAATCTCTTTCTGAGTAACACAAGGTTTTTAAAATATGAGTTAGTCTCATATAATTACCATGACAAAAGCACTGTAAACTTGGTGGGTTTGTCCAAAAGAAACTTATTTACTCACAATTATGAAGGCTAAAGATCTGACATCAAAGGGTTGGCAAGACTATGTTCTCTCCAAAGGTTCTAGAGGAGAATCATTCATTATCTCTTCCAGCTCTGGAAGCTCCAGGCTACTAAACCTCAGTCTCTCTCTCCAAATAGCTGTTTTACCTGTCTTCTCTTTTGTCTCATATAAGGAAATCAACCCAAATGCCTAAAAATAGATGCCTGGATCAAGAATTGTGATACATATACACAATGGAGTATTACTCAACAATCAAAAAAAAATAAACCCATGCCTTTTGCAGCAACATGGATGGAGATGAAAGGGTTCATGTTTAGTGAAACAACCAGAAAGAAAAAGAAAAATACCTGTTGGTATCACTCATAGCAGGAGCTTAAGGGATCAGGAAAAAAAAAAAAAAGCAATTGTAACAAAGTAAAAACGAAAATGAGAAACAAGGAACAACTATAAACCAGCTACAAAAATCCTTTTCCTAAATAAGGTTTCTGCACCCATAGATGAAAGTGGTTAGTGCATGAACACCTTTTTTGGGAATTTGTCACTCAATCCAATACAGAGTGCAACTCCAATCATCTTCTACCTATAATTGCCCAGTACTGGATTCTACCTTGTTTTAATTATTCCCTCCCTAGTGTTTAATGATTTATAAAATAAAAGTTTGTTAAATGTTATCTACAGATGGTTGTCAGCAATGGTTCACCAGAGAAACAGGAGTGGGAAAGACAGACAAGACAGATGGGGGAGAGGGATTGGGGGGGGGAGGGGGGTAGGAAGGAGTGGATTGGGCTAATATAATTATTGAGGCCACAATATGCATGGTAACCAGCAAGCTGGAGAGCAAATGCTGCAACTCAAGTTCAAATGCTACTAGGTTAGAGTTCCAGGGAGAGCTGGGCTTTCAGTCTCAGTCCAAAGGCAGTAAAAAAGCCAATGTCCCTATGCAAAGACAGGCAAAAGTAATTTTCTTGAAGGAGAATCAGTTATTTTGTTTTATTAAGGCCATTAACTAATAATATTAGGCCCACACACATTAAAGTGAGCAATCTTCTTTTTTCACTCTACTGATGCAAATGTTAATCTCAGCCAAACACCCTTACAGAAACTGTAGTAATAATGTTCAAACTAATATCTGGGCCCAGTCAAGGTGAGACATAAAACTAAAACAGTCTTCCTCACATCTCAAGTTTTTCCTTCTGTGTATCATTTCCTTCTTCCTTATCCTACTACTTTAGAAGTTCTTTTTTTTTAAATTATTACAAAAGTTTATTTTTACCTCATTTTGCACATTTTTTTTTCTATCTCGACTGTAATCCCCACGGGTTTCCCATCACCAAATCACCCGTGTGCCACCACCATAGTCCCATGCATTTCCCTCCCTTCCCCCCCCCC
>NW_004567141.1:8080462-8109455 GCF_000260355.1 Condylura cristata | reverse complement strand
GTGGGAAGTGGCTTTAGCTTCTTAGTGCTGTGTTTTAACCCGCTGTGCCACCAGGGAGGGCCCGTAAACTTGTCTTTTTACATATGAAAACATCTTTAACTTGTCCTCATTCTTGAGCAACAGCTTAACTGGCAAACTTTTGTTAGGTTTCTCTCTCAACAAATTAAAGGTTTTCACATTTTGTTGTTTCTTATGCTGAGCAGAGAATGAATAAAACATTTTAAATATTCAGGCTCTCACATGTTACTGTATGTACTTTTAATTTTTTACATTTGAATCTAGTATTTATGAAATTGAAATTATTTCTTTCCCTGTGAGCAATTTTTACTTCTTAGTTATAGCTAAAGAAACAGATGTTTATAATAAATTATCGCCTTTCATATAGAATTTTTAAGAAGAAATCAACAATAAAATGTCTTCTGTACATCTACAGTGCTGGATATATCAATCAACATCACAAGAAGGGTCATACATACCTGAACGGTCAGCAAGTTTAATTGTCAATAGCTATCCATTATCATTTGTCTTCTGTACTTAGTTACTGTATTTCTCAAATGGGTTTTGATTATTTTCACATCCCTGTAACTTAAATATATCTGCTGGATGTTCTCCATGACATAATAAAAAGCATCTTCAGAGTAATTCAAATGATGGCTAATATAAATCACCTTACAATGAGAAGTCATGTTCAAAAATAATTTCTACTACAACGGAAGCATGCAAGAGACACTATAAATCAAAATAACTAAAAATCACAGCAAAGTCCTTGCAAAAATATGTTACCATAGTACAAAATTAGCTGGAGGTGTTCACCTACATTTGGCCTAGGAAAGAGGTACTAGGTCATCTTTTCTCAATGGGCAATGTCATCCATCCCCATAACTTGAACTGTCACCGATATGTAAATGATGTCTGACTTGAATTTCTCCCTTCCATTTTCAAGTGCTTAGTAGATACTTTTCTAAAAATACTGAGTATCTCAAATGCATTATCTTTCCCCCTCAAAAGTGATCTTTTATGTGACAGCATCATTATCTGCCTAAACACACAGCACTGAATTCCCTGATGAAAACAAGGAAATGCCTATAAACAAGGAAATGACACAGCTCAGTTAAGTGTTCAGTTTTTTTGATTGCAAGCTAGAACTCACCAAGACAATGCAGTCACTGACTCTTAACAATGTTGATGCACAGAAAGATGTGAGAACACCATCAAGGTCCCACAGTAGTAGCTGAAGGCATTTTTCACTCCTCCAGATTTACTGAGGTTTAATTAACAAATAAAAGCTGTATATATTTAAGTTGTACAATGTGATGATTTCATATATCTATATGTTGTAAAGCAATCACTACAATATTAACATATGTCATCTCATAGAAGTACCTTATTTTTGTATTTTTGTGTGGTGGGAACACTAAGTTGTATTACAGTAAATTCCAAGTATGTAATATTGTTAATTATAGTGTCATGCTGTATTTAAGAGTTCCAAAACTTATTCATCTTATAACTGAACTAACCAATATTAGAAGGCATTATTAACTCTTGGGTAGAAAAATAAAGGATGTGGAAATATTCCTATCTTTTTTAGGTACTTATTACTTCTTTTTTCTGATATCAGTACTTCTACTACTAATGACTGACATGATGAGAGTGTTGACAAAGACTGGGCTGTCTGGATCATAATTTCAAGTATAATAATAACAGGCTGAAAATTAGATCAAAATCTCATACCCATGAACAAGTCTGATTTATTAAATACAGGGATGCAAGGATGATCTGCAAATCAATATACCTTACTAATTAAATGACAGCTAGACACCTTATCTCAATAGATACAGAAAAACTTTTGTTAAAATTCAACAGCCATTTGTGATAAAAAAAAAAACTCCCAAAAAATGGGTATAAAGGGAATGTACCTCAAAATTCCCTCAAGTTCCAAAGCCCCTAAAGTCCATATGTAATTGGACTTTAATATGTTGGTCCCCTAATATATATACTCAATGGTGAAAAGCTGAAGAAACAAGGATGCCCTCCTTTGCTACTTTTGTTCACAATATTGGAAGTCCCAGCCAGAGCAGTAAGAAAAAAGCTAAAAGACATCCAAATCAGGAAAGAAGTAAAATGCATCTATATGCAAACAACATGTTACATACAAAAAATTCTACAAAAGCTATTAGATCTAAAAAATTTAGTAAAGCTGTAGGATTAAAATAAAAATCAACTGTATTTCTATACACTAAGCCAAACGAAATAAAAACTAAGAAAAAAAACCTTATCTTAAACTAATCAAAAAGAATAAAATACCCAGGAACAAATTTAACCAAGGAGGAGCAAAGATGAAAAAAAAAAACAAAACAAAACTGAAAGACATAAATAAATGGAAAGACATTCCATGCTCATGGATTGAAGAATTAATATTGTTCAAGTACCCACACTACCCAAAACAATCTGTAAATTCAAATTTATATCAAAACTTATAATCTGTATAAAATTTTATATCAAAATCAATGGTATTTTTCACAGAAAAAGAATAGGCAACCCTGAAACTTGTATGAAATCATAAGACCTCAAATAGCTAAGGCAATCTTGATGGCGGGGAAAAAAAAGCTATAGCCCTCATACTCACTGATTTCAAACAATATTACAAAAGTATAATTATCAAAACAGTATAATACTGGCATAGAAACAGGCATTAGATCAATGCGACAGAACAGAAATAGATCCACGCATATGAGTTCAATTAATTTACTGTAAGAGAACCCAGAATAATATAACAGGGAAAGGACAGCTTCTTCAATAAATGGTGGTGGGAAAACTGGACAGTCATATGCAAAAGAATGATGGACCACTATCTCACATCATACATAAAAATCAGCAGGTTAAAGCACAGCATTAAGAAGTTAAATCCACTTCAGCATGAGTTTTGATCCTCGCCAGCCGGGAATTGATCCACATGGTGTGGCAGACTTCTCCTGACCCGCCCACTGCTCCCCTCAGCAGTGTACTTTGTTTGTTGGCCTGTTCTGCTCCCCACTCTGTCTCTGGTGAATCCTCTCACTGCCCCTGAACCCCTGGCCTGTACCCCAGCTCTGTATGCATAAATAAATAAATCTTAAAAAAAAAAAACTTAAACATAAGACATGAAATCACAAGACTCCAAGAAAAAAAGTATGTAGGTTAAGTTCCTTGACACTGTTCTTTTCAGTGATTTATTGGATTTGACACTAAAAGCAAAGGCAACAAAAGTAAAATATACAAATAAGACTACAAGATTCTGCAAAATCAAGGGTGTCATAAACAAAACAAAATGGCTATCTACAACATGGGAGAAAAAATATTTTTGTATCATGAATCTGATATGGGGATCAATATATTTAAAACATAAAGATTTCAGTGCCAGAACATTTCTTCATCTTGGTACTCTTGTTTTATTTAAATTTCTAGTCACACAGTTCCTAACTACTACTTACATTCACAGGTATAAGTTAAGGGTATGATATTGTTGTTACACCTTCAGTTTGTGATACATGAATTGAAAGAAATAACTCAGATTTTAAAAGTGATGGGCTAAGAATAGTATAGCTCACACCCAAAAGGGAGAGGAATCTGTCCAGAGGTTAAGTGACCAAAGATTTTAAACTGCTAAGGAAAGAAGGAAGAGAACACTTAAGAAAATGTTTTAAAAGTCCCTATCAAGAACAATTTGGAAGAAAAAAAAATTAACGAAACACTGTGACAGACTACCTTCATGAGAAAAAAAATGACAGCAGTTTTAAACTTCATAGTCTGAAATGTCCATAAACTAATAAATATGATTAAGAAAACTTAAAAAGTTTACCTGAAAAAGAAAAATAACCTATGAGACTTGTTGAAGTGGACCTCAATATAGGTCTATAATGATGGAAAAGTCTCTGTTATCTAAGAAACTATGATCAGAGGGGTAAAAAAAGAAACAATATTTTTATTTCAAGGTAAGGTTATGGTCTTTAAGGAAACCCAAATGAACAGGAGCATTCCAGAACATGTCTGAAACAGAAATGAGGTTCTGATGAGAGCAACATATCATGATGAACTTACCAAAATGTAAATAAGAAGGTCTTTATCTCACAAAACAGGCAAGTTAGAGATTGAGAAGGGTTCCGATTATCTACAAAACTGCATAAAATCTTGTTCAGTTTAAAGCAGGTTACCTAACAAGTTCCTGAATATGATTTACCACTCATTTCTTCTCATGCTGGACAACAGCTAGGGATAAACAGATCAACTGCTATCCATAATCTAACACAGATCCAGAATGTGAAGTGACTAGTAAGTTGGAACAAAGAGACCTATACTTTTAGCATTTGCAAAATGCTGAAGGAAAACAAAAGCTGAGTAATTATATATCATCCTGACAAGAAGAAAAAAATGAAAAAACTTGCAAGAATGCAAAAGATAAAACTTAAGAATGATGTACAGAAAAGGTGAATGCAGGATGACAGTACAGACTTTTATAAAGCTATTCAAAAATTAAAATGTCCAAAAGAGCAGAAGGTTGTCAATAATAAGAGAAGCAAAGAGGCTTCTCCTACCAACGCTAAAAGACAATGAAAATGGAGGTTACAGAAAAGCAAATACATTCTCACGACAGATTTCTCTGTCACATATATTTATTTTTATCTCAGTATTCTGGTTCCTCTAATCTCTCATAGTCTTTTTTTCCCCCTGAATTGCTTTATATTGGTTTACAGCACTGTATGATATTCAAGTGAATAGCTTCACCTGAAATTTGTTAGATGGATGTCACTGTGCCACACCCATCACCAAAGTACCCATCTCTCTCTACCATATGTCCCCTTCCCATTAGTATCCTACCTTTACTCTCCCCCTCTCATAGCCTCAATCCTTCAGTTTTCTAGGTTTTGTCTTGGCTTAGTTTTTTAGATCCTTGATTTGTTTATATCCCACATATGAGTGAAATGAGCTGATATTCATCTGTCTTTCTCTGGTTTGTTTAACTTAGCACAATTTTCTCCAGCAGTTCCATTCATGTTGTCACAAATGACAAGTGTTCACCCTTTTTTTAAAAATAGCTGAATAGTATTCTAACATGTAGATGTACCATATCTTCTTAATCCATTCATTTGTTGCTGGGCACTTAAGTTGCTTCCATAACTTATTGTAAATAATTCTGTAATTAACAAAGGCATGCAAATCCCTTAGAATTAGTGTTTTTACATTCTTTGGATAAATGCAAAGGAATTGCTGGATCATACATTAATCTCTCATTTTCTTTTCTAACATGGTAATTTGTAATTACATAACTACCTTTGCCCTGGGATTTGCAAACTTTAAAAATTATATAGTTGCTTTCTTTCAAATTTCTAGTCACTTTGCTTTATAACAACAAATGCAATGAATACTTTCCAGTGCTTTGCAAGACACCCTCTTCAGCAGGCTGTTAATCACTGACCCTATGAAATGACATAGCCCTTTTGCTGTCTCATTCTCCATCTCAATCTACTTGGCTATCCACTCATCCCAGCATCTGCTGAAAAAACTATTCTTTTCCCCACTGAATTTGCCTGAGCATCTTTGTCAAAAGTCGACTACCATAAAGGTGTATTTCTGGATCCCAGTTCTATCTTACTGACCCACATGTCTATGTCAGTACCACGCTGTCTTATTATTAAGTTTTGAAATTAGGATATGTAAACATTCTAATTTTATTCTTCTTTTTCAAGAGTATTTTGACTATTTTGGGTACACATAAATTTAAGGATGAGCTAGCTGATCTCTGGAAAAAGCCACCTGCCATTTCAAAGTTTATGCTAAAGCTCTAAGTCAATTTGAGGAGTACTTCCATTTTAACAATACTAAGTTTCTGGATCCATGAAAATGGGCTATCTTTCCATTTATTTAGAGCTTTTAAAATTTTTTGTGACATGTTTTGTAGTTTTCAGTGCCAATGTCATTTTAAATGGTGCTTTTAAAAATTTATTTTCTGTTTGTTCCTGGCTTAGGGAAGTACAATTGACTTTTTGTGTGTGTGATCGATCTTGTATCCAGTGACATTTCTAAATTTACTTGAATATTAAAAAATAATTCTTATGTAATGAGAAATGAAGTTTTACTGATAGTTAATATGGATTAACCTGGTTGTTTTCTTCAGTTAGTGTCTCAGATGGTACCTGAGGTATCATGAATGAAAAGCAGGATTCCTTCCATAAATGTAAAGGGTGACTCCCTCACACATTTGCAAAGAGCACAAACTCAGTCACAAAGATTTACAAATGAGACCATCTACTTTTAACTAAGCTGTTCCTAATTAAGTGGATATCTTAAGGAAAAAAAAAAAAAACCCCACAAAGGAAACCAAAAAGAAACTGACAGAGCTCATACTTCTATTCCTGTCTTGTACCAGCTCTTTTTAGTCACATAAGAGTTTTCTTTAAAAAAAAAAAATACACCCAAACTCAACTAGTCAGATTTGGAAAAGAAAGTTCCCAAATTAGGAATTAACATAAAGACTATTACCAAAAAATTATAACAGTTCTATTAACTGTTAACATAAACGTTGGGTCATATGTCAAAGAAAACCAAGAGTATAATTTACACTTATGAGTATAACACATAAATTGGAGCTATACCTATACATACAACTAGAAGTCTGTGTTTTAGAACACGGAGAATGGGCTAGAAGAGTCAAAAGAAGACACAGAGAAACCTATTAGAGAAAGATGCAATGGATCTGAGCAGAAATGGACACATTTAGAGATACTTAGGAATTCAAATCAACAGGATTTGATAATTCCATATGGAGGCTGAGGTGTAAAGATGTCTCAGTTTCTGGCCACAGCACATAAAGTAAAGGGTGATGCTGCTGACTAAAAAAGCAAACAATGGAGGAGGGACAGATTTCTGGAAGAAAGGTGATGAACTGTCTTAGGCTGGAAAGAAAACTGGGAGAGAACAATTCTGCTTCTAAGAATATACCCAATAAAAAACTACTATGCGTACCAAATGTTTACGACAGCACTATTTATAACAGCCAAAAAAGCACCAATTCACATATCCATCAATGGCAGAATAGATAAATTGTGACGTCTCCAAGTACTAGATCACTGACAAAACTACCCTGGAGATAATAACATGAATTTAACTAATATGATATGAGCAAAAGAAACTAGACACAATACAAAAGAATGAGTGGCTTCATAAGTATAAGCTGAAAAGCAGGCATCTTTGTTGTTCAAAGTCAGGATAGTATTACTGGATGGTTTCACTCATAGTAGGAGTGTAAGGGATGTGGGGTCAGGGGTGGGGTAGGGGAGGCAGTTGGAATAGTGAATAATAAACCAGAGACATTTTATGGGGGTGGAGAGAGGAATAGGATCAAAACTGGGGTGGGGTGGGAAGAGTAAAGAGTGCACAGGATTATGGTGATGGCACATGAGTATGGGAAATCCATGGGGATTACAACTGAGATGAAAAAATGTACAAAATGAAGAATGATGTAAAAAATTAAAAACAAAGTCAGGATAGTATCTACTTTGGGAGAGAGGGAGGAGTGATTGGAGGTAGACTTCAAGAGAACTCCGAGGAGGAGCTGGTTAACACTACTCTTTTCCCAGGTAACACCAGGTTCATGGTTAGATCAGTATGTTCACTATGGTACTCATCACACGATATACTTAGGATTGTGTATTCTTCTGTGTGTTATAGCTAGCAAAAATGTTGATCTTCAAAAAGCTGGTTATCTCATTCACCAGGTTAAAATCCTTCAGCAGTATGCTGAAATATGCTTCCACATGGATGAACCTTCGGGATATTATGCTGAGTGAAATAAATCAGCTGCATAAAGATAAATATTGTATAGTTCCACTGTACAAGGTACTCAGAATGATAATCTACAAAGAAAGAAAGTAGAAAGATGATTCCCAGGAGCTGAAGGGAGGTGGAGAATAGGGAGCTGCTTAAGAGATTTGGAGTTTCAGTTTTGCAAGCTGATAAGTTCTGGGAGATTGATTTGTACAATGTAAATGTTACATATATGTTATATATGTTTTACCACAGTTGACAATTAAACTAACCTATCAATAGTTTTCTATTACTCTTTGGATAAAGTCCAAATCTTAACACTGTCTAAACATACTGACACAGCTTTTCACTGAGTATCACTATCCCCCTTACTCTATAAAGGCCTTTCAGCACACCAAGCTTTCTTGTACCTTTTGGTCTTCACAGACAGGCCCTTGGCATAGAACGGCCTTCCTTTCTGTGCTCCTCGTAGTATATGCTCATGCTTTAGTTACAGCATAAATAGCATCTCTTCAGAAGTCTTTCCTGATCATCTAGATTGGGTTAGTTCTTTAATTTATGCTCTTTTAGCATTCTGATATTTTCCTCTAAAATTACTATTAAATAATTATTTATGCGGTTATCTGTCTAATGTCTGTTTTCACCACCAGACAATACACAGGTGCTGATTCACCTTACTTTCCCAGCAACCAGCATGCTTTCCTTATTTTCTTGTCCTGCCTGTCACACACATGCTAAATAGTTGTTAGCAGAATGAATACTGAGCCAGCTGTCCCAGGAGTTTAGAATCTGATCCATATGATTAGTTTGGCAACAATATGCAAATAAGAAACTACATCGCTGAAAATGATCTTTGAAAAGGCATATAAGGCAGATATTAGAAAACTAAACTTTGTAAATAGCACTCTAATATTTATAAAACAATGAAGATAGGTTGTGCAAACTATGAGTTGGTTAGGGTACCACTAATTCTTAGCAATTTCAGAAATTAAAGAAAATTTTTAAAAGATTTATTTATGCATACAGAACTGGGATACAGGCCAGAGGTGCAGGGGTGGTGAAAGGATTCACCAGAGACAGGAGTGGGGAGCAGAACAGGCACACTGCTGAGGGGAGCAGCGGGTGGATCAGGAGAGGTCTGCCGTACCATGTGGATCACCTCTGGGGTGGGGATCTAACTCATGCTAAAGTGGCTTTAGCTTCTTAGTGCTGTGCTTTAACTCGCTGCACCACCAGGGAGGGCCCTAAAGGAATAACTTTTTTTTTTTTTTTTAAGATTTATTTATTTGTGCACACAGAACTAGGGTAAAGGCCAGAGGCTCAGGGGCGATGAGAGGCTTCACCAGAGACAGAGTGGGGAACAGAACAGGCAGATCAACGAAGTACACTGCTGAGGGGAGCATGCGGAAGCGGCTTTTAGATTCTCAGTGCTGTGCTTTAACCCGCTGTGCCACCAGGGAGGGCCCAAGGAATAACTTTCTAGACACTTAAAACCAACACAGGGTGCCAACACAGGTTCACTATGTGGGAGGCAGAATAATGACCTCCTTCCAAGTTATGCCTATCCTATATTAGGTCCCATGGCAAGGGGAAATTAAAGTTGCTTATCAGCTGACAATGTGAAAAAGAGATCTGAGGAGGGGGAGAAAATTCTTGAGTCATCACTTCCTTCAAGGACACTGAAGATATAGATGTCTCGAAGGAATAGACACATCTGGAATGGAGCGGAGGGCATGAAAACCAGTGTTTCAGCAAAGAAGAGAGATTGTTATCATAGGCAAGGATAATAAAGTATAAGTAAGAAATGGCCCCATTTCACCAGATGAGATACCCACCTGTTCCCCAATGTTACTCCTGCCTCAGTCATAACCTATTCAACTGTTCAGTGAACCTGGGTAGCCAGTTACTAGGGTTAGCAGTAAGAAGAATCTCTTGCATGTCCCTTATGCAATATCTGGACTCCCAGGATTGTGTCAATCTTAGGAGACAGAACTGATACCTAATCCTCTTCACTGCATGGCCTCCACCCGATGTTGAACCTGCACAGAAAGAAGCTGCAAGTAGTCACAGTGAGTTCCATCTACCCAGTGGGTTTTTCTGAATTTGAAGAGTCAGCTAAGGCACAGGATAGTAACTAGCATGCTTTCTGGTTTTTGACCCTTTGCATACTAAGAGGTCATAGTGCCTCCTACACCACTAGCTCTGGAGGGCCTGAGTTTCCTACCCAGCTTTCACTCCTCTACTACCTATGGTCCACTCAGAGTGCACAGAAGAACCTACAAGTAGCCAAAGTGAATATGGACAGATTGCCCAGTAGATTCTTTGCATCCACCTTGAGGATTCAGCAGAAAATTAGGCCTGGAACTGCTTTTACCATCTCTGGTACTTGTTCCCTTGCACATTGGGAGAACAAGACCTCTGGGCATAGTGCTCTTGGCCTTGTTGGCAGGTAACTCCTAGACTACGGACTAGGAAGGCCTGAGCTTCTACCTGTCTCTCCCCTTTGCATGATTTCTGGGCCAATGCCCAGAGCAGGCAATTAGAAATTACAATTAGCATTCACAGTGAGCACAGCTTGTGAAGGGAATCCTGGGTGCTGGTGGCCAGTGTGGTAAGTCAGAAGTGGCATTGTTTCCCCATAGCACAGTCTCATGGGCTTCGTCTGAAGCTCCCAACTTGCCACTGCTAGAGAATGAAGAACTCTTAGGGGAAAGATCTAAAACAGCAAAATAGGAAGACAAAATAATAGTTGGCAACTTGAGGCCTTAAGAGAATATGACATCACAAGGAAAGAACAATTCTCTAAACATACCATAAGAATTTGGAAGATGTTATCTTCCTTTCAGCCAGAGTTCAGACCTGCTATGAATAAAATTTAAAGAACAGGGAGTAAATACAAAGAAATATGAGAAATGCAATTAATAAACAGAAATTGAAGACTTAAGAAAATACGGGAGTTGCTACATGCACAACGATCAATAGAAGATATAAAACATTCTACAAAAAGCTATGAAAGCAGATTAGACCAAATTAGTGACCTTGCACAAAGAACCTGGGAGGAAGATGAGAACTACAAAGGGCACAAAACAAAACAAAACCAAAACACTTTAAATAAGATCTCGCCAATTCCATCAGGAAAGGCAACATAAGGATAATGGGCTTCCCAGAAGGCAAATGGAAAGAAAGGAACAGAGAACTTATTCAAAGAAATAACAGAGAAAATTATATAAAGTTCCTAAACCTAAAAGAACACCTGATTATCTGAATGTAATGAGTTTTATAAACACCAAAACACATAGTTGTGAAACTATTAAGAGTTCAAGACAAAGGAAGTACAAAGAAAGTTGTCAGCAAAAAGAAACTTGTAGCATACAGAGAAAAATCTCTGATAAAATTTCCATCAGACTTCTCATAAGATACTCTAAGGGCAGGAAGTGGATGATGTATTCAAAATACAGAATGATAAAAACTGCAAGCCAAGAATACTATATCCTGCAAGAATCTCCTTCAGCCATGAAGGAGACATAAGGGCCTACTGAGACAAACAGAAGTTGAAGGAATGTACCAACGCTAAGCCTCTCTTTGTTGAAAAGAATCTCTACTATCTAAATCAAAGAGAAGAAGCCCCACAAAAAACTATAAAGGAAATTTGAGAGAACCAGAAAATTAAAGACAATTGTGGCAATAAAAAATATTAATTTATCAATAACCACCTTAAATCAATTAGTCACTTGGAACAAAAAACAAAATCCAACAGTATGTCTCCAGGAGATGCCCTTGAGCTCCAAAGATACACACTTAAAGTAAGAAGTTAGAAAACAACCCTGTAAGCAATGGTACTCAAAAAATGTAGGGACAGTCATACTTACATAAGATAAAACAGACTGCAAACTGAAAAATGTAAGAAGAGAAAGAGATGGACACTATATAATGATTAAGGGATCAATACACTAGGATGACATAACAATCATCAATACACACAAACTAAACAAAGGATAATCAAAATATACATGGCAACTATTACCAAATCAAAACTGGCAGCAAAACACAGTAAAAAACTTCAACACTACACTTTCACTAATGGACAGAGAAAACAGACAGAAAATCAATAAGGAAAAGATAGCCTTAAATGAGGGATTAGACAACACAGGCTTAATAGACATTTATAGGACACTGGACCACCAAAAGGTTAAGTGCATATTCTTCTCAAGTATACATTCTATCCAGGCCAGACATACTGGGTCACATAACCAATGTCAGTAAGTTCATTAAGACTGAAATAATATCTAATATATTCACTGATCACAATGTTATCAAAGTAGAAGTCAACCATAAAAAGTAGGAAAAATCTTTAATATATCACCACTGAATGACCATTGGATAAAAGAGAAAATGAAAAAAGGAATTAAAAAATACCCGAAGGAGAGAAGTCAGAAGGAAAAAGACAACTATCAAATGATTTTACTTACAGAAAAATTACTGGGAAACCGAATAAAGGGTCAAAAATGAAAAAAGACAAAACTTGCAGGCAAACTATAGATCTGAAGCATACAGCAGGGGAGGGAAAGACAAAGGGATCAAAATGGGAGGGCCAAACACCAGGTACTATGGTCACAGTTCACAGGTAAAATGGTGGTGGGAAATTTATGGACACTCTACCTGAGGGGAGAAATAAAATATTGTACAAAAATGAACAATATCAGAAAAAAAGGTTAATTTTTAAGAAGTTAATTAAAACAATAAAAAATACCTGAAGAGAAATGAAAATAAAGACAAAAATGAAGAAGGTAAGTGACACAGCCAACTCAATACTAAAGGAATTAGATAGCACTGCAGGCCCACATTAAGAAACAAGAAAACTCTGATAAAAAATGCTTATCTCTCATTGTAAGGTGTGATGCACTCTCTGCCAACAGAAAGACTCCACGATATATCTTCTTCTGGACCCTTTATTCTTCTCCCTCACTCTCGCGCCCTCCTCTCTCCCACTCTCCCTCTTCCTCTCCCTCCCCCCCTCCCCTCTCTCTGTCTTCTCTCACTCCCTCTAGCTTGCCTCCTCCCTGCTGCCCCCCCCTCAGTTGTGGCAGTTGATAAATAGCATTCATTGACCAATCAGAGCACTGCTCATGTGTACACTGGCCAATGATAGCACTGCTCACGTGTACATTGGCCAATCAGAGCACTGCTCACGTGTACATTGGCCAATCAGCGCACTGCTCACGTGTACATTGGCCAATCAGAGCACTGCTCACGTGTACATTGGCCAATCAGAGCACTGCTCATGTGTACAACAACCATATTTGGGCAGGACACACACCGAGCACACATTGATCAAGGAGCACACATTGATCACGCGGAAGCATATCCAATAAGATTTAACTTCCTTATACAGGCGGGTGTTGGCATATTTTGTTTTTCACTGGCTAAAGGCCAGGCGCCAGTTTGGCTGCTGAATCATGGGGCTGGGGTCCCGGGCACCCCGACAGTAAGGTACTAGAAAAAGAAGATCAAAAGCCAGAAAGAATAAAAATCAGGGCAGATAGATTAAAAGTAAAGTAACAGTCTGAAGGACAGACTAAAGGATCAATGAAAGCAAAGCTAATTCTTTGGGGGGGCAGAGGGGTAATCAACAAGATATACCAACCTTTAGCTAGATTAAGAAAAGGGAGAAAATCTAATAAATAGAATCAGAAACCAAGAAGCCATAACAGACATTACAGAAATACAGAGGTCATATGATTTTACTACAAACATCTAAATGCCAGCAAGTTCAATAACATAGATGAAATGGGAAGATTTTTAGAAACATTTAACACTGAAGCTGAATCAGGAAGAAATTGTAAACCTAACAAACCAAACATGTGCAAGGAAAATGAAACAGTAATCAAAAGTCAGTTACCCTAAAACAAAAAATTCCAAGCCTGCTAGCTCACTAGTGACTTCTACTAAACTGTCAAAGACAAACTACTACCTACCCTTCTCAACCTCTAGCAAAAAATTAAGAGGGAATGCTTCTCAATATATTCTATGAGGCTAACATCAGTCTGATATTAAAATCAGACAAAGGAGTCACACACACACACACACACACACACACACACACACACACACACAAAAGAAAGAAAACTTTAGACCAATATCCTTGATGAACATAGGTAAACAAATCCTCAACAAAATCTTAGCAATTGAAAGGATTATATCATGACCAAGTGGGATTTATCCGAGGAACACAAGATGGTTCAACATCTGAAGGTCAATCAATGTAACTCAACACATCAACAAAAGGAAGATAAAAACTGTATACCACCACCAATAGATGCAGAGCAAGCATTTGATAACATTTAGTATTTATTTATAATAAACATGTTTAATAATGGTTATTTATGACAAACCTACAGCCAACATCACACTTACCAGTGAAAGGCTTAAAGTTTTCCCATTAACAGCTGGCTAAGATAAGCATGTCCATTTTCACCACTACTATTCAACATAGTATTGGAAATCCTAGCTAGAGCAATTAGCAAGAGAAAAATATAAAAGAACACAAATTGGGGGAAAAATTACCACCATTTTCAAAAGGGCATAATATAACACAGAGAACCCTGAAGCCTACACACACACACACACACACACACACACACACACACACATACACACCCTATGCAATGATAAATCAAGTGGCAGGGTGCAAACTCAACTTACAGAAATCAACTGCATTTCTAAATGAAAATAACTTAGAAGAGAAAGAAATCAAAAAAGCAATTCTATTCACAATTGCAACAAAAGGAATAAAATACCTAGGAAAAAAGAAAAGAGTTAAGGACATATAAAGTGAAGACACTGCTTTTCTTTAAAAAAAGAAAAAGAAAGCCACATGGAAATGGAAAGATATTCCATGTTTGTGAATTTGAAGAAATTAGCATTGTTAAAACGGTCATTTTATTAATTTTACCCAAAACAATATACAGATTCAATACAATCCTATCAAGGTCCTAATGGCCTTCTTCAAAGAAGCAGAACAAACATAAGTGAAATTCATATGGAATCTCAAAATGCCCCAAATAACCAAAAATAAACCTAACTAAAAAAACTCCAGGCTCCAAACTACACCACAGAGGTAATCCAAACAGTGAGGCACTGAAACAAAAACAAAGACACAGACCAATGGATTACAAATGAGAATTAGGCTAGAAATAAACACTCACATGGATGGATAGTCAATCTAGGACAAAGGAGCCAAGAGCATACCCTGGAGAAAGGCGGGTCTCTTCAACAAGTGGTGTTGCAAAAACCAGGCAGCTGCATGCCAAAGAATAAACCACTTTCGCTCATACCTTACACCAATATTAACTCAAAATGGATTAAATATGTGGATATAACACCTGAAACAATAACATACATTGAAGAAATAGGCAAAACACGCCAAAAAATTGGTTTCACTGATTTGTTTGTGGACTCCTCTCCAACAGCAAGAGAAACAAAAACAAATATTAATTAATGGTACTACATCAAACTGCAGTGCTTCTGCACAATGAAATAAACTATCAGTAATGTTTATTTATCAGTAAAACAAAATGACACCCAACTGAATGGGAGAAAATAACTCAATCAAAAAAATAGGCAGAAGAGCTTAACAGGACTTTACCAAAGATTACCTTTTTACCTGGAAAACAGGTAAATGGAAATCACACAAACAGGTAAATGGAAATCACACACCCTCTCCACTTCACCCTCATTTATCAGGAAAATGCCAATCAAAACACGATGAGATAGCTCTGCTCACAGTTGCGACAGTGGCCCATAGCAAAATGCCAGAAACAACAAATGCTGGCAAGAATGTGGAGAAAAAGGAATCCTATATACAGGGTGGTGGGAATGTTGACTGGTTTAGTCCCTAGGGAAAACAGTATGGTGGTTTTTCAAAATACTAAACATGGATCTACCATCTGACCCAGCCACTCCAATCCTAGGTAGCTAGCTACTGGAAGAATGCAAAACCACCAATTCATAGGTATACATGCACTCCTACGTTCATCACAGCACTATGTACCATAGCTATGCTATGGAAACAACCTATGTGCCTAAGGACAGAAAAGTAGATTAGGAAAGTGTTGTACATATACAAAATGGAATACCTCTAAGTTCTATGATAAATAAAGATGAACTCTTGCAATTTGCAACAACATGGATGAGACTGGGGTTGAGGGGATGAGTGATTTATACAAGCAAACTAATCACATGTGAGATACATAGAAACACATCAAAAGGTCAGATAAAAACAATCTAGTAACAAACACTAGAAGACTGGAATTGAGGCTACAAGAGGGGCAAAGAGAGGGAACTTCAAACCAACTGGAAGAAGACATAATGGATTATTGTGGAAGATTACATGGTGGGATTGGTGTGAGAACATGAATGTGAGGAGGTGTGATTACACGTCTCTGAATCAAATACAGGATTATAAACCAAAGCTTCCTCAATTAAAAAAAAAAAAAAGAGCAGGGCCTCCTTGGTGGCACAAGAGGTTAAGTCTTAGCACGATGAAGCTATCTGCAGCCACTGCAGCATGAGTTTGATCCTCATCCAGGGATCTGACCCACATGGTGCAGGTGACCTCTCCTGTATCCCCCACTGCTCCCCTCAGCATTTCACTACATCTGCCTATTCTGCTCCCTGCTATCTCTGGTGAATTTTCTTAACGCCCGCACTTCGGTCCATTCTTATACGTAAATATTAATAAAATCTTAAAAAAAAAAAAAAACAAACAGGATTATATGGGTTGGCCCAATGTAATCTAATCACAGTCTTAAATATGAAGTGAAGAGACAGGTCAAAGTCAAAGAGAGTTTTGAGGATGCCTTAGTTTTTTGTTTTTTTTTTTCTTCAAAGATTTATTTATGCACACAGAACTGAGGTACAGGCCACAGGTGCCAGGGCAATGAGAGGCTTCACCAGAGACAAAGCAGGGAGCAGAACAGGTAGATCAATGAAGTACACTGCTGAGGGGAGCAGCAGGTTAGACAGGAGAGGTCTGCTGCATAATGTGGGTCACCTCTGGGGCCAGGATCAGACTCTCAATGAAGCAGCTGCGGGTAGCTTGCAGTGCTCTGTCCTAAACCATTGTACCACCAGGGAGGGCCAAGGATGCCTTAGTTTTGAGGACAGAGGAAAGGTGACAAAGTCAAGGGATGCAGAAGCTGAAGTAGTCAAAGAAATGGATTCTTCCCTGGCCAAAATGAATGTAGTTCCGCCAATACCTTGATTCTAGCCCAGTGAGACCCATTTCAGAGTTCTGATTTCCATGTTGGATACCATTTTTGCTCTGTTTTAAGCCATCTGGCTTGTCATGATTTGTTATAACAACAACAGGAAACTAACACACCATGGATACGCTATGTATGATATTCTCTTACCAGAATTCCTGACCTACTAATTTTGGAACAGAGTAAATAAAATTTAATCCAAGAAGGTTAAGAACCACTGACTTAGATAAAAAAGATATAACAGTGTGCTTATCGCATTTACTGGTGACACAAAAATAGTAGAAAAATAGTAGATGACAAATTAGAATTCAACAAATGCGGAAGGGCTAAAGGATCAGAAGGAATCTAGTAAAGACAAAATCACACAAGCCTCTATGAAAAGATTTAAAAGGTTTATTTTTTCTTTATTTTAAAACATTTATTATTTATTTATTTATGCATACAAGAATTGGGGTCTAGGCCACAGGTGTGGAAGATGAGAGGATTCAAAAGACAGTGGGGGAGCAGAACAGGTGGATCTACCGCAATACACTGATGGAACAATGGGTGAGGCAAGAGAGGTCTGCTGTGCCCTGTGGGTCAGATCCCTGACCTGAGATCAAAGTCATGTTGCAGTGGCAGCTTGATAGCGCTGAGACCACCAGCAGCCCTGGCAAAGCCTTGACTTAGAAGGTTTAATCATGAGTAAACTCAGTATGAACTAGAGATTAGGGCAACTAAAAAGATTTATATGATTCTGGGAAGGTGTAAAGAATGATGGGAAAAAAAGCACTTCAACTCTCTTCTATGAAACAGAATCACAATATTCTGTTCAACTTTGGATTTCTCTAATTGTCTCCTTGGGTTGCCATAACAAAGTTGAAATGAAGGTGTTGACAAGGTTGGTCAGACTCCAAGAGTGAAACCATCCCATGCCTTTTTCCTAGCTTCTAGAGGTCTCCTACAATCCTTGGTGCTGCTCTGGCCTCTGGCAGCATAACTCTAATCTCTGTCTACCTCTCTTTTACCATGACCTTTTACTCTGTGTGTTTCTCTGTATCTTCTTCTATTCTATAGGACCCACCCTAACACAGTATGATCTCATCTTGATCCTTAACTACTTAAATCACAAAACTGTATTTCCAAATAAGTCAATACTCAGAGGTTACAGGTAGACATGAATTTTTGTAAGTAATCAATACATTGCATCCTAGAAGTAGAATATTGATAAGCAAATGCATTGAGGTGTATGGTATCATAATCTTAAGAATGGCCAAGAGGAATAGGGACAGGAAGCCTAAAGGTTAGAGGATTTGAGTCAAACAAGCAAACTAACTACTATCTATACATTATTTCAGGCAATTTTTCCCCTCTAGGAAATAAGAAAACATTCTAACACTGTTTTTCAGAAATAAAGGTGGAAGAGTTCTACCATTGCATTTGTTCACACTTAAGCTGTAACAAGCATTGGACAGGATGGCAGAAGCCTCAGATGGATGGCTAAATTTGATCACTGATGACCATTATATTCTAAGATCCTATAATTCTTTTTCCATGTCTGTCTGCTCCTTTAACTTGCCATTATACAGAACCAAAGAACTATATACTTCTATTAATACTACAACATGGTGTGGAAGAGTAGAGTAGAGTGGCAGTTGGGAGGCTAGTTATAAGTACACATTCTAAAGAAAACTTAGAAGCCCTAGAAACAAAGAAATAGCAAAACAGCTTCAGCTTATGAGCAAGGGCCCAGGAATGGTAAAGCAGGCTGGGCTGGAGCCAGACCAAGCAGCAAGTGCCTCCTCTACCACAGAAGAGTTCAGATTTCTATTCTAAGGAGGATGAGGAGAGACTGGAGGGTTTTAAGAAAAGAGTGACATAACTGGGTTAAGTTTTAAGATTATTCCCCAGAGGAGACCAACGAGGGGTAAAGGTGACAGCTGCCTGGAATAAGACAGAGCAGTGAAAATGGCAAGCATAGAGATACAATCCAAAGGCAAATTGTGAAGGACAGTAAATGTGCAAAAGGAGGGAAAGAAGCAAGAGTGACTCCAAAACTTGTTGAAATAAAGAGTGGACAGCAATGTCAATTGCAGTGATGGAGAAGATTGGGGTGCAATAGTAGCAAACTGGAAGGGGTATATACATATAGCTTATATATTTATATAGTCACACATACACATCAAAGCTCTATTTTAAGCTTCAATTTGAAGATGCCTTTGAAATATTTAAAGATACCAAGTCAAATGGATGAATCTAGAGAGCACAGAGGAGAAAACCAGACTAAATGTAAGATACAAAGAGGTGGTAGGAGGTATGCAAAGAGAAAACAAAGACAAAAATAAACTGTTGTCTCAGAGAAGTGTCTTATTTCCTTACAATATAAGATTTTTGGATTACTGGACATTGTTAAGCATCCCTTTGTTTTTGCTTAAGTTTTATAATCTCAAATGTCAGTCAGGTTGGTTCAAAGATTTTCACCAGTCACATTCAGCAATAGGAAACATGACAATGATGAATGGTACAGGGCTCATGCAGGAGGGACAGAAGAAAAATGGGATGATTAGGGCCCTCCCTGGTGGCACAACAGGTTAAAGCGCAGCACTATGAAGCTACCACAGCCATTGCAGCACGAGTTTGATCCCTGGCCAGGGAGGTGACCCATGTGGTTGGTGTAGCAGACATCTCCTGACCCACCTACTGCTCCCCTCAGCAGTGTATTTCAATACATCTGCCTGTTCTCACTGTCTCTGGTGAATCCTCTCAGCCCTCACACTTTTGCCTGTACCCCAGTTCTGTCTGCATAAATAAATCTTAAAAAAAAGAAGAAAAATGGGATGATTAAAGAACTATGAAATCAACATCAAATGAGGACTTTGAAAGAGCCTCCTCTTCAATGAGACCAAAGGACCACAGGATCCCACTTCGATCATTTAAATTCATGCTGATTGATGTCTCATCACAATGGATGGGGAAGAAGAGAACTGCCAGGGAAACAGGAAACATGGTAAGCCTGGCAACACAGTACCTACTATTATCTTAGGGTTTATAGACATAGATATTTGTCAAATATAATTTTTTAAGATTTATTTATTTTCACATATAGAACTGGGGTACAGGCCAGAGGTGCAGGGCGGTGAGAGGCTTTACCAGAGACAGAGTGGGGAGCAGAACAGGCAGATCTATAAAGTACACTGCTGAGGGGAGCAGTGGGTGGGTCAGGAGAGGTCTGCCGCGCCATGTGGTCACCTTTGGGGCAGGCAGGGATGGAACTCATGCGAAAGTGGCTTTAGCTTCTTAGTGCTGTGCTTTAACCCACTGCATCACCAGGGAGGGCCGAATTCTTAAACTATGACATAGATGAAAACACTGGGTCCCTCCCCTGTCCCTAATACTTCTTTTCTCTATATATCATTTCTCCACCTTTGTCTCCACCTTTGTAAGACTAGCTGTCTAGTCTTAATTTCTGTTCAGTAGTTATAATTGAATCTCTATTTTAACTATAGATTGATTTTACATTTTAGACACACACTAATATCATCATCAAAATATTACTCACAGAAAAGCAGTCTTGTGCTTCTACTTCTCTCTCTAGGATCCACTAACTGCTCAAAATCATGCCACATTTTGGTTTGCTTCACATTTGGACCAAGTATCCTTGGTCTTGGGGTTCCTCTTTACTTGGGGAAAAGCTTGTCTTTTCCAATAGCAACTGATTCCACCTACCAGTTTCCTCCTTACTCTAACCACTGTGTGGAATTCATTCCATTATTCTTGAGGCGAAGGAGTAAGTAAAAAAGATCAACTTGTAGACAATCGTTCCTTCAGAGTTTGACTTTTCCCCTAATGAGGGTTTTTCCCCTTTTAATGCAAACTAACAATTTCACAAATGAGCGAAAAGAAAATGAGAAATGTCACTTAAGAACCGGTCAATCCAGAGTACTACTTTGAGTTCTTGTCCACTATAAATAAATTTAACACAGTCAACAGTTCAGTCACATTATGTTTACCTTTGTAACATATACACAGCTTTCACAATGATCCCCTTAATAGCTGTGTAACATTCCACTGAGTGGATATATCATAATTTATTAAGCTCACTTGGGAAGCAGTACAAAGAAGTGGTTAAAATATGGGCACTGCGGTCAGAGATTCCTGCATGAAGTCCCATGGCTACTGAATCCCCAAGGCCACACAGCTTGTGGGGGGTAACTCACTCTAATTCCTCCAATACTGAAGAAGAGAGTGCACTCTCCAATGTCCCAAGCACCAAACTAAGTACTAGGCGTTTCAGAGCAGACTCAAGAAGGCAGGATTTCTGCTATCAGAAACAGAAGAGATGAATTATTTTCCAAACACATTAAGTGCTACAAAGGAAAAAGGTACTGGAGTACCCTGAATACTCTCCACAAAAGGAAGATAATAGTACCTCCTAGGGCTTTCGTATGAGGATTACATGACAATCCATGTACAGAACTTGGCATAATTCTCAGTATACACAAGATTACCCAATAGTGGTTAACTGTGTCACAGTCTGGAATAAACAAACCAAGAAATAGTTTATGTTGATTACTTTATCTTCTTTTCAATGCCCATACAAATCCTGTATTTTCTGAGTTCACTGTTTAGAAGTATAACAAGTTTTCTTTTTCACATCCAATTCTCTCATCTCATCACATTCGTATTTTCCTTTTATCTCCTTTGAGTATATTTATAATAGCAGTTTTCATCACCTTACCTGCAATTCCATAATTTTTTTCTACTCCTGCGCCTTTTGGTATTGATTAGTTTTTGTCTGGTAATGGACGACTTATTCCTGTTTCTTCACATCTAGATAATTTTTGATTGACTGTTGTTCTTAGATTTTATGCTCTTTTAAATACTGATGGGCTTTGTAGTGGGACCAGGTAAGTTACCTGAAATCAGTTTGATCCTTTTATGGTTTGCTTCTAAATTTTGTTAGGAGGGTCCAGACTAGGCTTTTCTCTGGAGCTATTTGATCCCAAGCAATAGAAGGTCTATCTATCTATTCTCATGAATGATAACATAAGCTACTCTTAGACTCATGTGAAACCCAAGAATTCTTTCTCCTCTCCAGGACAACAACCCTGTAAGCCTCACACTCAAACTGGCATGGCACCTCTTCTGAACTGTGTCTCATTAGCTCTGGGAGACCACAGACTCTTTTTGGAGTCCCCCTCCTGGCATTGGGGCTCAGATTCCTTTCTCTCAGGAATCACCTTCCTGAGCTGTCTATTTCTAAAACTCTTGGTTCATAACTTAGGTTTTCCAGTTACTTAGGTGGGAAGGTGAACCTGTGCCAACTACTCTAGCTGGATAGTATAACTATCAAGTCTGTCTTCAAATTCCACATTTTTAAAATAAAATCTTTCAACTACAAGTCCAAATAATTTTGTATTCGCCTTGTCTTTGTATCATCTACAACTTAGTGCAATATCAGAGGCTTAGAGTTTCTTTCGTCACTCCTCTCACACTACTCTGAACCCCTCCATACACAGCCCACCAGATGAAGCACCACAGGATTAAATGCAAACACATATTCCAGCAATTGCTGGTGCCTGTCAGTTCTAGGTACTTGGCTGAAACAAAGAAAACAATATCCAGGAGCTTGCAGTTAGGAACAACTCAGGGATCAAGTTCTCACTCACCACACAGCTTTTAATTTCAAAAACTAAGGTATAAATGAAGTTTTAGGACATAGATTGTCTTTTTTTTTTTTTTTTCCTTAAAGAGCCAGGCAGAAAATAGTTTGGTTTTATAAGTAACAGAGACTGCTATTACAACCACTCCATTCTGTCAGTGCAGACAAAAGCAGTCACAGAGAGTTCAGTGATCTGTTCACAGTAACAGGATGCTGGCCCTTATATTTACAACAAAACCTACCTGTAAACTGAAGACAACCTGCACCATCTTCTACAATGACATGTCCTGCATGTGCCATCTACACAGGGCTGACCTGCTCAAGACAACTCAGTCCTCTTATTCTAAGAACTATATCCCATGTCTTTTGCACACACCACAGGATGCACATAACGCAAGCACAAAGTAGGTATTCACTTGGAGATTTATTTCCCCATAATGTTTACTTTTCAAAATTTTATTCAAAATTGCTTCTTAAAGTAAAAAGAACCCAACTTACAATAATTTGTGGAAAATAATTAAAACCTAATACCTAAAATACTGTTAAGTATGATAAAAACAAGTAAATATTGATGATTCTAAAAAATCTACTTCATTCCTTGAGTAAGTCAAGTTGATATAGCTGAAAGAACCAGTCTTGATGATCATCCAACCACCCCACCCCATGATTCAAACATGGCTCAAACTTTAGGTATTCTTCTCTAAAGAAGCATTCACAAGTACATTCATTCCTCCTTTTACAGTTTTATCCTCTCTCTTTTAAAGCAAAATTCTCATTATCTTTCTTAGGCAATTGCTTTATTCACATCTGCAGACAGTTTTAAAGTTATTCAATCAAAAAAGACACTGCCATAAATTCTGTAGTGTTTAAATGTATGTTTTCATTGCTGCACAATATATGAGTATGTAACTTCCGTCCATCCCCCCAGTGTCACTAATTTGAAAACAATACTCTCCTTAATGGGTACACTCTCGTAGATTTGTGAAAAAGATTTACCAGTCACCTCAATCAGGTGGATCTCATAAGCTATCTTACTTCAACTGAAGGATTTCCCTTTTATACCCAAAATAATGAACTGTAGTTTATCTGTTAAAACTTGTATTCAGAACTTCATACATAGACCAAGAGTGTTGCCCAGGATAAAGATGCTCAAAGGCACTAAGAGCTGACAGGCTCTGTCCTGCAATATGCAGATAAGCCATCAAGTCCTTTCAATGAGGTGATTTTTTTCTTTTTCTTAAAAGTCAAATTTTTTTAAGATTTATTTATGCATACAGAACTGGGGTACAGGTCAGAGGTACAGTGGTGGTGAGAAGATTCACCAGAGACAGAGTGGGGAACAGAACAGGCAGATCAACGAAGTACACTGCTGAGGGGAGCAGCGGGCGGGTCAGGAGAGGTCTGCCACACCATGTGGTCACCTCCGGGGCAGGCGGGAATCGAACTCATGTGGAAGCGGCTTTAGATTCTCAGTGCTGTGCTTTAACCCGCTGCGCCACCAGGGAGGGCCACCTTTTTTTTTTTTTTTAAAGATTTATTTATTCATACAGAACTGGGGTACAGGCCAGAGATGCGGAGGGTGAGAGAGTTCACCAGAGACAGTGGGGAGCAGAACAGGCAGATCGGACGAAGATCGGACACTGCTGAGGGGAGCAGCGGGCGGGTCAGGAGAGGTCTGCCACACCATGTGGTCACCTCCGGGGCAGGCGGGAATCGAACTCATGTGGAAGCAGCTTTAGATTCTCAGTGCTGTGCTTTAACCCGCTGCTCCACCAGGGAGGGCCGATTTTTTTCTTTTTAACCTCACTTGAGCACTACATTTTCATTCCTATTAACTTTTTTCTTCATTTCAGACCACCATTCTACCACAGAGATCCTAGTGATTCTGTTGTCCAGTACATCAGTTAAATATACCATGTCTTTACACAAATCCCTGGTGCAGGGGTCAGAGATCTTCAAATTGTGAAAAATAGCAGAAGAAAAGCTGGAGGCGGCAAGTACAGACAACACGAATGACACAAAGAAATGGGATAATAGCAAGATAAGAATTTAGTGAGTAGGGGAAACACTTAAAAATATTTACATGCTGATAGGATCATCAAAAGTGAAGAAAAAATACAGTACATAAACCCATACTCTAAAGTTTAATATTAGCATATTGTGTGTATCTCCTTATCTTCTGCTTGCTTATTTAATATATGTCAAAATTTATGTTTCAGAGTCTCCAGCTCCTTCTGAATTCTTTTCCTTTTAGAATCTCTGTTCCCAGGAACATATCTACTATTTTCTCTGATTTATTTGAAATCTCTAACTGTATCTAGTAATCCTTACCTCTGCCATTATAAACTCTAACAATACATGATCCCTTCCATCACGGTCTTGTTTTAACATCACTATCCTTCATGCTTTATCAGAGTTTTAAAAACAAGTTCAAGTTTAATGAATTAATCCAAACAATCATTTGTTTAAACATTAAAAAACCTAGGATTTCTTTTTAATGTTATTGCATCCCTTGCATGTTGATGGAAAAAATAGTCCATCATTTGGTTAAAACTGTTCTCTAACAGTTGTTTTCTAAGGATGTAACATGCAATGCTTAAAATTTCTATGCAAAGGAAAAAGTGGCTGACACCAAATTCTTCCCACCAGCATATCTGCATACATAATGACTTTACCAACACAGAGCCTTCCTCCCAACCCTCACTCTAGGCACAAGAATAAAGTACATTTACAGTGTCTACTCCACAGTACATGCTGGCTAGTTCTAAGTTTATGATTTCATTAAGTTAGTAATAAGAAAGTAATTATGATCTGTGCAGAAACACAAGGCATGCTCCTGTAAAATCCATTTCTAAAGATGAACTCTTTATTTGTTAAACTATGTAATTTGTTAGCCTACACTAAAGAATTTTCATTCATGAATGCATTCTATTTTATGACAAAGAATATATTTTCAAAGTTTAAACCCTGCTTATGAAACATTTTATAAAGTGAAACTCTTTGTAGTGTATTTTAAAATATAAAAACAAAACAAAAATGAACCCTAAGGGAAAAAATGGTCCATGTGTCCTTTAAAGGCAGTGATAGGACAAATAAATTTTGCTCAGAATTCATACAAGCCATACAGAGGCACTGCAAAATAAGTTTCTAATACCACAGGGTAAGGCCTAGATTTAAAATGAGTTACCAGATTAAGCTCTAGGACAACTAAAGTTCTTTTGTCTTTATGCTCATTTCCACCAGTTACCCTCAAGATGAATTTTCAGTAATTTCACATCCATTTATTACACCTGCTTTTTGCCAGAATTCTGTCCACTTTTTTTTTCATAACTTTAAGTAACACTACTTTGTAACACAGTAGTATTACACTACTGTGTAAATACACAGTAAATCCTCAATAAACATGTTAAGAATTCTCTTCAGCTCAATGGTTAAAAATAAAAAATAATGTTAAAAAAAATCATACAGGCCATACAGTGGTACTGCAAAAGAAGTTTCTATTACCATAAATTATTTTCCTAGTGTCACACAATATAAAAATGCAGTATTTTTTTTCTAAAATAAAAATTCTGAAACTCAGTTTGTTAAGACTATCATAATGTGAAATATTACAAAAATATCACTTCCATTTAAGCCATTTTCTTAAACATGAGTAATTTTAGTTTTCCTACCACCATTCTTGTGTTAAAAAAAAATCCATTTTTTAAAGTCGTAGAGAAGTCCTAGTTGCAAAAGTAAAAATTGTCTTGGATTTCATTAAAACCCATAGGCTTAGAAGTAATTTACAAGTAAATCCACTTACAATGATACCCCCTAGAGTCAGGGGTTGGTAAGGAGTAAATTTTTTTTAAGACTGATTTATTGGGCCCTCCCTGGTGGTGCAGCAGGTTAAAGCACAGCACTGGGTCGCTGAAGCCACTTCAGCATGAGTTCGATCTCCGTCCGGGAGATGATCCACATGGTTGCTCCCCTCAGCAGTGTACTTCATTCATCTGCCTTTTCTGCTCCCTGCTCTGTCTCTGGTGAATGCTCTCACGGCCCCTGCACCCCAAACTGGGGAAGAGGCCAGAAGTGCAGGGGCCGTGAGAGCATTCATCAGAGACAGAGCGGGGAGCAGAACAGGCCCACTGACTGACAAAGTACACTGCTGAGGGGAGCAGCAGGCTGGTCAGGAGAGGTCTGCCTCGCCATGTGGATCACCTCCTGGGCTGGCGGAGATGGAACACATGCTGAAGTGGCTTTAGCTTCTTAGTGCTGTGCTTTAACCCGCTGCGCCACCAGGGAGGAGGCCCAAGAGTAAATTTTTATCTGTTTTGGTCATTGCTCCCCAGTGCCTGGCATGGTGCTTGGTACATGGTGGAATTTCAATTCTTATTTGTGGAACTGAAAAAACCTATGTGCACGGACCCCTTAGTACAAAGCCAGACCCAAACCACCTGTAGAATCCCATCACCAATACCATGAAAAATATGCTGTGCAAATACAAGAGCCCCTAGGGAATTATGGAGTGGAAGAGAAGAGATACTCAAGTGACTGACTATAAGTTCAGTCTTCACACCCTGCCCCAATAAGTTCACTTTAATTCCTTGTTTAAAACCCTCTTTTAAGAAGACAGTAACTTAAAACTTAGACTTTTCAACAACCTTAGGAGATAAGTATTTCATCACCCCATTTTGCAGATAAAAAGGGGGCTATAGATGAAACTAAAGACTAAGGGGATAAATTATTTTCTTTTTTTTGGGGGGGGGACAAATTATTTTCTTAATGTCACATAACAAATGTAAGGCACAACTCAGACCAGAGGTGAGCTGGACTAATCTTCATCCAACCATTAGTGCATGTTAGCACCCAATACATATTCTTCTCTGTAAACACCTAAAACAAAAACTTTAGCAAAGATGAGGCTTTTGTTTGGGGTAACAAGAGAGCAACAAGTAGTTTTAGAACTGCAACACTTGGAGAAACAAGACAGTTAGGGATTAGGGGTGTCTGGGGGAACCACGCAGTGAAGAGAAACCACAGATTTCAAAACACTGCAGCTCACCACTCTCTTCCTCTTCCTCCCCTTACACGTGATCCTCATCATCCTCTGCACCAGAAAATAGACTGCCATTGTTAGTGCCACAGTTTGGCAACATTATGTGTCCAAACACAGTGACTGGCACAGAGCAGACACTGCAAATATTTACTGAATGAACCAAAGACCAAAGTCATTTCTCTAGGCAAGCCGGGACCCTAACTACCATTTCTAACAAAGTGAAGTTGGAAATGTACCTTCACCACCTGGTTATTGGTGTCAAAATGAAGTTTTTAAAGAGCAGGCTAATTTGGGGACAGGTTACAGTGAAAGTCTTACCTGTTTTCTTTTTCCTCAAAACTAACTGAAAGAAGAAAGCAGCTTAGTATTTTAGAACTCAAAAGGGGCATGATGTTTTAATATTTTAGAGCATATAAGCAAACACCAATACCTTATTAGGCCGTCTAGTTTATCTTAATATGATTAACATCTTTAAAAACAACAACAAAAAACCAACCCTCTCAGCATCGTCAGGGTGAAGGTAGCGGGCATTTTCCAAAAAGTTCACAGGTCAAAAAACAAGAAAAATCAAACATCACAGAGAAAAGTTCCTTGAAAACATGAGCTGTCATTTCGACCAAAATATGGTGTAGACGCAGTAATTAAACACCGTCCATGTTTCTAGGAGCACATGAAGATAAACGAAATGGCTTCAAAGACAGTTCTTGAAATCTGTACCTATTTCAATTCGGTCGGCACCATGACCTGAAGGCTTGGCTATTAGTTCCAACTGAAATCAGATTCTTCATAATGCGCGATGGCCAGCAGTCAAATTACATTAAAACTACTGGGCAGAACAAATCCAAAAGCAACAGGGAAGATGCCCATTTTCCTCTTCCACTTCCCCTCCCCACTTGCCACTAAAGAAAAACGGCACGTTTTTAGGTTAGAAAAAGGCCTCATCCTTCAAAATCCAATCCACCGGTATATCGGTCATTCTAAAACAAACCTGGCTTCCTAAATACAGGCTAAGCACTCATCCACCACAATTAATTTTGCGCTCTTCCACCACCTCCTTTGTCTGAGCTGTCCCTGCGACCTCGCAGTTCAATGCCCTCTTGTAAACAAGCTACCTAAACGAAAAGGTGTATTCTGTTTTCAAAAGACGGGGGAGCCCAGTCATCAGGGCCGTGAGCGGGCCGGGCTGTACACCTTGGACCCCGCGACCGTGGGGCAGCCGGCCGGTCGGCCGAGTCGGAGGGGGAGCGCCGC
>NW_004567141.1:8077753-8080022 GCF_000260355.1 Condylura cristata | reverse complement strand
GCGCGCGACCTGTGCGGGGCCGGGCACGAGCGCGGCCCTCAGCTCGGGGGCTCGGCCGCTCACCTCCCTCACGTCCGCTGTCCGCCGGCGGGGACGTGCCCATGGGCCCCTTGACGAGGACGGCGGGTCAGGCCGCGCGCGGCGGTCTCCTCGGGGCCCCTCCAGCGCAGTGGGGGTGGCCCCCTACCATCCTCCAGGGCCCACCCCGCCTAGCCGGGACGCCTCGCTAGGCCGTGGCGGGGGCTGGGGTGGGGGAGAATTCCGGGGCAGTACGCCCGAAGCGGGGTCTCTGGAGCACAAAGTACCGCTCGCCGGGCTGTCGCCTCCAGCTCGAGCTTCCCCTCGCCCCGCCCCCGCCTGCCAAGCGGCGACGTGCGAGATTCGGGCGCAGCCCCGCCCCCTATGCGCATGCGTGCAAGCCCCTGCCGGCTCCCGCCTGCCTGCACGAGGGCCGGAGCGGTTCTGGTCGCTTGCTCGCGGCACGTGTATCCCTGTTGATCTGTCAGGGCGAAGGGCCTGGCGCCTGGGCGCTTTCCAAGGGCCTATAAAAAGTTTGGGGCCAGAATACAAAAGAGAAAAAGGAGCGTGTGGGCTACTGGGCGGTGCTTTCATTATTGCAGGGAGGAGAAAGGAAGGCATCTTTGACCAGCCAGGCTGGGTCTCCTGCTTCCCACACTGGGAACAGGTGGAATCAGCCTTGAGCCATCAGGTGTACTGAGGGTCCCAGAAAGAGGCCGCTTCCCAAAGGAAAGCTCAGGTATTGTTTCCTAGGGGAGGATAAGTACACAGTACAGGCAGAAGCCTCAGATGCCAACTGTGCCTTCTTAGCAACATCCTTTAGAATTTGTACCTCCAGCTCATTCCCTTCTACCCCCACGACGGTATTCTATCTAGTCCATATCCTGGCCTGGATTGTATTTACTGACTTTCCTTCAGGACGGTTAGAGCCTATAGCCAAACCTCCTCATACCACTACTCAAAGAGGTCTCTGCTGTGGCCCTCCACCAGCCGGCCCGGCCTCATACACAGGGCAAGGTCCCCATTGTCACACTCTGATACCTGGAATTCCCTGCCTGGAGAGCCCCTGGGCGACAGAGGGCGAGGCAGGGCGAGGGGATCTTTACCCGCTTTTCTCACTGGGCCCGCCCACCTGCCTCTGCAGTGGCCCGACCTGAGCCGCTCTTGCCCCTACCCCCTTGCCCTTCTCGGAAGGGCAGTGTCTACACCACCCTGCTCTCTAGGACAATGTCAACACCGCCCTGTATGTGGGTGCGTAATTGTCTTTAATTTTAAACTTTTCCTTTAGGGCAAGAGATTTTTAAATTTATAACTGATACAAAACTACCTTTTACAAATTGTAAATACATGTGTAAAATTCACCAACTGTACCATTTTAAAGTGTTCTGTTCAGTGGCATCAAGCACTCATACTATTGTACATCCAACACTACCACAGTCTCAGACTTCTTTTCACCTTGTAAATTTGACACTATTAAAGAGCAACTCCCCCTCTCTCTCCTGGTAATCTCCATACTTTTCTGTATCTGTCAATTTCACTACTCCAGGTGCCTATGTAAGTGAAGTCATGCAGTGTTTCTTCTTTTTGTGACTGACATTTCATTTAGCATAATGTTCTCCAGATTCATCCATTTCTTAGCATTTGTCAGGATGTTTTCCTTTTTAATGGTAGATTACATTCCATTGTTTGCACAGGCCCCATTTTTCTACCCATTCATTGATGCATGCTTCCTTGCTTTTACCTTTAGGCTATGGCAAATAATGCTAAGAACATGAGTGTAAAAAAGGCTCTTTGAGATCCTGACTTCAAGTCTTTTGCATAAATACACAGAAGTCAGATAGTTGGATGATGTGCTAGTCCTGTCCTTAAATTTTTGAAGAATCACCATACCATTTTCCACAGTGGCTGCACCTTTCTACATTCCCAACAGTGCTCAGAGGTTTCAGTTTCCTCACATCTGCTTCAATGCTTTGAACAAACTCTTTTTAGAATATTTCACTTAAAAAAAAGAAAGTGAGGCCCTCCCTGGTGGCGCAGCGGGTTAAAGCACAGCATTGAGAAGCTAAAGCCACCTCCACATGAGTTCAATTCCCGCCTGCCAACAGTGCTCAGAGGTTTCAGTTTCCTCACATCTGCTTCAATGCTTTGAACAAACTCTTTTTAGAATATTTCAAAAAAAAAAAAGAAAGTGAGGCCCTCCCTGGTGGCGCAGCGGGTTAAAGCACAGCATTGAGAAGCTAAAGCCACCTCC
>NW_004567141.1:8066629-8077612 GCF_000260355.1 Condylura cristata | reverse complement strand
ACCTCCAGCCCCTGTCCCACCCAAAGGAGACTGGAGCTGAGCTGAGCAAGGAGAAGAATCTGGAGAGGAGAGTGAGAGGAAGGAAGCAGGATGGAGAGCCAGAGGAGACCCAATGGAAGCACATGGGGCAGAGACATGTGAAGAAGCAGTTTTTGTTTCTTGGTCCTGGACTGGGCGACACGATGTGGGTGAGAGACCTGTGTGGTAGGGAGGTTCACTATGGCAGCGTTATCTTGATTTTGATTTTGCTCTTTTCCTGCCAGACTTGTCTGGCCATTTCCAACCCTTTTTCATGGGTCCCCGCCAGAAGGTGCTTTAGACTTGTGGTGGGCTTTCAGGCCTTGTTTTGAGCCAATCCCTTTTGCATGGACTTTTACCCAAAAGGGGATGAATAACTTTGGGTGTTTGATTTAGAAACTGTATTCTTTGTCTTTTCTGTATTGTATAGTCATTGTATTAAAGTTCATTTCCATTAAAGCTCTTTTGTCTTGTTTTGATGTGGTGGATGGTAGAACCTATTTAGAGCAGGCAGGTTTGGGGGCTGAGGGGTGCCCTACTCCCTGCCCTGTATCAGTGGTACGTCTACAGCATTTGGCAAAACTTGTTAAGGCCAAGTGCTTAAGTCTGCCTTTGAGACTCCCTTCTCCTTGGGGCCATTTCTGTAACTCCACTATACAGGATTCTCTCCTACCTGTGTGCTCATATCCCAGCTCCCAAGAAATTCCAGGTCACTTGTAAACTGGCAGCTGAAATTGCCCTTCAGTTCCAGTGGGCTCAGCTGCCAGCCTCCCAGCTACAGACACTGGCAAGGTCAAGAGGAAAGGTCAGTATGTCAAGAGTGGATCTACTTCCTCCGTAAACAATGTCTACACTTCCAGAGCCATGAATATGGTAGCCTGAATGTAGAGCACACTACATAGCACTTGGGGTGCACCAGCTGGATTCCTTGTCCAGTACTGAAAACCTCAAAGGATTGTCTGTAATTCTTTCTCCTCTCCCCTCTCCTCTTCTCTCCCTCCCCCTTCTCTTTTTTCTCCTCCTTTCCTTTATCTCTCTTAGATGGTTCATGTTCCCCTCTGGTCCTACAAGGCCCTGATCTTATTTTATTATTTATGTGTACCCTTTTATCACTAATCTTCCCTCTCATTCCCTAGCCCATAGACAACCATTCTAATGCACTTAATGTATATCTTTTGTGTTCTTGCAAAATGTGTGGTATTTTCCAGTGTACAGGTACTTATAAATTATTAAGAAGTTTTGGTTATGGATGTCATTCTATTCCTCACTCTTTTCACCCAGCACTATGCTGATTCTTAAAAACATGTATTAGGCCCTCCCTGGTGACGCAGTGGGTTAAAACACTTCAGTAGGTAAAGCCACTTCAGCATGAGTTTGATCCCCGCCCCAGAGGTGACCCACACGGCGCAGCAGACCTCTCCTGACCTACCCACTGCTTCCCTCAGCAGTGTACTTCATCAGTCGGATGTTCTGCTCCCCATTCTGTCTCTGGTGAATCGTCTCACCGTCCCTGCACCTCTGGCCTGTACCCCAGTTCTGAATGCATAAATAAATAAATCTTAAAAAAATTTAAAAATGTATTAAATTTCATATTTAATTATATAACACTTGTAAAGTGCAAAAATCTTGTATGTGCAGCTCTACAGACATTTGTAAGTGAAAACACCAATTTAACCATCATCTAGATCAAGTTGGAAAACATCACCTTCTGAAGCATTCAGTACTTCTGAAACCTTCCCTGACTTCTCAGTCATTAGTATTGCTGTATTCTGATGTCCTTTGCCAAATATTGTTTACTTATTTTTGAGCTTTATATAAATAAAATCACACAATATGTAGTATTTGGTGTCTGGTTTATTTTCCTTAACGTGTGTGAGATTATTATTATTTTTTTTGTATGTACTACAACTGCTACTACTACTACAAGTATGACGACTACTATTATAAGTAATGGTAGTAGTAATATACCTTTATCTTTTGCTGTATAGTATTCTATACATTATTCTGTTGATGGAAATCTGCATTGATTTACTTTTGGAGCCACATGAACAAAGCTGCTATGAAGACTGTGTTTCTTTTGAGGATGTGTTTCTATATCTCTGAGTATATACATTTATGTGGAATGATTGTGGCATCACAGAATAGGCATGTACTTTCATGTGCCATTTAAAGTAGAGATATATTCTGACATATATTAGGCACCTCCACTGATGTGTGAATATCACAGAATATAATTATACAAACCTAGATAGTATAGTCTGTTATATACCTAAGTTGTATGGCTACATGGCAGCCCATGGTTGACTGAAACACCATTAAGTGGCACATGATTTTATTTTGCTTTAGAGGATATAGTACTGGCTTTTTTTTTTAAAGATTTATTTATTGATGCATACAAAACTGTGGTACAGGCCAGAGGTGCAGGGGCAGTGAGAAAATTCATCAGAGACAGAATTGGGAGCAGAACAGGCAGATGGATGAAGTACACTGCTGAGGGGAGCAGCGGGCATGTCAGAAGAGTTCTACTGCGCCACGTGGGTCACCTCTGGGGCAGGGATTGAACTCATGCTGAAGTGGCTTTAGCTGCTTAGTGCTGTGCTTTAACCCACTATGCCACCAGGGAGGGCCACCACTGGCTTTTGAAGCTGATCTTCCTTTATTCCTGCCTTGGCTGTTCCTACTTATTACCCCACATCTGCAAATTCCATGGACAGGTTGTCGTGGAGAAGCTGCTCATAGTGTATTCCTCATGAACCCTGAGTCTTAAGAGATGCAACAGACAAAGAATCTTACAGAGACCTCGAACTATACAAAAGATAAGTCTAAATTTTTGCACATTTGAATCAGATACGTGTCTCCTCTATTTGAAAGACCCAGTGAGATGCCATGGCCTTTCACATAATTGGGGCAAGTGTCAGGCTCAATAGTACAGCCTCTGGGTCACTAGCACCAACAAATGCAAAGGGTATTTGAGGAAGTTCAAAGTACATTTTCATTTTAATAATTAAATGTTCATTTTAATATTAACTTATACTTTATAAAAAGTGATTTCGGGCCCTCCCTGGTGGTGCAGTGGGTTAAAGCACAGCACTAAGAAGCTAAAGCCACTTCTGCATGAGTTCAATCCCCGCCTGCCCCGGAGGAGATCCACATGGCATGGCAGACCTCTCCTGACCCAACCACTGCTCCCCTCAGCAGTGTACTTCATTGATCTGCCTGTTCTGCTCCCCACTCTGTTCCTGGTGAGTCCTCTCACCCTCCACATCTCTGGCCTGTACCCCAGTTCTCTATTAATAAATAAATCTTAAAAAAAAAAAGTGATTTCACTTTCAGTAACAGTGATGTCACCTATCCTTAAAAAGTTAGGTGTCTGGCACAGACCAGTGGATTTGAATGGAAAGTCCAGATATTAACTCACAGGTTTATGGGCAAAGGAGCAAAGAAGATACAATGGTATAAAGAAAGTTTGTTCCAGGATCCAACAAGATGGCGGCAGAGTGAAGACGTCAAAATCACTATGTCCAAGCTCACACAGGAATATAAGGCTAAAAACAAACTGTAGACTTACATACTACAAGTTTCAAACCAAAGGAGAGAACCCTGGACTCACCAGAAGGAAGATAACTGAGGGAGACTCAGCGATTGGGGAGTTCTGATAGGGGAGCTGTGATATGGGAGCGCCCAGGCGCTAAGAAGTGCTGCAGACCGGAGGCTTGCTGCTCTTTGCCTGCCAAATCCCTGGAATAAAGAGAGACAACTCAGGAAGGTGAGTGGAACCCAAGCTGCAGGGAAAGACTGCAGCTCCAATCTGGGAGCGCCCAGGTGCCCAGGTGCTAGGAAGTGCCTCAGACGGGAGGCATGATGCTCTACCGCTCAGCTAAAGGCCTGGAGATACAGAGAGACAACTCAGCTCGGTGAGTGCAACGGAGCTACACGGAGCTACGGAAGGAAAACTACTCAGATTGGGCATGTGGAGCCTGAGAGGTGGGGAGGAGGAACTGCCTTCTGGGGCAGCTGCAAGGCTTGCAACCCTGCCAGCGCTCCCTCACCCCCGCCCCACAGCAGAGGACTGGGACTTGGCACCATTTTTAAGGTGTGGTCAGCCAGCAAGGCTCACAAACCAGGAATAAAAGGGAGGGGGAAAAACGGTTAGATGGGATTCAACCACAGGCCCAACCCAGGGAAACTGCAACAATTTTAACACTCCCCGGAACCTCCATGGGCACATCCTAGTATAGAGAGGCCCTAGGAAGTGCCTCAGACTGGGAGACTTGCTACAGGTCTGCGTGTTTACTGCATCTACCCACAAAACCTGTGGTAAAGCCCTGGCGTTAAAGAGAGACAACTCAGCTCTCTGAGTGGACCCCAAGCCATGGGGAAAGACCACTCAGGGAGAGACTGCTTGGAGTGGGCACAAAGGGCACTGGAAGCGCTGAGGGAGGACTGGCAGCTTGCACAGCTGGGAAGCTTGCAGCCTTTCTGGTGCTCCTTGCATCTCTGCAACCCCCATCCACACAGCAAAGTCCTGAATACTTGTGAGCCAGTAAGGCACTGCCTTGCAAGGCTCACAGTGCCCAGAAAGTGAACAAAACCAGTAACTGGCTCAATCACAGGCCCAACTGCAGGGAGACCTACAACACTTCTAATGTGCCCCAAACCCCATGGGTACATCGAAGCATACAGAGAATTCAAGACATCGGAAGATCACAAAGATAAACAAGGACTTTCCAGAGACAAGTACACAACATGTTACCAGAAGAAGCAGAACACAAGCGACCCCTGACAGTCACTGGCTGAGATGACAAACATAACTCCACACAGTGGGGGGTGGAAAAACAGGAGATATTGAAACAAAGCACGGCTCAGAATGCCTTCCATAACTGAAGTGTCTGGAAGTTCCTCTGCCATCCCAGAAAGAACATCCAGAAAGAATGCTGGTCAATAATAGCAACACCATGTCTCAACAAATAGAAAGTATCAGAAAATACACAACAGGGAAAAGAAGACAAATAAACAACTAAGCAAGTCCACGGGGGAAAATTCACCTCATAAAGATCAGCCACCAGAAATCACCAAAGAAATAGAAGAACTGCTTACTTACTGTTTTGTCCCAACTTCTGTGACGGGCTGCAAGAAAGACGGGAGGCACAAAAGCTGAGCAAGCAAAGATTTAATGCTCATGGACAGCAGCTAAGGCAGAACTCCAAAAAAGGGGGGTCTTCAACTACTGCCAACTCAATAAGGGGGAATGGTCTCTTATATAGATCCTAAGCTCGGATTTCAAAGGGGTGACTCATCACTGTGCCTTTTTTTTTTTTTAAAGATTTACTTATTTATGCATACAGAGCTGGGGTACAGGCCAGAGGTGCAGGGGCGGTGAGAGGATTCACCAGACACAGAGTGGGGAGCAGAGCAGGCAGATCAATGAAGTACACTACTGAGGGGAACAGAGGGTGGGTCAGAGAGGTCTGCCATGTCATGTGGAATCACCTCTGGGGCAGGCGGGGATCGAATTCTTGCAAAAGGGGCTTTAGCTTCTCAGTGCTGTGCTTTAACCCGCTGTGCTACCAGGGAGGCCCCCATCACTGTATCTTTGATACAAGGCCCAGGTTTATTACCACCTTATCATCCTTAGATGCCAGGCCCAATCCACTACTGCCCCCATCCAGTCCTCGTCAATAAATCTTTGGTCACTCCCAACATTCCCCATTTCTTTTTTTTTGTTAATAGGGAAGAGGCGTGGTTTCTCTATGGCTACTTCCTGCGTGACTTAAGGACAGTTGTGATCTTCCTGTAAAGGGTTATAGGGGACTATGGGGTGCAACAGGAGCTGATTTACTACGACCTTGGTTAGAACCTACACCTGTGCCATTAAAAACCGGACCATCCATGGGGCCATAGTAAAGAAGGCTATGACTGATATCAAGGGGCGTAGTAAAGGGACTAACCATGGTGGGAAAGGTTGTTTCAGCCATCCCCAGAAGGTGTCTCTTCTAGTGCTGGATTTTTTAATGTTCTTGGCCAACTCACATAGCTTTGCCGCATTTTGTTTCACCTGCCCTGAGCTATCTTTACAGGATGGGTCTGTTTGATCTATGGGGGATCAAAGATAGGCCAATGTATTCCAGCCTGATGGGAGGTGTTGGGTACCAGTCCAGTTAATTAAGGGAGCTGGGTCCAAAGGTGATACGTGTTGGGAGAAATGAAGCGTTGCAGGTCCGGTGGACGTGACTGACCATGCATGAGGTGGCCCCATAGAATAACCTCGAGAGTTATGAATCCATTCTGATCTTCCCGCCACCGTGATGGGTGATGGTATGGATAGGAGCACTACATGTGGTCCAGTCCATTTTGGTTTAAGTGGTTCCGGGTGTAGTGATCTGACATGTGCTACCTCCCCTACCTGGAAGCCCTGCCCCCGTCTTGTGTTGTCTGTGGAGTATAATGATCAGCATGTTCTCTAAACAGTCTGTGCCAGAGCTGTGAGAGGAAGTATTGAGGCAAAGTGTCCCAGATTTACTGGAATAGGAGATTGCAGGAATGGTCTCCCATACATTAATTTAAAGGGGGACAGGGTTGTGCCCTTCTGGGGGGCTGTACAGATCCTCACTAGTGCCACTGGAAGATTATGTACCCAATCTGTATGGAGTTCCAGGGCCAGCCTAATAAGTTGTGGCTTTAAAATTCCATTTATGTGTTCTACTTTGCCAGAGGACTGGGGTCTATAAGGGACATGTAGTCTCCATACTATGCTTAAGTCCTTAGTAATTTGTTGAGTGATATTAGAGATAAAGGCAGGCCCATTATCTGATTGTAAAGATCTTGGAAGGCCAAATCAAGGAAGAATGTTTGTTAAGAGATGATGGCATGGGCCTTCCCTGGTGGCGCAGCGGGTTAAAGTACAGTACTAAGAAGCTAAAGCCATTTCAGCATGAGTTCGATCCCCACCCTGGAGGTGACCACATGAGTCCTCAGACAAGGACTCTCCTGGCCTGCTTGCTGCTCTCCTCAGTGCTGTACTTCGTCAGTAGGCCTGATCTACCCCCACTCTGTCTCTGGTGAATCCTCTCACCACCCCCTGCACCTCTGGCCTGTACCTCAGGTCTATATGCATAAATAAATAAATCTTTAAAAAAAAAAGAGATGATGGCATAGTGGCATAGTGTGGCTGAGTCTTCCTTGACCATGGAGAAAGCCTCTATCCCCACCCCCCCACCTTTTCTCAAAACCTGCCTGTTCATATGCTGTCTCCTCCCCTAGGGTGTAGTTGGGTGTTTTATCTGTGCCTGGAAGCATGAGGAGGACCTTAGGGGTCGTTGAGCCTGTGGTAAGGGCTGCTTTCCTGGCTGTTTGGTCTGCCATATCATTTCCCTGTTCCCATCAGGCATGTCCGTGACCATGGATAGGAGTGTGAATAATAGCCACTGATTGTGGAAATTGGAGGACCTGTTTGTCCTCAGACAGTTGCAAAACGTTTGTTAAGGCAATTAATTTAGTCTGTTGATTTGTCGTTTCTCCTGCCAGGGGCCTTGCCTCTATGACCTTGTCTATGGTGGTGACAGCACATGCAGCTTGAGGCGGGTCCCCGCAGACTGAGCCATCTACATACAGGCACCATGTATCCTCCAGAGGAGAGAACCCAAGATTAGTCTGGGGTCACTGGGCCCTCTCTACCTCCTGAGCACAGGAATGTAAGGGGGCCTTTTGCAGTTCAGCCATTGTTTCTGAAGTTTTTGAGGAGGGCTAAGGGGGAAGACATCTGCCACCCATAGGGTTGCCTGAGAGTTTTTTATAAGTAGGGCATGTTTGGGGCACTGAGTTTTCCAATGTCCTGGTTGGCTACACTGAAGACAGGGCCCCGGGGGAGGGTGGTTAAATCAGTGGGGACAATGATTAGCCCAGTGGCTGGTAACACCACATCTAAAGTATGCCCCTCTGTGGAAAGTTCTTTGGCTCTGAGAGGCCCTGACTACACCCATCACTAGAGCGACCTGCTGCTGAGCCCTTGAATCATCCTGGATATTGAAAGCCTTATATGCTGTGTCTAGTAACTCTTTGATGGGGGTTTGAGGTCCCATTTTTGCCTTGATAATTTTTCTCCTGAGATCTGGCTAAGATTGTGTGATAAAGTGAGATGCTAATATGGCTTGGCCTGGGGTGTTTTGGGATCAAGGCGGGTGTATTTTTGTAGACAGTGGGTAAGGCAACCCAGGAAGGCCGCTGGGTTTTCATCAGCTCCCTGAGAAATTTCCTTGAGTTTGTCATAATTCAGTTTTTTGAGCCATGGCGTTAAGGCCTGCTATTAGACAGGCGACATATATGTTTCTCCTAAGTCTACAGGGCATTTTGGTGATCTGCATGTTCTTTGGCTGCCTGAAAAATCCGCACTCTGACCTCTGAAGGGAGGGTGGCCACTAAGATGATATTAATGTCCTGCCATGTCAGATCAAAGGATTGATGAAGGTGAACTCCTGTGTGCATTATGGGTTCCTCTAAGAAAGAGCCTATGTTTGAGAGCTCTGAAAGTGGAAAAGGCGAATAGACCCTCATCGTGCCTTCCAGTCCTGGGGATCACAAGGGAAGGCCATCCATCCCCTATGGGGTGTCAGGCCATTCACCATTATCCTCTTTGTTGTTGTTATCTCCTGTAACACTATCCTCTTTGTTGTTATTGTCTCCTGCCTTTTTTGTCTGAGTAGGATATGGCAGGGACAAGTCAGGTACCAGAGCAAAAGGGAAAGGATAGTCTCCTTCTTCATCCACAGGAAAGGGAGGAATTGGTTTTGAACACTGGGACAGGGGTGACCAGGAGTGCCTGTTCTTGCCACTAGTATATAGGAGGGACTACAAAGTTTAAGAAGCGAGGGGTGGGAGCAGACATGAAAGAAAACCCAAAGATAAAGGGTCTCAGAGCACTTGCCAGTGCAGTATAAAAACCTTTCTAGATCCTTAAGGACTGAGTAATCAAGTGTTCCTCCTTCTGGTCACCAGTGATTGTTATCTAACTTATATTGGGGCCATACCACATTTCAGAAATGAATAAGTTTTTTCTTCTTGAGACCATCTCGTTTAAGGCCCAAAGTATCCCAATGATGGAGGATGCATTGGAGGGGTTTTAAGTCACATGTCTTGGCTGAAGAGTTATCCATTAGGTGTGGAGGGAGAGAAAAGAAGAGAGAAAAAAAAGTGTCTTAAGAGCCAAGTGTGTCCTAGGAAGGACAAATATGCAAAGTACACCCTGGGAGGGACAAATCTGACAAGCTATGCCTTGGGAGGGATAAAGAAAATGCCCTGAGGGGACCAAAAATGCCCTGGGAGGGACCAAAAATGCCCTGGGAAGGATGAAAAACACCCCAGGAGGAATGAGTGCGCCCTAGGAGGGAACACACTGAGAGAAAAGGAGATAAAAAGGGAGGGGTAAAAGGGTATTCTTAAGACAGAATTGGGGTGACTTACCCTAACCACATTCCTGGAGTGTAATCACGTGGCACTTTTGGCACCACAAAGGTGACACCAAGGGGAGCAAAACACAAAGATCAACAGAAAGATTGTGGCAAAGAAGGAGGCCAGGAGGCCTTGGGGATTAGGTTACACTCAAATTGACTGTTCCCACCTGACTCCTCACGGAATCTAAAGAGACCCTTGGCATAGGAGCATGCGTATAAGCCCTGCGCCTGGTAGGCCAAGCCTAGAGCTACTGGCCAAATCTCACTAAGCCATATGGGTCTCAAGGAAAAGGATAGTCCCAGTCAAGCCCGGGCCAGTACACTAGGACCAGTGTAAGAGCTGTTCACTCACTCACACATCCACAGGCACACTCCAGAGAGAAAGGAAGAGGAGAGAAAAGAAGCATGCCAAGTCACAGAAAAGGTTCAGAGGATGGCTATACTTAGCCATCCCGGGTTTAGGCACCAATTTGTTTTGTCCCAACTTCTATGACCTGCCACAAGAAAGAAAGATGGGAGGCAGAAAAGCTGAGCAAGCAAAGATTTAATGCTCATGGACAGCAGCTAAGGCAGAACTCCAAAAAAGGGGGGTCTGCAGCTACTGCCAACTCAATAAGGGGGAAGGGTCTCATATAGATCCTAAGCTTAGATTTCAAAGGGGTGACTCATCGCTTTGTCCTTGATGAAAGGCCCAGTTTATTGCCACCATATCACCCTTAGATGCAAGACCCAATCCACTATGGCCCCCATCCAGTCCCTGTCAGTAAATCTTTGGTCACCCCAACACTTACCAGTTAGAGAATTCAGAATCAACATGATAAACAAACAAAAAGAAGACAGGAAGGAAAAAAATGATATGAGGCAAGCCATCAGGAATTGAAGAATGCAGACAAGGAAATGAATGTAAGAAACGAAAAAGAAAAAAGGTATAAGACAAACAATCAACGAATTGAAGAAAGAAAATGAGACATTAAATAAGGAAATAGAAGAAATCCGGGAAATGAAAAGGCCACTGGAGGAGATAAAGAATGCTGGGAAAAGTAATGAAAACAGAATAGATGAAATGGAAGAATGAATCAGCATCCTTGAAGACACAGAAATAAAGACAATTAAAACAGAAAAAGAAAGACAAGTAAAAAGGGAAAGAAATGAAAAACACTTCAAGAGCTATCTGACACCAGGAGGAAAGGAAATATCAGAGTTATAGGTATCCCAGATGGTGAAGGGAAAGGCCAAGGAATCGAGAAAATATTCATAGAGATAATAGAAGAGAACTTCCCTAACATGAAGGAGATGAAAGTAGACTTCCAAGAAGCAAGAAGAACACCAAACTACCATGATGACAGGAGAAATACAGCAAGACACATCATAATAAAACTACCAAGAATGCAAGACAAGGTAACGATAATGAGAATGACAAAGGGAAGAAACAAATAACCTATAAAGGGAAACCGATTAGGCTGACATCAGACTTCTCCAAAGAAACACTACAGGCAAGAAGAGAGTGGAGGGACATATT
>NW_004567141.1:8065110-8066114 GCF_000260355.1 Condylura cristata | reverse complement strand
AAAAAAAAAAAACAGAACCCAACGTTCTGCTGTCTATATGAAACACATCTAAATACAAAAGATAAGAACAGATTGAAAATAAAAGGATGGAAAATAATTCTACAAGCAAATGGACCAAAAAAAGAAGGCAGGAATAGCTATATTTATATCAGACAAAATAGACTTCAAACTAAAAAAGGTTAAAAGAGACACAGAAGGCCACTATATTATGACTAAGAGGTTAATACAACAAGAACATAACAGTCATCAACATATATGCACCAAATGAAGGAGCACCAAAATATATCAGGAAACTACTATCATCTATGAAAAGATATATCAGAAAAAATATATACATAGTAGGAGACTTCAACAGGCCAATCTCAACATTGGACATATCAACAAAAAATAAGCAGAGATACTAAAGCTCTGAACAAGGACCTGGACAACATGGGTCTAACGAACATCTATAGAATACTGCGCCCCAAAATACCTGAGTACACATTTTTCTCAAATTAACATGGATCATTCTCAAGGACTGACCACACACTGGTTCACAAGATAAATATCAATAGATACACTAAGATTAAAAGCATACCAACTATTTTCTCTGACCATGAAGGAACCAAACTAGAAATAAAACATATGAAGAAGGCAAGAAGCCCACCTACTAGAAACTGAAATCTACACTACTAGGGGACCGTTGGATCAGTGAGGAGATCAAAGAAGAAATTAAAAAAATACCTGGAGAAGAACGACAATGATGATACAAGTCTCCAAAACTTATGGGACACCTTAAAAGCAGTTATAAGAGGAAAATATATAGCAGAACAGGCTCACATAAAGAAACAAGAAATAACTCAAAGAAACAACCTAATGTCCCACCTTAAAAAAAAGAACAACAGGGCCCTCCCTGGTGGCGCAGCGGGCTAGAGCACAGCACTGAGAAGCTTAAGCCACTTCCGCATGAGTTTGATTCCCGCCTGCCCTGGAGGAGATCCACATGGCGAGGCAGACCTCTCCTG
>NW_004567141.1:8057233-8064985 GCF_000260355.1 Condylura cristata | reverse complement strand
AAAAAAAAAAAAGAACAACAAAATAACCCAAAAGTCAGTAGAAGACAGGAAATAATAAAAGTCAAATCCGAAATAAATGAAGTGGAAGTAAGGAAAACAGTTCCCCAAATTAATGAAACCAAAAGTTGGTTCTTTGAAAAAATAAACAAGATAGACAGGCCACTAGCCAGGCTCACAAAGAAAAAACAAGAGAAAGCACAAATAAACAGAATCATAAATGAAAGAGGAGAATCACAACAGACCCAGCAGAAATCAAAAGAATGATCAAAGACTACTATGAGCAACTTATATGCAAACAAATTGGACAATTTAACAGAAATGGACAAATTCCTACAACTCTACAACCACCCAAAGCTAAATAAAGAAGAAATAGAACAACTAAACAGACAAATTACAATCAAGGAAATAGAAAAAGTAATCAAAACCCTCCCCAAAAATGAAAGCCCAGCACCAGATGGATTTACAAATGAATTTTACCGAATATTCAGGAAAGAACTAGTGCTTATTCTATACAGACTCATTCAAAAAAATCAAAAAAGAGGAAAAACTACCACATACTTTCTACGAAGCCAACATCACACTAATACCAAAACCAAAGACAACACACAAAAGAAAACTTCAGAGCAGTCTCCTTAATGAACACTGATGCAAAAATACTCAACAAAATCTTAGCCAACAGAATCCAATAATGCATTAAAAGAATAATGACCAAGTGAGCTATATCCCAGGAGCACAAGGATGGTTCAACATCAGAAAATCAATTAATGTAATTCTATCACATCAACCGAGAGAAAAATAGAAACCACATAATCATATCAATAGATACAGAGAAGGCATTCAACAAAGTTTAACACCCATTTATATTTAAGGCCCTCAAAATCCTCCGAATAGATGGAACATACCTCAACATGATAAAAGCCATATATGAAAAACCTGTAGCCAATATTATCTTCAAAGGAGAAAAGCTGAAAGCCTTTCCCTTGAGATCAGGAACAAGACAAGGGTATCCACTATCGCCACTGCTCTTCAACATAACACTGGAAGTTCTAGCCAGAGCAATAAGACAGGAAAAAGACATACAAGGAATCCAAAGAGGGAAAGAAGAAGTAAAACTGTCCTTATTTGCAGATGATATGTTAATCTTCATGGAAAACCCTAAAAACTCCACAGAGAAACTAATCAAAACCATCAACCAGTTTAGCAAGGTAGCAGGATATAAAATCAACACACAAAAATCAGAGGCCTTCCTATACACAAACAACCAATCAGAAGAAATAGAAATAAAAAAAAAACCCATCCCCTTTTCATTTAAAACAAAAGAATCAAATACCTGGGAATTAACCTAACAAAAGAGGTAAAAGACCTATACAAAGAAAATTATAAAACACTATTAAAAGAAATTCAAAAAGACAGTATGAAATGGAAAGACATCCCCTGCTCATTGATCGGGAGAATTAAACATCATCAAAATGGCCATCCTACCAAAAGCGATATACAGATTTAACTCCATCCCAATAAAAGTCTCAATGACATTCTTTAAAGAAATAGAAAAAATATTGATGAGATTCTTATGGAACAACAAAAGACCTCGAATAGCCAAAACTCTCATGACTAAGAAGAAAGAGAATGGAGGCATTACAATCCCAAACCTCAGACTATACTACAAAGCCATAATAAAAACAAAACAAAACTGCATGGTACTGGAACAAGAACCAGTGGATACAGACCAGTGGATTCGCATAGAAAACCCAGATATAAACCTAAAGGTTTATGAGCAGCTAATCTTTGACAAAGGATCAAAGAAGATACAATGGAACAAAGAAAGTTTGTTCAGCAAATGGTGCTGGGAAAACTGGGAAGCTGCATGAAAAAAAATGAAACTAGATCACTACCACTCACCATACACAAAAATCACTTCGAAGTGGATTAAAGACCTAGACATAAGAACAGAAACCATAAAATACCTAGAAGCAAAGATGGGTAAAACACTGCACAATATCCATCCACCTAGGTGACATCTTTAAAGATAGAACACCCAATGCAACGATAGTGGAGGCAAGGATAAATAGATGGGACTACATCAAGTTTAAGAGCTTCTGTGCAGCAAAGGAGTCATTACAAAAAACAAACAGACATCCCACGGATTGGGAAAACATTTTCTCACTCAAAACTAGCGATAAAGGATTGATCACAAAGATATACATAGAACTGAAGAAACTCAACAAAAATAAACAACCCCATCAAAAAATGGGCAGAAGAGCTAAAAATACACTTCTCCAAAGAGGAAGTGCAGATGGCCAACAAGGATATGAAAAAATGTTCAACATCACTTGATAAGGGAGATGCAAATTAAAACCACAATGAGATACCACCTCACCCCAGTGAGAATGGCACATCTTAAAACAATTAGCAACAACAAATTTTGAAGAGGATGTGGAGAAAAAGGAACACTCCTGCACTGCTAGTGGGAATGGAAATTAGTAAAACCACTATGAAAAGCTGTTCAGAGGTTTCTCAAACTCTTAAACATGGAGCTTCCATATGACCCAGCATCCCAATCCTAGGTATCTACCCAAAGACACAAAAACACTGATTCAAAAAGATACCTGCACTCCCATGTTTATTGGTGCTTTTTTTTTTCTTTTTTACAATTGGAAAGACATGGAATCAACCAAAATGCCCAAAAGTAGATGACTGGATTAAAAAGATGTGGTACATATATACACAATGGAATATTACTCAACAATCAAAAAGATAAAACACATGCCTTTTGTAGTGACATGGATGGAGCTGGAAGGGATCATGCTTAGTGAAATAAGCCAGAAAGAAAAAGAAAAATCCAGATGGTTTCACTCATAGCAGGAGTATAAAGGACCAGGGGAGAAAATAATAATGAACAACTGTGTACTGGAGACATTTTATGGGGGTGGAGTGTGGAATGGGATCAAAAATGGGTATGGGGGGACTGCACAGGACTATGGTGATTTGGTGATGGGAAGCTCATGGGGATTACAACTGAGATGGAAAGAGGCACAAAATGATATAAAAATAAGCTATTATATTATTGGAAAAAAGTTAGTTGTCTGAGAGGAAAATTTTTAGTAATTAACAGGTAGAATATTGATTTGCTAAAATTGTGAGTGCACATGCAAAGGACCAAAGTGTAGGAAATTCTGACAGAGAAAATAATAGGGGCTCAGAAACAGATGCCCAGGACTGGGTTCAAATAAATGGTGCTGATACTTCAATATTCAGGAATTTTGCAAGTCATTTATTAAACCACTGATACTTTGAAATTGGTATATTAAAAAGGTTTCTCCTCTTCACCTCTCCCTCTCTCTCTCTCTTCTCTGGGCCCTTTCTGTTCCTTTTCTATCTCTGTCTTTGCTCTTCCCTTCCCCTGTAATTCATTTTTTAGGGAGTGCTTTACCAGAATTCCACCAGTTCACATCCCAGCTTGGCCACTTCCCTCTCTGAAGTACACCGAATGACCTATTTCTTCAGCTTGGACAGAAGCAGTTCAGATGATGGGTATCTGGAAGTCACCCCAATTTCTCTATGACTTGCTACCAAAACACCATCATCCCAAGTCATTGCTCGGAAAATACCATCTTTAATGGGTGGGCACGCAAGTACCAGCTGCCCCACTACCAGCAAGGGTACAATACACTTCTTATTTAAAAGTATGTACAATTCATTTATATGAGAAATCCAAAATTTTTCATCTTTCTTAATGAAAACACAAGTATGGGACCTCCCTAGTGGCACAAGGTGTTAAAGTGCAGCACTGTGAAGCTATCTGAAGCTATTGCAGCATGAATTCAATCCCTAGTCAGGGAGCTAACCCACATGATGTGGCAGACCTTTCCTGTCTCTCTATTTCCCCTCAGCAGTGTATTTCAGTAAATCCATCTTTTCTACTCCCAACTCTGTCTCTTTTGAATCCTCTCACCTCCCCACCCCCACACCTATAGCCTGTACTCCAGTTCTTGTATGCATAAATAAATAAACCATTAAAAGAAAAACCAAATATAAAATGTTGTGCATTGGGTAAAAGAATTAAAGTGTGTGGTGGTGGATGGAAACTAGGATTTCTGTGATCACAATGTACTATATATAAATACAAGTATATAAATGTAGATGTAGATGTCAAATTATAATGCTGTATACCGGAAACCTATATAATGTTAGAAACTGACCTTATCTCAAGGAGAAAAATAAATGTTGAAAGAACAGTATAGGGCCTCCCTGGTGACGTAGGGGTTAAGTTTCAGCACTGTCAACACTGAGACCTGAGTTTCATCCCCAGCCGGTGTGCTAACCCATATGGTAGAGCAGATGTCACTTGCCTCACCCGTTGCTCCCCTCAGCAATGTATTTCAGTAGATCCGACTGTTCTGCTCCCCACTCTGTCTCTGGTGAGTCCTCTCACAACCTCCCCTTCCCCCACCATCTCTGGCCTACACCTCAGTCCTTTTATGCAAAAATAAACAAATATGTTTTTAAGAAAGAAGAATGGAAAAACACTTGGTTTCAACTGTGATTAACATTTGATCATTAATGCTTTCCTTGTTCATCATTTCTATTTTTAAAATTTCTTCCTTAACTATTTTATACCCTTTGCCTGTTCTCCTGTATCACTGCAACCAAGATGATGAACCACAATTCCATCCTACTCGAATATTCCCATGATCCCACCCTTTTTTTTTTTTTTTTTTGGCAGATATCCCACGAAGGCACTGCTTTAGTATTGGTTGCATTTTTTTTCTAGAAATTCAGATTTTGGGTACCATAGCAGGTCTAGAAGATTTCAGGAAGTAAATGTCCATACTACAACTTTTAGCTTGTGACCTAAAACAGGATCGCTCAACTTGGAGTTCATCAAGAAATGTGCAAAGTTCTGCAATTATCTTGTCAGTTACACACATGTATTGTATTAAACAGTTTTGTGGATATACAACTGAAGTGTAACTTGTAAATTATAATTAATTAACTTCCTCATTTTTTTTAAAGATTTATTTATTTGTGCATACAGAACTGGGGTACAGGCCAGAGGCTCAGGGGTGGCGAGAGACTTCACAGACAGAGTGGGGAGCAGAACAGGCAGATTGAGGAAGTACACTGCTGAGGGGAGCAGCGGGCTGGTCAGGAGAGGTCTGCCGTACCATATGGTCACCTCCAGGGCAGGCATGAATCGAACTCATGCAGAAGGGGCTTTAGCTTCTCAGTGCTGTGCTTTAACCCGCTGCGCCACCAGGGAGGGCCCACTTCCTCATTTTTAATAGGAACTTAAAAAATGGAAGTGGCCCAGGTTTCTCTGACCAAATAGGGTTACCGTCAGAGGAAGGAAAACAGCTGTCCTTCCCTTTCCTGTTGGTGTGGTATTAGGGAACTGATGGAGGAAGTGGGGAGAGAGAGCCTGCTGCACAGGCAGCCCCTGCCCCCCAATTCCAGGATTTGCAGACCATGTTGGTTGGGAACAGTGGATTTGGAGTCAGGTGGGTAATACCATGATTGGTGAGAAACAAAATGGCTCAGATTTGGAAAATTCACAGTCCAAGAACAACTCTGAAAATGGGTTACTATGGGTTATTCTGCCCATCTTGTAGATGAGGAACTGAAGTTCCTGGAAGTGAATTCTTTGTCCAGAGAACTTGCCACCACTAATGAGGAGTGAGTGTGGTACTGGGGTCCTAGCTGGCTCCTGGACCCTTATTCATTTCCCTCCTGGAAGTTGGCACCAGGCTCTAGATTCAGATGATGCCTGCATTTCCTTGTACGTGGCTCAGCACAGGAAGCCAGATTCTCTGTCCAGGAATTTGAGCCTACGTTGGGTGGGCACAGGTTGCCAGGGTGGCTGCCTCTTAGCAGATTGAAGGCCTTACTTTGTCCTTCGTCAAGAACTGTTTGGTCAGAATGATGTATGACTGATTCAAAAAGAGCTGAGAAAGGAGACGGCTCTGAACTGAGGAGGCCAGGGCAGTCCAAAATTACATCTGACTGCTGGTGCTCCCATATGACTGCTGGAGTGGCACCCCTGAATGCCCCAGGTCCCCACCACCAGAACCTCACAGCATCCAGGAGGGTTCTATGCGCTACACGCAGAGTTGAAAAAGACTTTTGTAGGTCTCCAAAGCAGCTCATCTGAGTGAGGGCAAGGTGGTGGGGTCAGGTTCAGAAAGAATAACACCCAGGCAGCTCTTGGCAGTTAGGACCCAAAGAGGGGCTTCATCAGAATACTGTTACTGTGCAACCAACATTGCATCCCTCTGGAGAAAAAGTATCTCACCTGTCTGGTTTGAGTCTGGTGCCCACAACTTGATCTTTGAAACGCAGGGCACCTTTACTGTCAGCCTGCAAAGGGCGCACCTGGTGGAGAATGAATAGTTACCCAGGGCCCACCTAACCCAATTGCTGCAGGGGACCAAGGGCCCTCAGTCTGCTGCAGGGAAAACCACCCAGGCTACCCAGCTCTGATTTGTTCCTGATATTGAGGCAGGGGACCCTGCCACTTCTAGTTCACTTGCGGTTTGTCAAGAGACTGATGTTAGAGGTAAGGCAGGTTTTTTTTTCGTGACCAATAGCCTGGGGCTCAAGTGCGACAAAGCCACATAGACTGCTCACCTGAGTTCACACCAGCAGCCTGTAGCTTTCAAACCAACATCGATACAAGAAAAGCAAGACAAAAGAAAACTTTGTGCTGAGGATGCTTATTGAAGCATTAACTTCAGGGGCAAAAAGTTGGAAATAAACTCACTTATTTGTTAAGCTAATCATGGCATATAAAATTTTAGGATGATTATGCGGCTATTAATATATCAGGCAAGATGTGGCAATGTGAAGAACACTTATGAGGTAGGTTGAGTGTAGACATAGAATACAAAATAAATCTCTGGTTGTTACCCTGTAGGAGTCCACATGCGTGAGCAAGGCCTGGCAGGGAATTGGCAACATGAAACAGTTTTATTTGTGAGGACAGTGGGTGCCTGTTTTCTTTTCCTGTTTTTTTTTTTCTTTCTACTTTTCAATTGTGCTCTTTTTGCCATTATAAGAAAGCTATTTTTGGTGATCCAAGAGCCCACTGAAGAAACAATGAATTAGAACTAGTGGGACTGTGGCAGGAGGAAGCAAGGGCAAGGAGATGAGCTGTTACAGGGAGGTGGCTGGCCCTGTTCGGGGTGGTCAGTTCCAGGTCACTTTCGAGCATATTATCCTTTCCAGGCCTAATACTGCCAGTACATTTGAGGAGTTGATACCTACCCGTTGGAGAAAAAGACAGAGATAAATTTGATCTATTGATGATGTACCTTTGTTAAAGATAAATGTCACATGATTATAACACATGGATTATGAAAGTTGACAATGCTCCTGTGAGAAATCCTTGCTCAAAAATTGCGCTAGCTTGGTGTTTAGCATTGTTACTGAAGGCAAATGTTTGGAAGACAGTCTGTCATCCCTGCTGCAATCACAATTAAATCTCATTTCTTCCTATCATTTTTGCTCATGTAGAAACTATAAGAAAGTGAAGAGCACATCTCCTAAGTATAGCATATGCCCTGTAGTGAGTAACCATCTCCTAAGAAAGTTTGGGGTGGAGTTACTCAGATGTGTTCAGATATATAAAAGAGAAATCTTCTATGAGATTCCCTAAGGAATCCCAGAAGACGGCAGGCAAGCATGTGGAGATACTGTGGGGTGGGTCCCTCAGTGTCCACTTGAGGCCCTTCCCTCTTGTCCTACTCCACTATAAGG
>NW_004567141.1:8046953-8057053 GCF_000260355.1 Condylura cristata | reverse complement strand
ATGATACATTTTTGGTGATACGCTGGAGGGAAGTTGCAATGTTAACACATCTCCTTTTCTTCCTGCCCATATGTGGTCATGAGTGTAGAAGCCACACGCTAAAATTGGTGGAGAAGCAAGGATTCAGGAGTCTGGGCTTGTGCTCTTCTAAATTTTCCTGAACTTCTTTGTTTCAAGCACTGTGAATGAGATCCTCTTATTTGCATATCAAAACAGCCTTAACTCAAAAAGGAAGGAAAAAAGAGTGGGAGGCAGAGAAAGTCCTTATCCTTGGGCTTTCAGTGCTCTGGCATCCTGAAATTTCCTGCATACTGCTGGGGGAAAGAATGTCCTGAATGAACTCTACACATACATATTTTGTGGGTCTACCTCCACCCCAGATTCTGGAATTACAAATCCCAGCATCACCAAAGGGAGGACTGTTTGGAACTGAGGGTGGAATTAAGCAGTCAGGTTTGATATAAAACCAGACATGTGGGCTTTGGGGTATGGGGGTTGAGTCTCTTGGCCTTGTGGCTCATGGCTTGTCTCTGGGTTTTCCATTAGCTTTCAGTATGCTTTTGGGGTTCCAAGTCAGCGGAACTGGTGGGACGCATTAACCAACTTATCTCTCTCCCTCTTTTCTTCAGTTAGTCATTTCCCTTTCTCTCATAAAGAAGCCCATTTTTATCCATTTTGTGTGTGCCTGTAGTTGCATCTCATAGGTTCCTTTAAGTGCACGGGCGAGGACATGCGTTGCCCTGTAAAAATACCACTTATTTTAAAAGGTCCAAATAGGCTTAACCTAGAGAAGGGAGCTCCGACTGATTGAGGGAATGCATCTCTAAGGATGAAGATGCAGTTGGAATATTGGTGACAAGTGAAGAGTGCAATCGAGGAAGACCATGCAACAGGATGATGGCCTGGGGGCACAGGATGATATGTACTGATAAGAACCATTTCAGTTGCAAGTGTCAGAATCCCCATGTGAAGAACTTATTTGGTCACTTATAGCCACTGGGGGTTGCTCCCACTCCAGGCACTAGTGAACCTAAGAGGTCAGCCAATACCAGAGTCATGTTTCCTCAGTTTTGGTTTCATTCATTCTCAGGTGGCCTCTCCCCATGCAGATGTAAGATGAATACAAGCAGTTCCAAGGAATACAACTTGTTTTTTTCAGAATCCCAGAAGGGCACAGCAGGAGAGAAAATCCCCTTTTCCAATGGGCTTTCCATTTCAGGAAAGTTATAGAGCAGGGAGGCGCACCCCAGCATATGTTTGAGTTCACATGTTTACCAAGTTGGAAAGGCTCTGAAGTTCTGCTTCTGAGGAGGAGAAGGAGGGTTTCAGTACTTACGCGCGATTAACTCTCACTAGAACTTAACCTTTAGCCCTACTCCCCACTTTGGGAATCTGAGCAGGGCTGAAAGTCCCACTCTGTTCATGTTGGTTTTGGCAGCCATCTCACAACCTCTGGCATTTTTCAAAAGGTTAACTTCATTAAGATAACAAGAGATGCCTTTAAAATTGTCTAAAGTTAGGAAATTCCAAGGCTTTTGTAGCTGTGAGCCAGAAATGTGGGGTGAGAAACAAATATATATGAAAAAATATATTTTGTTCATCTCAATGACCAAATAACTATATTTCCTATAAATCACAATATCATCCTATAACAGAAGGGTCCCCCAAGGATGTGCTAATGTTAGATTCTTGTCTGGTTTTGTTATGGGATGAAAATGTAAGAGGGTGGTCCCATCCTCAAGGGAGGGTGGAGCTGAGTTGGGGGAAAAGGAGTTAGAGAAAAGGAAGAAAACAGGATGGAGAGCCAGAGGAAGATCTGGAGGAGCACGTGGAGCAGAGAGACATGTGAAGGAGCTCTGCTTGCTTTTTGGCCTTGAGCTGCTTGAAACAGATGTGGGTGAGAGACCCGTGGGGGAGCTTAACAACGGCAGCTTTTGTCTTGATTTTGCTCTTCTGTCCCAGATATGCTGGGCCCCTTCTGGCTGTTTCCTATGGGTCCCACCAGAAGGTGCCTTACCCTGGTGGTGGGCCTTAGACTTGTGGCAGGCTTTTTTTTGGGGTGGGGGTTCAGTGGCCCTCCCTGCTTTGGGCCAGTACTGTTTGGCTGGGCATTTATTAATGAGAGCATATATAACTTCGGATGATGAATTTGAAAACCATATTCTCTCTGTGTGTGTATTTGTTGTTGTTGCACACGAATTGTATCGAAGTTCTTTTCCATTAAAAGTCTTACATATTTTGTCTTGATGCAGCGGATGGCAAATCCTTCTTAGAACAGGCAGGTTTGGGGGTGCTGGGATACCCCTCCCTGCTCTATAACAAAAGGAATGTAGAGAGAAACCCAATCAAATATTCAAGGAATGTTTGCTGTTGTCATGCAAGAGAGGATCTGAAGAAGCCCAGAGCCACACTCTTGGCTTGAGAGAGATAGGGTTCTGAGTTATGGGGTTGATCAGCAAGGCAGGGTAGCAGGGGAAACAGAGTATTTGACTGACTGAGGTTTTGAGGTTTTCAAAACAAGCAAGGAGCAGATTAACTCCATAACAGGAAGAGAAGGTAAAAGTCAAGGGCAAGGTTAACTGAACAGCAGAAAGGGAGGTAGCAAACAAGGGTCAGGTTTCAGGGTCACTTGCAAGCCAAGAGGAAGTGGATCTGGATAGATGCACCTGGAGTCCTCGACTGTGGCTAAAGGTGGGCTTGCTCTGGTCCTGGGCTTAGTCAGGAGCTTGTCCTGGCCAATCCTGGGACCTGTGATTCCTGGAACAAGTCTAAGAGTGGCTCAGACTGTGAGGGATCAAGTTAGATGCATCAGGATGCAAGTAACAGAAGCCTTGAGTTCAAAATAACTCACTTGAGAAGGAAGCTAGAAGAAGAGGGGTGCGGCAGGTCATTCTACAATGGTCTGCTCCTGAGCTGCACGTGAATGCCTGCGTTAGGTGGACCAAGAGTCCCTCAGTTCTGTTGGGTAGGGAGAGGGACAGTGTTCCTGCAATTGTAGAATAGAAAGCCTCGCTTTCAGCAAATGGTGTTGGCCTTTTGGGGTGCCCCCGAACAGAAGGAGTCAGCAAGGAAACACAAAGAAGGAGTGGGGTAAGCCTGGGCTTTGACCCCATTGCTTAGAAGGTGGAGCTCCCTCATGCTGATTCACTTGTGCCTCGCTAAACCACAGGTTCTTCATCTTTAAAATAGGAGGAGGATAGATATGGATATTAAGTGATGATTGGGAAGGTTAAAAGTTTTCTTTATATGTTTTCAATGCTGGTCATGATGGAGTAGGCCTGGTAGTAAGACCGGTACAGTCTCTCTATCCAACTGATGATAGCTACAAACTTTGGACAAAGTAACTAAGTAACTGAGGAATCTGATGTGTTAACAAGAGCAGACAGATTGGAAAGAAGAGCTGAAATTTAAGAATGACCTATAGTGGGAGTAAGACACCCACTTTCTCTCTCTCTCTCTTTTTAAGATTTATTTATTTATGCATACAGAACTGGGGTAAGGCCAGAGGTGCAGGGGCAGCAAGAGGCCTCACCAGAGACAGAGTGGGGAGCAGAACAGGCAGATTGACAAAGCACACTGCTGAGGGGAGCAGCGAGTGGGCCAGGAGAGAGGTCTGCCATGCCATGTGGGTCACCTCCGGGGTGGGTGGGGATCGAATTCATGTGGAAGTGGCTTTAGCTTCTTAGTTCTGTGCTTTAACCTGCTGCACTACTAGGGAGGACCCTGGGTGGTCTTTTACCTCCAAGGGGATGATAAGAAATACAAGGGACTGCAGAGGAAGCCCTCAGGACTCAGTGTTCTGGATTGAGCATTTGAGCTTGAGTTTTTGAATAGTCAGTATTTGGGGTTCAATGCTTTCAGATCTTCAGTGATGCTGGGGTCAGAGATTTCAACCCTTATCACACTAATCTTCCAGAAGGCTGCTGCTGGCCTCAGAACAACGTGGAGAGGTTCCTAGCAGACAACCTCCAAGAGGAAAAGTTCGGAGGCTTTGCAAGTACCTGAGCTACTGAAAGTGTTTCCAGCTTTGCTGATGTTACAGCCTGGCAGGAAAGGCGAAGACCCAGTTAAGGCGCCTCGCTGAGCTGTGAGTGCAGCCGTTGGTCTGGTCATTCGGCCACTGCATCTGCTGTCCTGAGTGTTGCTTGTCTGGTGCTAAGCTGGGGCCTCTTGGCAGCTCTGGGGAACATCTCCTATTGTGATCTGTTGTCTTCTAATGGTAATTTCATAACAATAGAAAGACACAACACAATCCTAAAATTTATGTGGACCCCAAAAATGCTCAAAATAGAGCAATACTAAGACAGATAAACAAAACTGGAGGGATTGCAGTTCCCGATTTCAATTTTTTAAAAGATATATTTATATATGCATACAAGAACTGGGGTACAGGCCAGAGGTGTAGGGCGTGAGAGGATTCACTAGCGACAGAGTTGGGAGCAAAACAGATGGACGGACTGAAATACACTGCTGAGAGGAGCAGCAGGCAGGTCAGAAGAGGTCTGCCACGCCATGTAGGTCAGCTTCCCGGCCGGGGAGCCAACTCATGCTGAAGAGGCTGTGGATAGCCTCACAGTGCTGCACTTTTGTTGGGGACCGAGGCCGGCATCTGGAGTCTGTCAGCAGCCATAAAAAGGTGAAATGGAGTTCGGATAGAGAAAAACATCCGGGTTGCAAAAGGCATGTGGGAAAAACTCCCTGCCCCCACCTTTTCCTTTTCCTCTTTCTTTTCTCGCCCACTTTCACCCCTCGCGAGACCAACTGCTACCAAAACATTGCTGCATGTCTATTGTCCATTGGCCTTCTCCCTTCCCGACTTCTGCATCCCCCACCTCTTGTATTATATATAAACTGAGGTAAAAACCCAATAAATAGCTTTTTCTTTGTTTTGCTACACGCGTGTGACTGTTTCCTTTGTTCGCTGGACCTGGGGCCCCGACTCTCCAGCCTTGCTGGTCAAGGTCCCACGCACACTTTAACCCATTGCACCACCAGGGAGGGCCTGATTTCAATTTTAGTACAGTGTGAGATTGGCATAAAAACAGGCTCACAGACATATGGAACACAACTGAGAACTCAGAAACAACCTCCTACATGTATGGTCAATTAATATTTCACAAGGGAGTCTAGAATACTCAGTGGGGAAAGGATAGTCTCTTCAAGAAGTGGTGCTGGGAATACTGGATATTCACAGTTTGAATGAAATTAAACCTTAATCTTATACCAGTCACACAAATTTGTTAAAAAACATATTAAAAAACTTAAATGTAAGAACTGAAATTAAAACTCCTAGAAGAAAACATAAGCTAAAACTTCTTGACATTGGTACTGGGAAGAATTTCTTGATGACACCAAAAGCATAGCAACAAAAGTGAAAATAAGTAAGTGGTACTACATACTGAAATCCTCTGCTCAATAAACAAAACCATCTGCAACCTATAGAATGGCAGAAAATATTTTCACACCAACTGTCAGATAAGAAGTTAATATCCAAATGTAGAAGTTCATAAAACTCAGCAACAATCATCATCATCATCATTCAGTTAAAAAATTACTGGACCTTACCAAATATTTTTCAAAAGAAGACATACAGATGGCCAATAGGTACACTAAAAGGTGCTCATCACTAATCAATAGGGAAATGCAAATCAAAATCACAATGAACTAACATCTTACACCTGTTAGAAAGGCTATTATTAAAAAGACAGTAGATAGCAGGTGTTGGCATGGACTTGGAGAATAAAGAGCACGTGTTTTTGGAGTATATTTTGGTGCAAACATGGAAAACAATGGAAGTTCACTATGGCATTCAATTGAAATTAAAAGTAAAGTTACCATATGGTCCACATATATGTGTGCGTTTGTAAGCAGTCACCTGCCACATACATTTTATATGTTTATTTTATATGTGTTTATTTTTTATATGTGACTACATCAAACGGAAATAAAATCACTATCTTGAAGAGATATAAGCACCTCTATGTTGACCATTATTCACAATAGACAAAATATGAAGCAATTTAAGTGTCTCTCAACAAATGAATGGAGAAAGGAAATCCTGCCTTTTGTGACAACATGGATGGGCCTTAAGTGCATTATGCTAAGTAAAATAAGTAAGACAGAAATCATATAATCTCATTTATATGTGGAATTACAAGAAACCAAACTTATAGGAACACAGAATAGAATATTGGTTTCAGAAGCTGGAGATTGGGGGAAACTGGGAAATACTGGTACAGGCTTCCAGTTAGATGATGAGTAAGTTTGGAGAATCTAACATAACATACTGTAATATGTACTTGAGAGTTTCTAAGAGAGTAGATCTTAAAAGAGATATGCACACATACACACACACACACAGTAATTATGTGAAGTGATGGAGGTGTTAATTTATTAGTGAAGTAATCATTTCCCAACATATTTATCTATTGATCATCATGTTCTAAATTACTGGGGGTTATGACTTCAGCATGTGAGTTTGGGGGCCATGGAGGTAGGGATCCAATGCATAATGACCACTGTATCAGTAAGTCAAAGGGTAAATGCAATAGCATTCTGGTAGATATCACCAAATTGCCCTCTGTGGGGGTGCTGTGATAGACTGCATTCTTGCATCTTCCTGAATTCATGTTGAGGCCCTAACAAAAATTTGATGGTACTTGGGAGTTAATTAGGATTAGATTAGATCATCAGGCAGGTGCTAGTATGATAGGAATATCATTCTTATAGAAAAAGACAGCATAGAGCTTGTGCTTTTTCTCTCTTTTCACATAAAGGGAAAAATAAGGTCATATGAACCTAAACAAGATGGTGGTGTCTGCCTACAAGTCAAAAATATACCTCTTATCAGAAATGAATTAGCCAGCAGCGTATTTCCATTGTTTATAAACTATCCACTCACTAATGTTTAGTTACAGTAACCCAAATGAACTAAGTCATTATTTAATGTTTCTTTCTATCTTTTCTATGCTTCTTGACTTAAATTGTCCTAAATCTGATATTAGTAAAAGTACATCTATTTCCTTTCGGTTAATATTTGCTTAACTTATCATTTCCTATGATTTAAATACTAACCTTTTGGTGCCCCATATTCAAGGTTTATTTTTTATTTTTACTATTCTTTTAGCAGTCAATCTAGAGACTGACAGGCATTCTTATTACAAATGCAACAAACATTCTCAATACAAATTATCGCTTTAAACCAGTTCCGCAGTAATTGTAGGTGCTTAAACTACCTTAATTTCATACTCTTTCCAGATTTTGCTTTACTGTGGCTATGTGTTTTATTTCTACATATAATTTACCCCTACATGACGTTGTTGATGTTATGTATAGATGAAATTCATGACTTCTTATTTATTTTAAACCATATTTACCTTTTTTTTTTTTTGGTATTTTTCTTTTGCAATAGTCTGGCTGGTCCAGTTTGGATGTTAAAATTTCCCCTTTGTTTGAGAAACAAGATAACCTTAAGTTCCACTGAAAGTGGATACAATTGAACAGACTTAATTTCCAGAGAGGAAATGGAATACTATTTTTTTAAAAAGAGGAAAATGGATTTTAATAATAACATGGAAATCTGTCTGTGATATCTTAAATGAAAAGTAACTAGTTTTAAGCACATATATGATGCTTATGTTATAATCCCATTACATGTGTGTGTGTGTTCCCAATGAAATGTCAGAAAATTATGAAGGACTATACCTCCCATTACTGGTAAGAAAATGCGGAACAGGTTATTCTTATACATGTTTACTGAAAGAGATCTAGCATCAATTAAACTTTAAAAGACATAGCAATCTAAACTTTAAAAGACATAGCAATCTAATCAACCTAGCAATCTAATTCCTGGGAATTCATCTAAAAGGAATAAAATCACTGGTATTGTAATAACTATGTTTATTATAGCATTATTTTTCATTGAGGTAAAAATACCTTTGGAATCCAGATGAAAACAAAATGAATACAATAAGAGAATGGGTGACTGAAGTATGTGCCTCTAGACCACAGGATACATGTAGCTATTATGAATAATGTATAAAAACTTTTCTGTTGACTTGGAGGCGTTGCCAGCATTGTTCTGTGAGAAAAGCAAGATACAAGAAAGCACCTACTGTAGAAACCCTTCTTTGGTTAATGACCCAAACCCTTGTGTGTTTCATGATTATGTAAGATATGAGTAGAGAGAGGACATGGGGGTAGGCAAAGTAAAAACAAATCACATTGAAAACATCATTCTGACTTATTAAGTAAGTCCATAGACATTAACTTATTTGCATGAAGGTAGATAGGTGAAAAATTTTAATAATTTTAGGAAGTATATTACTAAAAGATTAACAGTGGATATCTCTGGGTAGTGGGCTTTAATTGATTTTTACCTTTTCTTTATACTTTTAAGTATTATTACATTTAAATTTATCATAGTAACATAATAATGGATAATCAGTATGAGACAGCCAGTCCCCAGCTTCCCACACTCTGGCCTGAGCCCATGACACAGTTCTCTGTCCTCATGGGGTCTGGACAGGAGCCCTGCCCTTCCTTCCTCTTGGCCCATCAAGGGCCAGAAGCCTTTCTTCACTGACCAACTGTTCCCCGAGAGCAGATGGAAGTTCAGTTTGCGGGACAGACAGGAATCTGCCTTGCCTGGGAGCAAACCTGACTTTTTCTATCCAGCTTTGCCAGCAAAAGTCCTGTCTCCATTGCTCAGAACCTCCCTGTACGGAAGGACTGCTAGACACAGCTGATGGGCAATGGACCCTTCCCTGCCGGGTGAAGAAAAACACCCACAGTATTACAATTGTCAAGTGGATGATAATTAAATTCAGGACACAGAAGGATGTGAATGAATTTCATCCAATGGCATGTGGATGCCATCCTCGGGTTCCCAAACCAATCAACCATAGCCCAGGGGACTGAGAAGGCTGCTGGGAATCCTGCAGCAGTGCTCTTAGGGGACATGGCCCACAACTGACAGGTGGCGCACTTTGACAGACCCACACTGGCATGTATAATCTTCAATCCAAATGTCTGCCACCAAGTATCTAAATTTCTACTACTAAATTGCAAGTTTGGGCTAAAGGAATTTTGGGGCAGGGAGGCAAGTCTCTCATTGTGCTGCTCACACTACACTTTGCAAAGTCAGGCTTCTGTTTTCTCAATGTGGGGATTGTGGACCAGCTACACTGGTGTCACTTGGGAACCAGTGTGCTCCTGGGGTCAGGGGGCTGGGGCCTGGTCCTTACCTTTCCACAAGTGTGATGGTGATTGGTTCTTTAAAGCTGCTGGATTTGAGAAGCCTGGCCCAGATCCACTGCAAAGCCTCGAGGAATCCAGACACCTAGATGTTTTTATCCCTGTCAGTGTCCCTGTGATTGAAGACTTTCTTTTAAAAAATAACAATCTGGGCCCTCCCTGGTGGTGCAATGGGTTAGGGTGCAGCATACTGCAAGCTAGGTGCGGGTTCAATCCCCAGCCCAGAGGTGATCCACATGGAGCAGCAGACCTCTCTTGACCAGCCCGCTGATCCTCTCAGCAGTGTACTTTGACAGTTGTCCTGTTCTGCTCTCCACTCTGTCTCTGGTGAAGCTTCTCACCTCTGGTCTGTACCCCAGTTCTGTATGCATAAATTTTTAAAGAAAATCCATCTTCTGAGCAAAGGTCGCTATCTAGCTCTGCCAGGGAGAGGTGGAATCCCTGGCAGCCTGAGCAGTTTTAGTCTTTTGGTGATGAATCCAGTATTGTCACTTTTTTTTTAAAGATTTATCTATTTATGCAGGGTACAGAACTGGGGTACAGGCCAGAGGTTCATGGGCAATGAGAAGATTCACCAGAGATAAATAGTGGGGAGCAGAACAGGCAGATTGATAAAGTACACTGCTGAGGGGCACAGCGGGCAGGTCAGGAGAGGTCTGCCATGCCATGTGGGTCACTTCCGGGGCCGGGGATCAAACTCATGCTGAAATGGCTTTAGCTTCCTGTGCTTTAACCGGCTGTGCCACCAGGGAGGGCTGCTATGTGTATTTTTTTTTTAAAAGATTTATTTATTTATTCATACAGAACTGGGGTACAGGCCAGAGATGCGGAGGGTGAGAGGATTC
>NW_004567141.1:8019281-8046343 GCF_000260355.1 Condylura cristata | reverse complement strand
ACACTGCTGAGGGGAGTAGCAGGTGGGCCAGGAGAGGTCTGCCAAGACCTGTTGATCACCTCCAGAGTGGGGATTGAACTTGTACTGAAGTGGCTTTAGCTTCTTAGTGGTGTGCTTTAACCCGCTGCGCCACCAGGGAGGGCCATATTGTCATTTTTTACTTACACACTCTAGGGGTTTCCACAGGCTCACAGTGCAGCCCTTATCCTCCCAGGCTTCAGGCCTTCAGTGTGCCCACAGGTTCCTCTGCCTTTCTGCTGTCTTCTCCATCCCACCTCCTCATTCACTTAAATATCACTTGCTCAGCAAGTTTTTTCCTAATTACCCTCTAAACATAGCCGCTCCCACCCCATATTCTCTCTCCCACATAGTTTACTTTCCTTCTTAGCCCTTAGTTGCTTTCACATTCTGACATAGTGTTAAAGAATTTGTTCCCTGCTGTATCCCCAGGGAATCATGCCTAGCATAGAGTAGGTGTTGAATCAGTAGTTGTTGAATAAATGATTACATGGAGGTAGTTTCTGTGTCAGGGCCTTTGTATATGCAGGTGCCTTTAGAATATTCTTTCCTCTAGCTACACAATTAGCTCTTTCTGTCACTCAGGTCTCATTAAATGTCCTCACCTCTGAAAAAACGTTCTGGTCTCCCTGACACCCTACCTCTCAGTCACTTTATCACCCTGATTTGTTGCCCTTTTCCTTAGCATAAGATAACAATCCCTATAAATAAAACTTCACAGTTTTAAAGGAGTACCCCTGGTATATCTGAGTATACTCACAAAGCTGCACAGCTAGTAGCGCTATGCAATAGCATAGCATGGCCATCAGCATTCCTCCTGCTCTCCTTCTCACCCAGATCTTGGCAGCCACTAATCTACTTTCTCTCTCAATGGATTTTCCTGTTCTGGCTACTCCATACACAATTGACCCTTGAATAAGTTGGGGATTAGGCAGCCACCTAAACAATCAAAAGTCCTCTTTTGCTTACCATTGGTCCTCATATTCAAGAAACTGACATTTGCAGTAAGTTGAATTTGTGAATGAAGAACTAAATATAGAAAAAATGTGAATGTACATGGATCTAAGCAGTTCAAAGCTGTGCTGTTCAAGGGCCATCTGTACATGGAATTATACAAAATAAGGCCTTTTATGTCTATACTCTTTCCTTTAGTATATTATTTTCAAGCATGCTGCAGCATGTGTTAGTACTTCAGTCTCTTTTATGGCTAAATAATACTTCATTGTATGGATAGGCCATGTTTTGTTTATCATCAGTTGATTGATATTTGGGCTGTTTCACACTTTGGCTATTGTGAATAATATTGCTATGAACATGTATGTACAAGTTACTGTGTGAATGTGAGTTTTCATTTCTCTTGGATATATAACTAGGAGCAGAATTGTTGGTAAGAGGGTCATATTTTACTTTCTTTAAAGTTCTTAACACTTTCTGAAATTGTTACTGGGATTACTTGTTTACTTACTGTATCTACTTGAACTGGGACTCGGTTGAAGTGAGTGAAATACTTGCCCAGGTATAAAAGCTAAGAAGGGTACCCAAACCTCGACAGTGTAAATACTCTTTTTATGTAATATTTCACAAAATCAAAGACAGAAACTGTCAAAGTGATGTAACTTTGTTTTAAAGTTATTTGAAAGTTCAAAAGTTATTTAAAATGTTGATATTTAGGTCATTGAATTTTGATTTTTAAAAATACCATCCTGGGGCCCTCCTTGGTGGTACAATGGGTTAAGATGCAACTGTGAAGCTAGCTGCAGTTGCTGCAGCCGCTTCAGCCACTTCAGCTAAGTTCGATTCCTGGCCAGGGAGCTGGCTCACATGGCACAACAGAAGTCTCCTGTCTCATCTCCTGCTCCCCTCAGCAATGTACTTCATCCATCTGCCTGTTCTGCTCCCCACTCTGTTTCTTGTGAATCCTCTCACTGCCTCTGCACCTCTGGCCTGTACCATAGTTCTGTATGAATATATAAATATTTAAAAATATATTGTACTAACAACAGGGTACATAAAATATTAGAATTCTTCAAATGAAAATAATGGACTAAAATACTGTAATTGAACTAAAAGATATAATAGAGGGCCTCAACAGCAGACAAACACAAGTTGCACATAGAATCCATGAGCTTGAATGCACAGTGGTGGAAAATATACTAACAAAAGAGCAAAGAGGAAAAAAAAAAAGAATGAAAATAGTGAAAAAGCTCTTTTTTGGAACAATTTCAAGAAAACAATATCTGTATTATGGGGTTCCAGGAGTCAAAAGAGAGAAAGGTATAGAAAATTTATTTGAAGAAATAATAGCTAGAACTCTCCCTAATCTAGGAACAATACATGTAGCCTAATGAAGAGGGACAAAGCAGCCTCAACAAAATCATCCCAAACAGCCATGACCCAAGATATAAAATGAGAAGGTGCTAAAAAGCAGTGCTAAAAACTAGTAATAAGCAAAGGATACAAAACATCCAGAGAAATAAGAGTTATATACAAAGGAACACCTATCAGATCCCAAGAATGACTTGGTGGAAAACTTGCAGGGAGAAGGGAATGGAAGGAGATATTTAAAGCCCTCAAAGAAAAGGACTTCTAACCTACAATGTTTATCTGATCAAGACTGAAGGAGGGATAGAGAACTTCATAAAAAAAATTAAATGATATCACCTCCAAGCTGATCTTGACAGAACTACTAAATAAAAGGACTATTAGGAAAGAGCCTGGAACTAACTGTTGGCACACTGGTTAGCAGGGGACCAGGATCCGACTCATGGTGGCAGCTCAGGGTAAAACTGCAGCAGCCTGCAGCAGTAGTCTGAAGGTCATTCTGGACAGCTGGATACAACCGCACAAGAGACAGTGCTGGAGTATCAGAAGTGGGGGCGCGTTCTCAGAGTTGGCCAGGTACCGGTCAGCATCAGTCACCAGAGGCAGTACCAGAAACTGCAGTGTTACGGCTCTTTAAGAGCTGCTGGCATAAACCAACAGCAAATAGCGCTTTTAAGAGACCTGTCCAGGCCTACAGTGCTCTTTGCAGGCAGTGTCAGAGGCGGGGCTGGAGGCTGGTGCCAGGACAGGTCTCTGGAGGTTTTGAAGTCTGCAGAGGTCATTGAGGTCTGTGAAGGTCTGGAGGGCTGAAAATCCTGACAGATCTGTTTGAAAGGGCATGATGAATGAATCTCTTCTGAAGCAGTCTGATAAATCCCCCAAGCTGACTTCTGCTATGGCTTATAGTTTCTTCAGTGCCCCTGCTTTCCAAGCCTGACTGGATCATTTACAACCCTGTTTATCTGGTGCTGGTCAAGCACCAATTAAATTGCTTCACTTTGTTTTTTACCTTATATTCTTTTTAATATATATATATATATATATATATATATATATATATATATATATACATATATACACACACACACACATATATATATATATATATATATATATATACATGAAAATATACATTTTTTCATCTTGGTTGTAATCCCTGTGGACTTCCCACCACCAGTTCACCTATGTGCTATCACCACAGCCCCAGGCTCTGTGCCTGTCCCAGTTTTGATCCTATTCCTCCCTCCACCCCTGTAGAATGTCTCTGGCTTATAGTATGTTGATTTTCATTCTTACTTTATTACAATTGCTTTTTTTTTTCTCCCGGATCTCTTAGACTTCTGCTATGAATGAAACCATCCAGTATTTTTCTTTTTCTTTCTGGCTTTCAATCTTCAACCATCTCAAAATACCTCTGAATGAGAGCACAAACTATTGTGTCCATTGAGAACTTGAACCTATTCAATCCTGGCAATTTCAAGAATTAAACCCTGGTTGATGCATCCTTGTGGGCTCCAGGAGCTGCAGCTGGAGTCAGCTTCAGTGTGGCTGAATGCTCCCTCTCCTGACACTCTCGATCAGGGCTGGATGTGGCAGTGCAGGGGACTCTGAAGCAGAGTTGAGAAACTTTTCTGAGTGGATGGTGTGCAAACCACCCCTCAGAGCCTGCCTTGCTGGTCCTGCAAGTGTCCGGCTTCTCTTCTGCTGGAGCCCCAGGGCTAGCTTGTTCTGGGTTGGGGTGAAAAATTACCTCCACTGCCGCAGGTGGAACCTAGCCCGGGGGCTGCCCACTGGTGGCAGGCTGAGGCCCAGTGGGGTCCCTGTAACAATGTCACTAATTAAAAGGTATAGAGTAGTTAAAAAAAAAGTCCCACCTTTGGATGCTTACAGAAAACTCACCTTACTACTAAAGACAAGGGCTGGCTTAAAGCAAAAGGCTGGAAGATAACCCTACAAACAAAGGGTCTCCAGGGTAGTTCCTTCTCTGTAGACCTGTGTGTCTGGGATCATACTGTTTTGGAAGAAGATCGGTTTTGAAAGACAAACCCATTTTTTCCTGTCCCTGTACTTCACCAGTTCTCGTTTACTATTCTAGGTCTCGAACAACCTTGGAAGCCACAAGTTTGAGAGTCCTACCCTGCTGCCCACTGTGAGTTGTGTATTTTTTCTTGCACATTGTGTACTTTTTCTTGTACAATACTTCAGTAGAATTTTATGATTTACCTTTGGAAATTAGCTTCAGAATTAACTTTTAAAAATCAAAGTTATAGTTGAAAATAATAGTGCTGCAGGGCTTATACTTAAAGCTGGGACTCCTTTGCTTTCCCTCCCTCCTTGTTGCCATTCCCGAGGGGCACCCTGTGGCAGTGATCAGTGGTCCCAGCTGCCAGGCCTCTCTTAGGTCCTGTCTAGAAGTCCCTTTCCTCCTGCTTGCCCCACTGAGTGCTCTCTTGCCGCGGCCTGCTGTTTGCTGACTTCCTTGTTCTCTGCTGTGATTGCTGACCCTCAGCCTCACTCTGCCTCCCTGCCTGCCATCATCTTTCTTGGCTTAGTTACTCAATTTTGTGTAGCAGGGACATACTCTGATGATACCAAGTGTTGACAAGGACCCCTGAACTCTTCTTGTGGGGGTACAGACTGGTAAAATAATTTGGAAATGTATATTGCAGATGCGAGGGCAATCTGGTTGTGACATCTGTCACTCCATTGATTGTCAGGGTTGATTGGGCTGATCTGGCTGGCTAGGCGGGTGTCCCCTTCCTCCCTCACCACTCCATGTGTGTCCCTCCCCAAGCTGAGCGCTGGGTGGAAGAGGATGGCCGTCTCCGGATAGAGACCGACTGGTCTTCAGTCAAGGGTATACGAACAGCTGTGTTCCCCTGCTAGAAGCACCAAACAAGCGCGCAAGGAAATATATATTGCAATATTGTATGACAGTAAGAATGTACAGATCCTGTCCTGTCGCCCCCTGATACAATTTTCCATACTGACTTCTGTACGACTATACCTCAAACGACTATGTAGGAGTATGTGTCTCCCAGCTAAGCTATACAAAGCTATGATCACTTTTCTTTCAGTCTAAGATGTATTCCAATGTGATATTCTTTTGAGTGATGTTCAACATTTCTATTACCCATGAGCCTCTTTTCATGGGTTTGTTGCTGCATTTCTTCTTTTGTGAACTGTTTTAACCCCTTGCCCATTTTTCTGTTGGATAGTCAATTCTCCTATCTTCTCTTGGCCTTCAGAGTTTCACCTCTAAAATTTCACTGGGACACCTCCTTGTGAAGTCATTGTTTGTGTCCACTTTGCCCATTTCAAAAATTAGGTCTTGGTTCTTGCCTTTTTTAACTTCTAAGCATTACTTGACAAGTGATGATCCCTTCCTTCTGGAATCTGTTAGCTTCTATCTCTTCCTTTCTCCTTTGCTTCTAAAAAACTTCTCAGTGTGGCCTCCTTCATGGCGCAGTGGGTTAAAGCACAGCACTGAGAAGCTAAAGCCACTTCCTCATGAGTTCGATCCCCGCTTGCCCCAGAGGTGACCACCTGGTGCAGCAGACCTCTCCTGGCCCACCCGCTGCTCCCCTCAGCAGTGTACTTCCCATCTGCCTGTTCTGCTCCCCACTCTGTCACTGGTGAATCCTCTCACTGCCTGTGCACCTCTGGCCTGTACCCCAGTTCTGTGTGCATAAATAAATGAATCTTAAAAAAAAAAAAAAGAAACAAGCAAAAAACCAAAACAAAACAAAACAAAAACTTCTGTGTTCTTTGATACATCTGCCTTATTTTCCCAAATGCCCCAGAGGTCAATTACCTTCTCTCTGTACCCTGTTCCATCCATGCTCAACCCAGGTCCATCTGTGTGAGCAGCCTCTACAGGGAAGCCTCACTGGTTTGTATATCCAGACCTGAGAAGCCCAGAATTATGCCATTTCAGTCATACTCAATGATGGAGTGTTCTCTGTACTCCCTGAGCTGTGCAAAGGGCATTTCATCTGGATCTACCCCAAAGCAGGCTGCTGACTTCCCTGCTCAACCCTGCTCTTCTTCCAGTCTTCCCACACCCCCTTTTCTAAGGCCTCAACATCCTAGAGTCAGCCTTCTCCCTGTCTCTCACCTCTGACTTACAACCCATCAGTTAATTCTGTTGGTTTTACTAAATATTCAAAATGCATCCTCACCTTCTCAACTGTGGCCCAGTCTACCTTCCTTCTCCCCTGTGTCATGCCAGCAGTCTCTTGGCAGGTCTCCCTGCTTAAGGCCTTGGTTATGTGGCCCAATGACGAGGCACAGCCATATGTCATGGAACAATGGGGTGCATTCTGAGAAATGCATCACTAAGCAATTTCATCATTGTGTGAATGTCACGGAATGTGCTAACACAAATTTAGATCATTTAGACTTATACACACTTAAGAATTTGTGCACTTAGGGGTCACTAAGAACAAAGCAACATGCAGTTAAATCATGCACAGGGAAAATGATGCTGGCAAGAGAAACAGTAAACATTCGATGTCTTAGACTGCCGTTGGGGTAAAACACCACAAGGTTCAGAGGCTTATGATGCCACTAGGCAAGAATTTTGGAAGCCCTATTGTCTGTGTGTTCTGTTGTTGACTCCAATCTGGTTTTACAGTTCATAGCCATGTAAAGGCAGGCTTAGACAGAGAGGTTTTGTATGTTAGTATTGGACCTTCATTTAAACCAAACTGATTTATATTACCTGTCTCAATGCAACAAGTTAGATTATTATTGGAATAAATAGGGTGTAACTGTCGATTCAACCAACAGGGATAAAATAATTGATACAAAGCTTTCTTCAATAAGGTTGCACAGGTCATATCGTCGTAAGTCTACCCAGGACAATGTGCCTGTTTCCACTTAGGCTCCAAGAACTGAATCAGGAGGAACTTCTTAGCAGACAGAAAGTTTCTAGCCTGTTGACTAAGCTGGGGAGCAAACATCACCTGCTATTACAAGGAAAGGAATAATGTAGTGATTAGTTAATTCTCCATTGTGAAAATCTCATTATTTTACATTAAAATATATTACAAATGTGGAATTATTGGGTTTAAGGTATCCAGGAGATCTTTTTAGAACTGATCTTGTTACTCCTCATTTTAGTTTGGGCTCAGGGGAACCAATAGTAGAGAGAGAGATAGATGATAAGTAAATAAAAGAAGATGAAAAAGAGATGGACATATAGCCGAAATTTGTTTTTAGGAATTGGCTCACACAACTATGGAGTCTGAGAAGTAAGAACTTCTGTGAGCAAGTGGAAACCCAGGAGCACTAATGATGTAAATCCCAGCCCAAATGCAGGAAAAGAATAATATCTGGGTTTAAAAGTAGTCAGACAGACCACAACTGTCCCTTACTGCACCTTTTATTCTAATTGGACCTTTAGCAGATTGCATGAGTCCATCTGCATCGGTAGGACAGTCTACTAAGGCCACTGATTGCCATGTTAGTCACACCCTGAAATAACACACACCCCTCACCCAGAATAATGTTTAACCAAATATCTGGGCATAGTGTGGCCTAGTCAAGTAGACCCTTAACCATAAGGGTCCCCTCACGCAAACTCTCATAAAGTCCTCAGGGTGAACTTTAAGCTCTTGGTTTTCCCTGTGGGACCTTTCACCTCTGGCCTCTGCTGGTCTCCCTGGTCATTATTTCTCTGTCCCTGACACACCAAATTTCTGCCGTCCCTGTTGCTGAACTATTCTCTTAGCTTGCCTACCTGGTGAAGGTCTGCTGGTCAGTGGTGGGGGTTGTAGTTTATGTCTCAAACTTGTTCATTCCCAGTTAATCTCACTTCTCTGGTCTTGCTTAGAGTCCCATGGTGGGATGCCAGATGAAGACAAAGCCAGACATCCTGCTCAGCCGTGGGCAGGGGCTGTTATGGCCAAAAGACATCTTGTGTTTCCAGCTCTCCCCACTGAATATATCTCTTGGCCCAGGGCCCTGGGGCATGAAAATGGAGCTGATTTCACTGAAGATGTGTAGTGGGGCATGAGGCCTACTGTCTCCTGTTGCTAGGGCTGAGGTGTGGCTTTACCCACTTGGGTCCACAGAAAGGCAGGTGCAACAGGGATACTAGAGGGCAGTGGGAAATTTGTCTTCAGCATGAATGAGATTCTGAAGGGCAGCCAGGGCACATCAGGGGGCTCAGGGACTCACCTAAGAGAAAAGACATGTGTCATTGTGTCTGTTGGAAGACTAGGTGGCTAGTGGGAGTTACCCCAGCCTCTCAGGAGCATGTGAACTAGACTATGGCTTTGCCTTTCTGAGTGTTGTTTTTGTCAAGTGCCAAGAGAGCTGATGATAGCACCAACATCAGACGTTTGTTAGGCTATGTACACATGCCAGGTCTGGAGCTTGGCACTCCAAGCTGGGCTTTGGAGTGAAATGGACCTTTCAGTTGACACATGCTAGACAGCAGCTCCTGATTGAGCCTCCTCACCCTGCTGACCCATTATGGGGCAGGTTAGCTGTCAAGAGTTGGAAACTGGGGGTACATTGCTTGGGGTATTGTGAATGGGGTGTATTCCACTCAAGAAACTTACATGAGCCCTGTGGTATGGGGGTGGGGGATGCAGGCCTGGGGTCTGATGCCTGCCTGTGGGATTGAAGGGCAAAAGACACACAGTGGCTATTGATTGGTTCCTGAGTTGTTGTGGAAAGGGATCTTGGTTTTCCTTGGGTCATGCCTTTCAGAACCACTGTGGGGTTATTAGGGTGCTGCCATGAGGCTACCAGGGAGGGTACACAGGTTTCCTCAGAGGGCATGAATGTGTCTGAGCTCCCAGGATAAGTGGCTGGACCCTCTCCCTGGGAACTGTGGGGAATGAGAGGGCGGTGAGTGTCTCCAGTGAGTGTCTCCTCTGAGCAGAGGTTCAGATCCCCCCTGTCAAAACAAATCAGTTCTGAACCCAAGCAAAGTACAGAGTCTCTGAGGCAAACCCCAGTCAGTGAAGAGTCTTCCTGTCTGTCCCCGAAACACTCAATGTCACTTCCAAGCAGGGCCCAGCCTTCCCAGGAGGGTTCAAACAAGAAGAGTTAGACAATGAATCAAGCCACATCTCCTCTTTGGCCTCCTGGCAGAGTGGAACTTCGAACTGCCATGGAACCCTGAGGTCTAAGTACCTGCCACACTATTGAGCTGGGCAGCTTCAAACCTTGCCTTGTGTATGGGGTCTGTCACCAGTGCCAGGCTGGGCCTCGCAGGCGTGAGTCCTGGGCACTACCTAGGCTTGTGATAGTTGCTTTACAGGTAGGCCCCACCTTGTAAGGTTGTTGTGAGCCATCAAATCTGGACAGCAGGACAAAGGGGGACCCTCGTCAGGGAAGGGCCATGGAACCTGCATGGGGCTAAGTAACTGTGTGCCCACAACCAGGATGTCCTTCCTCTGGGACTCCGAGGCAATGCTTGGAGAAGGGGCACCAAGATCTTGGCCTGGGCAGATTCTCTGTAGGACTTCCTGGCTGTACGAGGGCCTGGCACCCAATAGCTGCTCAGTTAAGAAGAACACCCTGGAGGCAGCCCTAGAAGAACCTGGACAGAGTCCCTGTGTACTCAGCCTGAGCCCTCTCAACCCCGCATCTTCTGTGGGGCTACCTGTGGATTGCCTCCTTTTTCCTGCTGTAGCCCTTCCCCTATTGGTTTAGGGTCCAAGTCTCCCTTCACCATCCTCCCCTGACACTCATTCTGTATTGGACCACAGAGGGCTGGAAAGCTGGTGGGAAAGAGTGTGGAGAAGAGGGCTTCATGGAAGGAATCTCTTCCCAGAAGAGGGACCTACACCTGAAGTTGCATCTCTGATCAGGCCAACAGGTAGGGAACAGCATGGCAGGTAGCGGGACAGCATATACAAGGTCACAGAAGCAAGAGATGGGAAGCAGTGTTTCCTCTGTGTTGTAACTGGCCTGGTGCATTCTCCACTAGCACCTGCAGGCTTGCTCTAACCACTCAAGTTGCAGCTGTGGGTCCTGTACGGCATGTTTCCCACAGCCTAGGAGAAGGCTGCTGCAAGCTCCACCAGCAGGAGATACTGAGGGTTGAACTGGGCCAGAGTGTGGGGGGCCTGCTCAGGGAGGTCTTTGGGACAAGCTCTGGAGAGCGTTGGGATCCAGAGCCTGGGTGAAGGACTGCAGGAGGCAGGGGAACAGCTGTCCCAGACCCCTTGGCTTTACCTGCTCCTTCCTCAACTCCATTCTAGGGCTTCCTCTGCACTGAGTTGTCTAGGAATGAGGAGGAGGAACCAGCTGACCAGCAAGGCTGGGGCCTGTGTGTCCAGACTGTACTGTCTCCATGTGGGTTAGCAGATGCTCTCCTCTGGGAGGAGTTGGATTCCAGTCACACTTCTCAGAGCTCCAGGGGCATGGGCCCAGACCCGCCTCTCTGAGTCTCCAGGGCAACTTACTCCTTCTGTGCCTTTGTTCCTGACAGGCAACTCAGCATGACCAGGGGCCAGAGACAAACCCTACTGTATCTGCAGGGTTCTGTCTAATGTTGCTCAAGGAGATACCAGGGACTACATGAGGGATGGGCTGGGCAGGGATGAAGCCATGAGATGCTTCTCAGCAGCATCTGGGACTACCAAGACTCCTTGGGTTTGGCTCAAGGCCTCCACCCAGACCCTTTTTTCTGCACTACTCATCCTCTTGGGTCTCAGTTGAAAAGGCAGTGGGCTGGCTGGGGCCCAGAGCACCCCCTGTCACCCCCTACATGCAGTGTTCCCATGCTCCACCAGGTTGCTGGCTGCCAGGCTCTGCCGAGGTCCTGGGTTCACTGGGCACAACCCATGGGCGGGGGAATATTTTGGGGACTGGGTGTCCTGTCTCTGCCTGCTATCAGATGTGGGGGTATGACTCAAGGGTAGCTGAGCATGCTATCAAGTAGGGCCCGGCCTTCAAAGATTCTAGCACAGCCGGGAGCACCCTGCCCTTTGCCCAGCAGATCCCGGACAAAGAATGAGGTCCATTTTGCCTTCCCTGACTTCCTGGCCAGGTGAGCTTTTCACATGCCAGGTGTAGACTCAGGGACCCAATGACTCATCAGTTTCTGGCCCAGAAACTTGGCTCAGGAGGAGGAAGGAAAAAGAAAAAGAAACTTGGCTCAGTGCACGAGATGCTAAATGGGGATTTCACGGGGGTGGGAGGGGTGGGGGAGCCTCCTGGTAGCATGAGAAGACTCTCTGGTTTCATCACTTCCACCCCAAGGGCAACCAGAGAGGAGTGCTGGTGTCAGCTCAGCAGGCCCTGTGAGTGCAGGGTCCTCCGGAGCAGCAGTGGTCTCCAGTTGCCATGTGACCCACAACCTCCATAAGCAGGGACCTATGCTGTGTCCCAGCAGGAGCTCTGCTCAGGCCCACAGGTGAGACGCAGCATGGACATGGCCGTGCAGGCTGTATGACTGTGCCTTTATGTCAACTCTAGTTTACAACGAACTGTACACATTATCAACTCCATGATTCAAACTTGTCCTGCTGAGCTGCTTCACAGTTGTCACCAGAAAGCTGTCCCCTGATACCAGCAGGATCCAGAGGTGCATGGGGTTGCAGAAACAGCCCACCAAGGCAGTGTGAGGTCCGTCAGCAGAGTGGCGGGGTCACTGGGGGGCTCACAACCCCTCTCATGTCACCGTGATGGCTGCTGGAGAGGCAGAGGCTCTCAGGCCACCCGGCCACAGACTGAGGGTGGGTGCCGCATCTCCCCTAAGGGCAGACGGGCTGACCAGCAACATGGTCCTCACCATCCTGAAAGCCGGGCCCTCAGGGGAACAGGTCACCTCAGGTCTGGGGGCCCTTGGCCCTGCCAGGGCTGAGCTTCCACGAAAGGTGGGAGAAAGTTTCCTGTGCTGTGTGGTCACTGGTGGGCGCCAAATCTGCAAAGTAGCGAAGTGCCAATGTCTTCCCTGCTTACTGGGCCAGCTGAGGCAAGGCTACAGAAGGTTCTGCTGGCTTCCTCTCCTCCGCCTCCTCCACCTCCAGCTCCGAGTTGCTCACGTCTTCCCCAAAATAGAAGACCTACAGATTTAGATAAGCAGAGGATGATGAGAGGCCTTCCCTCCAGCACAGTGCCTTCTCAGCTGGCCGCCTTCCACCCCAGAGGGGTTTTTGGCTGGCCTTGTGGCTCAGTCTCAGTCAGATGCTGGGGGCCATGCCTGACCGGCCCTCAACTGTGCTAACATGTCCACTGATCAGGAGGTTGTGTGTGTCTCACACTCAAGCTCAACAACTAGGGGGTCCTGGGACATCTCGGCTGCCAACTATGGCAGCCACCAGTCATGGGAGGGTGTGGTCCAGCCTTGTCTCCCTACCTCAGCCCTCGGGTTCCACTCTCACCCCTACAGTCCTGGCGTGACCTGCCCATCCCCATAGCTGATGGGGCTTCCACGAGGTCCCGGCCCCGTCTGCACACCAACCCTCTCCTTCACCCTCCCCCACCCACCCCACCCCAACACAGACTCACCTTAGAGCTTTCCACCTCTCTTTTTCTGTTTGGTTTTCTGGACTCTCACTTTCATAAGAAGCCAAATAAAGACCTAGTCAGACAATGAAGTGAAATGACACAGTTATGGTTGCTGATAGTATAAGTGGTTCTATACCTAGAACCTGACCTGCTTTTTGTTTTTAAATTAAACTGTTTTTGGAGATCTTTTAGACTCGCATGCTTTTGTAAGAACTATCAGAGGTTAGTGTAGCTTGGACCCCCAGGGGAAACCACTTCAAAACTACAGACACATCATCCCCAGTTATTCACACCCATACAGTCAACCAGAGACCATTCTCATCACCAGCCAGATCTCCTAGGTTGCCCATTCCCAGCCACCTGTAGCCTCCCAAGCGGCCCCCAGTGTAGCTCTAGGCAATTGTTGGTCTGTTCTCCATTTCTAAACTTTGTTTTTCCAGAATATAAACAGAAAGACACACTATGTAACCTTCTGGGATTGGTTTTTCTCTCTCAATGCAATTCTCAGCCCAGTTGTAGTATCTATCAATATTTTGTTCCTTTCCCCTTTTGTTGCTCAGTAATCCTCCGCAGTAGGTTATACCAGTTTGCATAACCATTCCCCCGCTGAGGGGCATCTGGCTGCTTCCAGAGCCTGGCTGTAACAAATAAAGCTGCTGTAGCCACGGGTGTGCAGTGTTTTGTTTTGTTCGTGAGCACAAGCAGATCCTCCTTGACTGACAATGTGGTTATGTTGTGATGAACCCATCACCAAGTGGGAAATACCTTGAGCTGAAAGTGCCCTTACTACGCCAAACGCCGGAGCCTAGCCAAACCTGCTCAAAAAGCTCACAGAAACGTAGAGTTGGGCACAAACATCTAGCACAGAGCCTAGCACAAATCAAGCTGTGAATATCTCGTGTAATCTAGGGAACACGGGACTGAAAGGGAAGGCGGCCTGCAGGGCGGCGCGCGCGGGTGCGCGTGGGAGCTGCCCAGAGCTGCCCCCGCCGGCGTCGGTGGGCAGCACCTCACCACCCCGGGAAAAGACCAAGACTCATCCAGAGCACAGTTTCCACCCGAAAGTCTATTGCGTTCACAGTGTCGTAAAGTTTAGAGTTTTAAGTTGAACCGTAGTAAGTCATGTCTGCCTGTCCCCGTGTCTCGACGCCACTTAGTCCAGCAGTGCAATGGTTGAGGCACATCCTAGCTGCGTGCAGCGCTTGTAAGAACTCTGTCTAGCCCTCCCTGCCAAAGATTTTATTTTGCCTTTTTTCTAAACATTTGGTAGTGTCACATTTTACTTTCAAGTCTGTGATCCATTTGGACTTAACTTTTGGGTAAGTATAAGACTTAGGTCGGGGTTTATTTTTGGTCTCTGGATGTCCAAATGCTCCAAGACTATTTGTTCAAAGGTTATCTTTCCTCCACTGAATTCCATAAGCTTTTGCCAAAAATCATTGAGTATAGGGGCCTCTCTGGTGCATAAGGTGTTAAGTCTCAGCACTCTGAAGCTATCTGCAGCCATTGCAGTATGAGTTGGATTCCTGTTTCAGTAGATCCGCCTATTCTGTCTCTGGTGAATCCTCTCAAGCGCCCGCCTCCCAGTCGCCACCCCCTCTGGCCTACACCCCAGCTTCTGTATGCATAAATAAATAAAATAAATCTTAAAAAAAATCATTGTGTATATTTCCATGGATTTTCCCCTGGGTTCTCTGTTATATTATGTGTCCATACACCAGCACCTGTCTTGATATAGATCAGCCTTCATACTGAGTAGGGTGTCCCTCCCATTTTATTTTTCTTTTTCAAAATTGTTTAAGCAATGCTATTCCTTTGCCTTTCCATATGCATTTTAGAATACTCTTGTCTATATCTACTACAAGCCTTGCAAGGATTTTGATTTCTTTAAACCTGCCCTTAAATTTGGGAAGAACTGATTAACACCTTAGAATTCTTTTGAGGGATTATAAATTTGGTGTCCACATAAGCACTGGTAGTGTATAGAAATAATTTCTGTTTAACCTTACATTCTGCAACCATGGATGTGCTAAAAATTTTAGGAGTTTTTGTAATTCTTTAGGACATTTTTCTATAATTAGTGACAATGTTAACTCTCCCTTTCACCAGTGTGTCTTTTCTTGTCGTATTGTACTGATTTATCTTGCAAGAGTACATATACTTGGCTTGACACCAATTGTAGTGGGAAAGAATTCTGTGTTTCACCATTAAATATATTAACTAAAGGGTTTCTATGGATACAATTTACCAACTTTGGCCTTTTATTCCAACTTTTCTAAGAATTTTTACCATGTATGGTGTTGAAAATGCTTTTTCTACATCAATGACTTATGAAGTGATTTTTCTCCTTTACCCTGTTAACATGGTGTATTACACTGGTTGACTTTCAAATAGTGAATAACCTTGCAGCTCTGGAATAAACCCACTTGCTCATGACACACTATCTTTTTTTATAGTATGGAATTTTATTTGCCAATGTTTTGTTAAGGGTTTTTTTTTTTTGCTTGTTTGTTTTTTAATCTGGTATATACTTTATTTATTTCCTTAAAAGATTTACTCATTTATGCTTACAGAACTGGGGTATAGGCCAGAGGTGTGGTGGGTGAGAAGATCCACCAGAGACAGAGTGGAGTGCAGAACAGTCATATTTACTGAGATACACGGCTGAGGGGAGCAGCGGGCGGGTCAGGGGAGGTCTACCATGCCCTGGCTGGGGATAGAACTCTTGCTGGAGTGGCTTCGGAGAGCTTCATAATGCAATGCTTTAACCTGCTGCGCCCCCAAGGAGAGCCCTTATATTTTCTTTTTTTATATTGTCTTTGTCTGACTTTGGTACCAGGGTCATACTGAATTAATAAAGCTGAAGTTCCCTTTGCTTTTCTTTCCTGAAAGAGATTGTGCAGGATGGGTGTTAATTCTTCTTCTTCTTCTTTTTTTTTTTTAAAGATTTATTTATTTATTCATACAGAACTGGGGTACAGGCCAGAGAGGCGGAGGGTGAGAGGATTCACCAGGGACAGAGCAGGGAGCAGAACAGGCAGATCGACGAAGTACACTGCTGAGGGGAGCAGCAGGCAGGTCAGGAGAGGTCTGCCGTGCCATGTGGATCTCCTCCGGGGCAGGAGGGGATCGAACTCATGCAGAAGTGGCTTAAGCTTCTTAGTGCAGTGCTTTAACCCACTGTGCCACCAGGGAGGGCCCAATTCTTTTAATATTTGGTAGAATTCCACTTAGAACTTGACATTTCATTTTCAGTGTCTTAAATTAAATAGTCAGTTTCCTTAATACTCACATTTCAAGTTAAGTTTTGGCAGTTAGGGTTTTGCAGAATTGATCCATTTTATCTAAATTACCAAATTTATGTGCAGAGTTCATAGGCATTAGCCTTTTGATGTTGGCAGTCTGTGGTGATGCTTCCTATTCATCAGTGATGTTATTGATTTCTGCCTTCCTCCCTGAGAAAGAAACTCATTGCTGGGAGATGATAGTTTTGTTATGCATATTTGAAGAACCAACCCTTTGTTTACTTAATTTTGTTGTTGCTCTGTTGTCCATTTTGTTTATTTCTGCTCTCAGCCTCTGATTTCCTTTCTTCTCCTGGCTTTGGGTTTATTTCACTTGTCTTTTTCTAAGTTCTGGATGAAGATATGTAGGTAATTTGGTATTTTTCCATTTTTCTGATGTATACACTAGGTGCTGCAAGATCCCTACAATCTTATTTTTAGCTTTCTATACATTTTGATTTATTTTCACTTATTCCACATAATTTTTGATTTCCCTTGAAGACTTCCAATTTAACTCATGGATTATTTAGGAGTGTGCTGTTTAGAAAGAATTTTAGAAAGTATTTAAAGTAATTTTTGTTGTCTCAAATTGGTATCAGTTACTGACCCTTGATTGTGTTGTGATTGGAAAACCCACTATGTGTGAATTCACTTACTTGAAATTTGTTGCAGCTAGTTTTAAGTAGCTCATGATATGATCTATCTTGGTCCACACTCCATAGGGAACTGAAAATAAATGTCTTCTGCTGTAGATTTATGGAGTAGTTTATAAATGTGAACTAGATCTTATTTTTTGATAGTACAGTAAGTGCTATGTCTGCTGGTTTTCATCTTTTGTTCTATCAGTTGTGGAGAGAGGGGTGTTGAAGTCTCTAATTATAATTGCGGATCTGTTCCAGTTCTTGAGATTTTGCTTCATAAATTTTGCATCTTTGTTTCTTGGTATATATGCATTTAGGATTGCTATGTCTTCTTGAAAGCTTTATTCTTTTGTTGTTTATAGCGATTGGTAATTTTCTTTCCTTTGGAGTTTATTTTACCTGATATTGAAATCACCACTCCTGTTTTGCTTTGGGCATGTTTGCATGCCCCATCTTTCCCATCCTTCTACTCTTCAGCCTGTCTATGTCAAAATTGAAATGAATTTCTTGTAGAAAAAATAAAGCTGGGTCGTGTTTTTAAATGTTTCATGCTGCCAATACTTGTTGTGTTTATAACTTTTACTATCAATATGTTAGGACTTAAGTCTGCCATTTGATCTTTTCATTTTTTGTTTTATCATTTTTATTTTTCTTGTCTTTCTTCCATTTGATTTATCTAAATTCCTGAAAGGTATTTTTGCTGATATAAAACTATGGGTCAGTGGTTATTTTCTTTCAGCTTTTGAAAAGTGTGCTAGTGCCTCTGGTTATTTCAATTGTCCCCTCTTCTCTCCCCCAACACACACACATACAGGTAAAGTGTCATTTCTCTTGTAGTGTTTGAGATTTGTTTTGTTCCCCTTAGTTTTAAAAATTTCATTACCATGTCTCTTGATACAGTTTTCTTTGGGTTTAGTCTTTCGGGGATTCACTCAGTTTCTTGAATCTTTAGGTTTGTCTTTTTTAAACCTGGGAAACTTCCAGTCAGTAATTCCTCAAATACTTTTCAACTCTGGCTCTTTGTCCTTTCCTTACCAGACTCTGCTGACATGAGTGTTAGATCTATTGTTATATCCCACAGATTGTTGAGGCTGTTTCAGTCAATGTCTTCTCTGTTGTTCAGATTGTGTATAATTTCTTTTGTTCCATCTTTCAGTTCATTGATCCTTTTCTCTTTATTCTGTTGTCACTCTGCCCAGCTTTTTATTTCAATTATTATATTTTTAAGTTCTAAAATTTCCATTTAGTCCTTTATATCTTCTGTTTCTTTCCTGATTCTTTCTACTTTTTTTTTTTCCCATTTGTTTCAGGGAGTTGAAGGCTGACTGAACTGCCAGGCAGACACTGTCAGAAGAGGCTTGGAGCTTAGGATAGGGCGGAATTTCTGACAGAGGTTATTAATGACCCAGTCAATTCTCAGTATATATTAGGTCCCTTCTGAATTTCTGCACTTTTATTGGGAATGGAGGGTGTAGGAGGGACTGGGGAAGAGAGAGTCAAAATAGGAGGTACTCCTCTCTCAGGGAGAGCCAGAAAGGCTAGGCTGGTCTTTTATCTGTATATTCACAGCCAGATTGCTGCCTGGCACACAGCAGGCCTCTCTAGAAATAACCTTAACCGAAGAAGTGAATAAAATGCCTTTTCCTCTCTTCCTTGCGACTAGACTCCTCCTGACCTTCTCATAATATGCCTTTGACACATTTTATAGTTCAAGTTCTACTGGCTTATTGCAATGCTCATAATAACTTCTGCAGTAAGTTGAATGGCTCCCAGAGACATCCAGATCCTCATCCCTAGGGCCTATGAATATTACCTTCACTGGGCAAATGGAATTTTGTAAATATGATGAAGCATCTGGAGAGAAGGAAAATCTCCTGTCCTAAGCAGGTGGGCCATAAATGCAATCATGAGTATTTTTTAAAGAGAGAACCAAAGGAAACTTGCCTACAGATAATGGTAGAATAGAGGCTGGAAGGATGCAGTGTGAAGATGGAAGAAGGGGCACTGGCCCAAGAACATAAGTGGCCATCAGAATCATAGAAAGCCAGGAAAGGGATTCTTATTTCAGAAGTAGTCAGCTCTGCTAACATCTAAGTTTCGCTTGGTGGAACTGACTTTGAATTCCGAACCTTAATAACTGCAAAAGGGTAAACCTATATTATTGGGAACCAGCCAATTTACAGTGATTTGTTATAGCACTGCTCGGAAATGAGTAAAATGAATATTGAGTCCAGTCCTGGAAGCTTTGCCTGGGTCAACTCCTGTAATTCTCACCACAAAGACAGAGCCCTGGGGAGTGGGTCCTCTTATTGCCACACCCTGCAGATACAGCAGGTGAGGCTTACAGAATACGAGGAGGAACTGGTCCAGCCTCATACATCTTGTGGGGGCAGGGAGAAGGGAGAAGCCCAGGGTGAGCTGCTGGTTTGGGGGAGGGGCTGCAGCTATAAGGAGACCCCTTTCCAAAAAATCATAGCTCCAAAATATAAAAAATTAAACAGCAAAGATGAAAGTATTACTAATTCAAAAAGCAAAAATCACTAAAAAAAAAAAAAACAAACCTTCCCCCTAATTTTTAAATAAAAAAAAAAAAAAACCAAAAAAAAAAAAAACAAACCTTCCCCCTAATTTTTCAGTTTTGGCAGAAAATGCTCTCCTGAATTTTGTAAAATGTTTGCCCTGATAAGGAGCCAGGTGCTCTGTGTGCTGAGCAGGACCTGCCAAGGTGATCTGAAGCCCTGGATCCAGAAAGCAGTTAATCATGGGCCCACCCCACCCCTTGGGATGATCACCTAGGGCCCAGAAGGCCACTTGCTGTTCCAGTACTTTCCCTTCCTATAGGAGGGGACTCCTGGAGTGCACTCACTTAGGAAATTTTCAAACAATCTCTTGTATCTGACAAAAGATCAGATGGAAATACTGATTTTTTTGCAGGTGACAGACATTAACAGTACTCCAGAGAAAAGACACCTCCCCCTCGCCAGTGTGTAATGCGCATGTGCACAAATACAGATGCTCACAGACGTGCATACACTTGCAGACATACTCATGCTTGCACTTCATGCTCACATGCACGCTCACTATCATGCTTACACACACATGCACACATCCACCAGCTGTAGGAGGGCCTTCGGTCAGTCTGCTGCTCCCCTACCCCTATGAAAACCCTGAGAGGGAGGTTCTCCTCGCCACCTCCACTTTCCTCACGACTGGGTTCAGACACGTGGAGAATCAGTTTGCCATGTTTAACAGCACCTACACACATTGTGTGGGGGACTGGCCCTGGGGACTCTCAAAGTCTCAACTCACAGCTCCTTGGGCCATGTTGGGTGTCTTGCAGAGCTGGGGACCTGCATGGTGATATGACTGAGACACACCCGCGAGTCCTGTGGCTGGGCATGAGGAAGATCATAGGGTCACCTTACCATCCTCACTGAAGATGGGGGCAGTGTGCAAGTAGTGGGCGATGCTGGGATCTTGCTCAAAGGGGCATTCCACTTGTTTCCATGTGATGAACTCTCCAACCTGCTTGGCCAGTTCCAGAAATTTCTGCCAGAGTCATAGAGACAAAAAAATGGATGCTCTCCCTCAACCCCACCTGTGCAGTGGAGAATGTGCAGCTGGTCTCGGCATGGCTTCCCATAGTACCCCGGGGGAGACCACCTCGCAGGTCGAGAGGTTGGAACATGGGCAATAAATGACAGAATCTCCCTTTAGGAAACCTGGGTGTTCATCTCCTCCCTTCATTCCCTCTGAGGAGTCTCAACACTTAAGGTTCACCAGCTCCCCATATGGAAGGGGAACACCAGTCTCAGGCTGCAGCCTCTTAGACAATACATCCGAGTCAAGGCAGCAGTGCCCCCTTGTCTTCTGTGGCACTAACTGCAAAAAGCCACAGTCCGAAAATACCACATACAATAAGATATTTTGAGAGAAGGATCCATCCATACTTAAATAACTTTCATGTTACGTGTGTGCTATGTACAACATATGTATATTATTATCATTGTGCTATTTTATTATTGTTGTTAATCTCTTACTGTGCCTGATTTATACATCAACTTTATCATAGGTGTATGTACAGGAAGAAACAGTATAGGGTTCAGCATTGCCCTTGCTTTCGGGGATCTTCTGGGAGTCTTGGAGAAGGGGGAGTGGCTGACCTGAGTTTCGTGCTATTTATTTTTGAGATTATCTCTGTCTATAGCAAGTGATAAGCGATTGTTCACTTTTTTAAATGTTACAAAAACAGTTAAAGTAAATCTACTAAAAAAATCCACTTAAGTAGAATTTTAAGTAAAATTTAAATACCTTTATTTAAAAGCAAAATAAACTTTGCCCACTGGAAGAAGGGTTTTCAATAATTGCAGCTCAAAGTGTTGCCTGGGAGCTCTACTCTGGCCTCCTTTGACCAGCCTTGGTGGCGGCTTCCAGGCCACATCGCCTATGTCCCAAATCTGGGGCATATGAACACCTTGCACCTTGCAGTGCTGTCCTTCTCCCTTGCCCTTGGTTCTTGGGACCAGTTCAAAAAGGGGAAAGAAGAAAAGGAAGTTCTATATTCAGCTGTATGGGGTCACCTGGAGAATGAGATGTGGGTCTCTGGGGCTCCTATCCCTCCCAAGCCCAGCTTCCTCAGTGTCACTTCCAGCTTGGATTGGCCCCAGGATGTAGCTCTCAGCCACCTGCTGGGTTTTATTTCCCTTGACCATCAGGGGTGACCAGGCCTTCAGGAAGCCAGGGAAGGTGTCCTGGGGGGAGCTGGGGTTCATTCAAGGACCAACAGCAGAGCAGCTCCAGGCCAAAGGGCTCATCAGCAGGGGGCACTTGAAGAGCACTTGGTGGGCCATGAGGGACCCCTGCTTCCAGCCCTGTGCAGCCATGGTCAAAGGTCTGCTCCACATGGGGAGGCCCTGGAACTCAGGCAGAACAGGGGCCAACCCAGAACGGCTGCTCCCTGGAGCTGGAGGCTGGGTGGGGCCAGCACTTTCTTAGAAGATCCTTCCTGCAAATCTGGGGGGTTCAACCACTGCCCAGATGCCTGTCTGTCTGACTCAGTGGCCTTCTGCTCTCACTGCTCAGTGCCCTCAGAGCTCCTGGGCCCACCCCTATCAGGTTTACCCCACATGATCACAGGTATGCTGGATGGGCCTGTGGTGGGGGCATGGGTTTGGAACATAAAGTGGAGTCTGGCCTAGATATTGAGGAGCTTGGAGACTTAGGTGCTGTGATAAAAGGTGTCCCAGCTCTGCACAAGGACTCCCTGGACTCCCTCCATTGATGGTCAAGGGGCTTCTTGGAAGAGGAGACACCTACGTTGACTGCAGAGGGAATGGAAATCTTTCATCCCTTCTGTCCACTCTGCCTGATCACTTCCATTGGCTGTTGAGGGCCCCTCCTTTGGGAGGTCCTCTGACCCTCAGGCGCCGTGCTCTGTCACCTCACAAGTTGTCACTGTGGTCTGCAGGGCTGTCTTTCTCATCAACCTGGTGCTCCTCAAGGGTTCAAAATTATTCTCCTTGCCCTGTGCTGGGCACAAGGCCCAAATGAACATCACTCGCCTTTGGGGGATGGGAGGATGGATGATCTGGATAATCTGAGGTTCGTTATCCTTTGCCTCAGAGTCCCCCATAGTCCCAACCAATAAGGGTCACAGCAACTGCTCTTGGAGCTTTCACTGGAGGTCCCTCTCCCCTCCCCATCCCCCAAAGCCCCTAGATCTCACCTCAAAGTTGACATGTCCATTGGGGAGGCGGTTAGCACAGCCCTCATTTAGGAAGTAGATGTCTTTAATGAGCAGGCTGAAGAAGGGGATGACAATCTGGAAGGACAAGGTGAAGGTCAGCCTTCTGTAGACCTCTGCAAGGGGCTCCATCCAGGGAGACTACATTGCCTGTAACCACCTGGCCCTGGAACTTTAGAAGCAACCCTGGACACAGAGGAAGTGCCAGACTTCCTGGCAAGGCTGGTAGCGTCTGGACTTTATGGGTGATGGGCTAATTAGTATGGACCATAGGAGGCAATGTGGAAACCACAAAGAAAGGAGGCATAGGCTTCTTTGCCTTGAGGCCATACTGTCTCCGTACAGGCCCATCAGAAGCCAGTGTTGACTGAGCTCCTACTGGGAGGGTGGCATTCCCCTGGGTGTAGGCCTGGGTGAAAGACACACAGTTCCCATAACCCTGGAACATCTCTTCCATTGCTGCTGTGAGAGGCCAGTGTGAGCTTGCCCCCACAGTTGGGGGTCCAGAGCCTCAGGCTTCACAGTTCATTGTACCAGGACAGGAGGAGCTGGCCATGCTGAGCACACCGGTAAATACACAGGAATGTGAACTACCTGCTTTGAAACTTTGTGGCCTCCTTAAAAGAATAAAACTAAACAATATATGTTATAGAACATAACAATTTGCCATTCTGTGTCTAATGGTTTGATACCCTGTTCAAGCCAAAAGCACCCAGCTTGGGTTCCCGAGGGATGGGAGGCGCACATGTGCTCAGCCTGTGAAGGACAGGGCCTTTGTGTCGTCACTGCAGCATGTCTTGCTTCTCCCTCCCTGTTGTGTGTACCTGCTGAGTCCTGAGAAGGGAGACCCACTGCTGACAGCTTAGATCACCACTGGGGAGCAGCTGGGTCTACCCTGCTATTATGGATTGAACTATATTTGCCACACCCAACCCCCAAAGATATATTCAAACCCCTGTGCCTATGAATGAGACTTTATTTGGACTGTCTGCAGATGGAGTCAAGTTAAGATGAGGTCATGCTGGATTAGGCAGGCTCTGACGCAAACTGGTGCCCTTATAAAACAAGTCTGAGCACATGCAGAGAAGGCCACACAAAGAAGGTGGTGATGTGGCTACTAGCCAAGGAGTGCCCAGGGCCACCTGAAGCTGGAAGAAGCAAGGTCATATCTTCCCTTAGACTCTCGAGAGGGAGCATGTACTGTCTACCTTGATCTTGGCCTCTGGTACTGTGAAAGGATACATTTCTGTTGCTCTAAGCCTTATACTTTGTGATCTTGATTACAACAGCCCCAGGAAACCAACATTCCCACTCTGCTGTTGGGCTCCAGAGCTGGGCATGTGCTGCCAGACTTCACCGCATCACCCTGGGGACAGGACAGAAGGTCTTGGCATTTCTGTCTTACTTCCAACCAAGTTGACAGAGGTTTTGAGGTGAGGACCTGAGCACTGACCACTGGCTCCACTGGGCAGGACAAATCAGTGGCAGGGCCTGGCCCAGGGTCACCTGGCTAGTGACTACTAGGGCCAGGGCCATACTGGGAGCTGAACTACCTGGTGCACCCTGGACTGAAGGGTTTCCTGGAATGCAGAAGTTTTCACCCCAGGACAAAATGGTCATCCCAGACTTATGCCAATACCACAGACATTTGTTTCATTCTTCTCTGAGTCAGGTGGCAGGGCTTGGAGGACAGTGAGTGTGTCAGACACATTCACCCCTCCCCTCAGTGTAGCAGGAGATCACTCAGGGGACAATGCATAGAATAAGGAAGTCTTTGCTCCCCTACAGACAGGGTTTAGTCCCCACCTGTGTTCCCACAGAGCCCACCACCATGCCCTGTCCCAAGGCTACTGGGGGATCCCAGTGTGTCATTCTACGTCACTGCATAAGCAGAGGATTGTGTTTTATCCACACTGTAGGCCTGTGAAGGAGGGCTACTTTCTCCTCCATAATGACTTACTTTCATATGAGGAAGCCAAGACCCAGAAAGCTGGCGCTGAGTCCTCACCCAGTGTTAGTGCACGGTGGGGAGATGTGCTAGGACAGGGAAGGGCTAGGAGCAGAGGGACTCTGCAGGCAGAGATGACTTCTCAGGAGCTTGGCGCAAGCTTCCTGGAGGAAGGGGCATTGCCATGTACAGGCATTTCTCACAACTTCCACCTGCCCAGTTGGTCCAGGTCACCATCAGATCAAGAATTAGTGACCTAGCTGGTCTCCATGCCACCACTGATTACTATAAACCCACTGTCCTTGCTGAGCAGTGCTGTCAGAACCTAGCTTAGTGGAGAGTCACCCTGAAAGGCGCATGTGGAGTTGGTCCCCTGACAGAGACTGGGGAGAGGGGGGTGCACCCAGGCAGGGGAAAGCACCAAGTGCCATGAGCACTGAAACCTGCTGGCCTGTCAGTTTCAGCTGGGGTGCACTGAGGGCCTAGGAGAGTATCTCCAAGCACTCTGCCACCCACCCACCCCCCACTGACGAAGCATCTTCTGTGGATCTAGCTCATTGTCCACATCTCTCTGGAAATTAAAGGGGAAAACGGCACTCTGACACAGAATCCCAGAATCCTAAATCTGGAAGGGGGCTCAGAAGTTGAGAACATGAAGTCTCAGCCTGTTCACTTTGCCCAATTTGCACTTGTCTGGTTGTAAGAAAAACAGTGTAGACCCCCAGTGCCATGACTGACACCTCAAAGCAGGTTGCAGCCAACTCTATACACTCCCACTCTACCCCCTGAGCCCTGGGTCATAGTATTCCTGTCTGCCACACCTGTCTGTACCCCAGGAGGATTAGGCAGAAGAGACTATGAGATTCAGAGTCTGGTTCTGCTGTGTATTTGTCACGTACTAGAGAAGTGAGGTCTCCTCTCCGAAACACTGTTTTATTAATTAGGGAAATGGCAATGTGAAATCCACCTCCTGAATTACTGAGGGGCATGGAATGGAAGCCAAGTCGCTCTAGTGTGATAGGTGTTCATGACATGTAAAAATATATATTTGGCCAAATGACTAAATACACATTTCGCAAATGTATTTAATATTCATCTATGATTCCTGGTTCATGGAGTCCAAAAGCCTTGGAATTTCTTAATCATTGAGAGTGATAAAAATGTCTCTTGTTATGTGAATGAAGTGACTTTTGCGAGGCACCTTTGGATGGGGTCGTTGCCAAAGGAACCATCCAGGTGATTAGAGGGTTGGAACTTCCAATCCTACTCCCCCACTCCTAGGTTGGAGATTGAGCTCAGTTTTCAATGACCACTGATACAGCCAATCATGCTTGTGTAATAAAGCCTCCCTAAAGCCTAACAGGATAGGTTTTGAAGAGCTTCCATGTTGGTGGACATGTGGGTCTTTGGGAGAGAATGGTGTGCCTGCGAGGGATGGAAGCTTTGCACCCTCTCTCTTCCTTGTCCTATACATTCTTCCAACTGATTCTTCCTGAATAATACCCTTCAAAGTCAATTGATAATCTAGTGAGTAAGTAGGTTTTCTGATTTCTGTGAGCTCTTCTAGCAAGTTAATTGAACCTCAAGAGGGGACTGTAGAAAACTTCCATCTTAGCCAGTTGGTCACAAGCACAGGGAAGACGCTGGGCTCATGATGAGTGTCTGAAGTGGAGGGTGGTCCTGAGAGACCGAGCCCTAAACCTGTGGAGTCTGATGCCATCTCTCTGCAGATAGTGTCAGAGCTGAGTTTAATTCCTAGACATCCTGTTGGTGTCTGAGGTTTGCTTGGTGTGTGGAAGCCTCACATTGCAATTGGGTCTGGAAACCCTAAACAGTGCTCAGTGCAATGTGGTCCTTGTCCCACTTCTCCTGACCCCTGAGGACACATCCCCCTGTTCTGGCCTCTGAGGTGTCTCCTCCCTGAATGCTGCCCTGCACCTGAGACCCCCAGCTGTTGAAAAACCAGCCGAATAAGAAACGGCTGAATAAGACATGGCCGACAGCATGTCTGGGGCCTGCATGCAATCTCTGGGGGAGGGGAGAGCTGGGGAGGTCTGGCAGATGGCACAGTAGTGACCACTGACTTCCATCCAAAACAATCCCAGAGTGAGTAGGAATTTCAAGAATAGCATCTTGTTTAAGCTGGAAACAGACTTTCACATCACAGCAGGTACTTGATGCTACCAATTTTGCAAACCAGGCTGAAAAAGCACAGAAAATCTTGGGAGTTTCTTCCTCATGGAGACAAACCATTCTAATCACTGGGTTGGTGACAGGTTTTATGCCAGAGGATGATTGCAATCCCTGGACCTGTCTATAGTTCCTTGTACCAGAGGCCAAAGGGAGAATTTGGAGGAGAAATGAAATTTAGGGCCAGTAAAAGCCGCAACTACAAATGTATAACAGAACCCATTCAAAAAGCTCTTTTAGTGAGTAAGAAGCCTGGTTAAATTATTGCCAAAAAATGTGAATGTGATTTGAGGATCACATAAATTACAGAATTCGTATATTAGAGTCTGGAAATTCAGGGCCCTATGTACTTTGACCATACACTGATCTGAACCAGAAGGGACTCTGATAAATGAAGTTGATCTGGTACTAAAAGGACCCAAGCTGGGAAGGGTCGGAGT
>NW_004567141.1:8017929-8018756 GCF_000260355.1 Condylura cristata | reverse complement strand
AGGATGAAAAACTTGGCTGTCTTCACTTTGGCCCAGGTCTTCTTCAGCCTGGAGACAGGGCTCATGTTCATGCCAGCTGGAAGACAGAGGGCTGCGCTGGGGAGGGCTGCTCCTGGCTAGTTTCATACACTCCCTTGTGGGGGTACCGCCTCTTTGTGCCCCAGCTGCCTCAGTCTCTCCAACCAAGTCTGAGGTCTATGGTGGCCTTAGTCCACCATACACTGGGTGGGTAGTCGCTAGTGGGCATTGTTTCTGGGCTGGCCTGTCTTCTGTGTGTGCAGCCCTGACCTGGTCCCCACTACACTCACCCCACTCTGTGACCAGGGCCTGTTCTTTCTAGATGGGGAACATACTGCCAAGCCCTCACCCAGCACCCAGTACACGGTTGCTTGTTGCAGAAAGGGCACATTCCCAGGCCTTTTGGTGCAGGGGACATGTGGACCCAGCCCACACCCACCTCCTGCTCAGAGGAGCATTCTGGCTTGCACCCAACTGCCTGTGTGTGCCCCCTCCAACCTCTCTGGAGTGCTTGCACTGGGAACCCCGGGCCCAACTGGTCCACTCACAGATAATGGCCATCAGGGAGTTGAAGTTGCCAATGTTGAAGCACTCTCGGGCCACGTCGATGAAGAACTCGATCACCTGGGCCCTCTGCTTCTTCTTGGCCGGCTGGGGACAGGGCACCTGAGCCTCAGGGGTCACAAGTCCCCACCCTGCCCTGCTCACCCAGACACCCTGCTCACCTAGCCAGGGCCCTCACTAACCTTCTCTAAGCCAGCTTCACAGGTGAGAAGCTTGATGTATGGCTGCTGAAGGGACTCTGATAA
>NW_004567141.1:7999861-8016919 GCF_000260355.1 Condylura cristata | reverse complement strand
AAGAACCTTAGATCAGCTTCTCCTTCTGGACAGTCCTGCTTCATCCCTGTTCATTATACAGGTGTTGATCCTTCATAAGGACTTTGGGCCCCCAGTGTTATCTCAACAACTGCTCCCAGATACTGGCACAAAGCTGCCCCTTATCATTTCTTGAGACAAGTGGGCTTTGGGCTCACTTGATGGTGGGAGGTGGGTTCAGAGGAGGGCCCCTCTGCTGCAGGGAAGAAAAGTGTGCAGACAGGGTCTAGTTTGTGAGACCCCAACTCAGAGACACTCTCTTCTGGGGTCTGCCTGCTTTCTGGGAGAAGTCAGAGACCTAAACTAGGTATGTGCAATCTCCCACTTGTTAAAAGTTAGATCATGTTTACTAGGTATGTGCAATCTCCCACTTGTTAAAAGTTAGATCAGTGAACCAAACAAAATGCAGGCCAGCCTCATAAGGCAGACAGACCCAGGTGGAGGGTCTGCTCCTTCAGCAAGCAGCCTCTGACACCTCTGTGAGTGGTGTGGAGCCATCCCTGGCTCACTCAGGGGGAATGTCACAGCAGGACAGCTGGAGGACACTTGGTACCCTGTGGGTGTCCAGCCTGGCCTGGCTTGGGGCTGGATGGGCTCAAAATACCAGCTGGTTTCCTCCCGGGGGGCTTCCTCCCTCTCACTGGCCTTTGGCCTTGCCAGCCCATGCTCCTTAGTGTTCTACGCACCATGCAGATCTCAGTTGCCACGAGGTAACACAATCTGTTGAACCATTTCACATAAGCCTCTAGGTTGTTAGTCTTGTTGCTGAAACAAGGCTAGGAAAAACACAAGCACCACATTCTGAGTCTTTTTATGTCAGTAACTTTTTGAACATGAAGTCATTACAGATGAACAGAAAAATGTTGAAACCTTAAACATCACCCAGAAATACCAATGACTTGATGGGTACTGTTCTAGTCCTTCTATATACTCCCAGGTGAAATTTAGTGGGTAACACAGTGAATACTACCATACAGGATGCTTAGCTAGCATGCACTTTAAAGAATACACTCAGAAAACTCTTTAAAGTCCTCAAGAAAATGACTAATGAATAGAAAACTGGACACAGATCAGGGGTGGGTGCTCATGTCCAAAGCACATGAAAAGAAACTCCATTAATGGCCGGCAAAAATTTAAGTCTGACAATTTCAAATGTCAGTGAGAATGTGGAACAAGAATGCCTCCTCCTAGGAGGTAATGGGTAGCAGCTGGCATCACCTGGCAGGGCTGACCATGTGCCCCTCTCGATGCACTAGTTTCCTCCCTTGAGCGAGTCAGAGCTCAGTTCTCAAAGTGTTGTCTGTGGACTCCTGAGAACCCTGGGCGTTCTTTGAGGGTCCCATTTTCCCACAGGCAATATCATTTTCTTGCCATGTTATTGGCTTTTCACCATGTTGGCATTGCACTGATGTGTACAGAAGAGGGAAACTTTGCACACTGTTGATGGGCCTGGGCAGTGGCATAGGATAGAGAATCAAACTCAGGTCACAGAGGTGATGACACGGAGACTCGGCCTCAAGCCACCAGGGTGGTCCCTGGAGTCTTCAGTGATTTTTAAGATTGGAAAAGGTCCTCAGACCAAAACACTTGAGAAAAAATATGCTCCCACATACACTAGGAAAGCTATAAAAAGTGTTCATGTAAAAAAAAAAAGTGTTCATGTCAGCAATATCTAAAATAGTGAAGAGCTGGAAACAACACAAATGTTCATCTATAAATAGTAAAGTGGTTAAAGAAACGTCACATGCAGTCCTGATGTACTTCATGGTGAAAAAGTAATACAGTTGACTCTTGAACAATGTAGGTTTGAAGTTATATTGGTCCACTAAGATGCAGATTTTCTTGTGAACAGTGCAAACTATGATATCCATATATAAAATAATACTGTAAATATATTTCCTCTTAAGATTTTCTTAAGAACATTTTCTCCTTTCTGCTTATGTTATTGTAAAACAATAGTATATAATAACATACAAAATAGGTGTTAACTGACTGTTTATGTTTTGAATAAGACTTCCAACCAATAGCAGGGAATTAGTAGTTAAGTTTTAGGGGTGTCAAATTTATACATGTATTTTTCACTGCACCGGGTCAGCGACCCTAACCTATTATATTGTTTAAGGATCAACTGTACTTGGAAATGGACAAGAGCCAACCAGACTGAAACAGGAAAACGGCCTGCTAAAAGTAGGAAAACGGCCTGTTAACAGTAGCGACTCCTTCCCACTCTTGCCCAAAGCTGCCCACTGGGCTCCCCCGAGTAACCGGTATTCTGGAATTGCCTCCACGCATGTGCAAGCTGACATAGGCACGAGGTGCATCCTCCTTTGCTACTCAAATGGGCACACGATCTCGTCACTGCTCCTCACTCTACTCTCTTCTTTCCATAACGGATCTTGGGTGTTATCTCATATTTACAATTGTTCTTATTCTTAATAGGCACATATGTGGTCATTAGATTTTCAACCCAGTCCCCTTGGATGACAAGGTAGTTTGCTTTCAGCCTGTGGTCATAATAAACACTGTATCCACATATCTTTGTACATACAGTATGTCTACCTGGAGAATAAATCACTAGGTGTAGAACGCTCGGTTCCGGGTGTATATTTAAAGTGCTGATGCTATTTGTCAAGCTGCTCTCCAAAGGGGCCGTGCCAATTTCATTCTCTACAGGCCCAACACTCTCATGATGTTCAATCTGCTTATCTGACAGGTGAAAACACATTTGAATATACAATTTTCACTTCTTTTGTTAGTCTTTGGGGCGGAAGACATAGTGTTTCCAGGTCTAGACGGTATCCGAACCCGCTGTTAAGCGCCAGGAATCCCGACGATTGGGCCCTGAGAGAGGGACTGGCCCTGAAATCCAGGGTGTGGGCGGCCCATAGAGCTTGGCTCCAGGGCCACAGAAGGGAGCAAAGCCTTCACCTTTCCTGGGCAGCCCGCGCCAGCCCGCGCTTCCTTGAGTGGCCACTGGAGGGCACCAGTGCCCACCGAAATACACCAGGAGGGCACACCGGGGTCCCTGAGCTGGGGGGGGGGGTGTGAGGGGGAGGGGGTAAAGAGGGGTAAGGGTGGGGGATGGGGGGGCTGCGTCCTCCACCTTCCTCGGTTCCGGCCTGCCATACTGCCCTTGCTGGGCGGGTGACTGGCCAGGCCTGCCCACCCTTCTAGGCTTCCCGGACTCAGGGCCGTCCTGGTCTGACTCGCTCCGCCTGCCTGTGAGCTGGAGGCGCAAGGGTGAAGTGGCACAGCGGCTCCAAGTCCATCGCAGGTGTGGAACCCTCCAAAGCTCCCCAAGCGATGCTTGTGGGATCTGCCAGAGGTTCCAGTGGGTAGGGGTCATGCTGGAACCGCCCGCTCGAGGGCCTTCTACCTTTGTGCTGGCCAGAGGGTCCTTGTTCACAAAAGCCTGGACAAACTCCTCAGGCCCAATGTTCCGCAGCCGCTCCTGCACCAGGAGGGAGAATAATCAGGAAAAGAAGACAGGTGAAGGGAGGGGTGCCCACTGGTGGTCCACTTGATGCACCCAGTGAGGTTGTCTGCCTCCTAACCCACCCCTTCTGTTGAGTTGCCTTGGGCACAATCATCCCTGAAGGAAGCAGAATCTCCTTTCTCCTTTCCCACACCCAGGGGCTGCTGCACTTCATGGGGTGTAAGCGGACATGTCCCCCACATGGTGTTTGTGATGTGTTTTACCTAGGAAACCAGGTTCTAAAATCAGAGACTTGAAATACCTCACCCACTCCAGGTAAGCCTGGTGAGTAAGAGCAAGTGGTCTGAATCCCAGCTCTGTCCCTCCTGCTGTGTGACTTCCACCAAATCACTTAACCTCTCTGGGCCTTAGTTTCCTCTTTGGTAGAAAAGAGATTAATAGCATCTAGTCAGTAGGGTGACAGAAAGATGAAATGAGGTAGTGCACTTAAGTGTGGAGTATGGTGCCTGGAAAGCAGTAAGGGCACCCTAAACCTTAAAAGGAAAGAAACTCATTTCCGGTCTCCCCTCTCTCTAAAGTAGGTCTCTTGACATTATATGCTGGAGGCTGGGTGGGGCGCCCCTTTCACAAGCAGAAAGGCCTGCCTGGGCATCTTGAGAAAACTGGGTGAGAATAATGTACGTATATAGCCTAGATGAAGAAACTGAGGCCCAGGTGGGGAAGGTATGTGTGGTGGAAGGACCACATGACCAGATGGTGTCAGAGTCAAGACTGAACCCAGCTCCTCTGTCTCAGGCCGGGACTCTCTAGTTGGCCAGGGTCCCCAGCTGGGCAGGCTGGCACATCCAGCCCCAGGACTGGTGAGGGTCTGCTTCGAACCAGGGTCCTCCGGAGATGGCCAGCTGCCTCTGCTATAACAGGCTAGGACTTGGGTATGTGCTGAGACAAGCCCAGAGGGCCAGATGGGTGAACAGCTGTTCTCAGTTGTCCTGGTTCTGAGTCTGGGTAGGGGGTGGCATGGGCCTGCTTACCAGCTCCACGTGGGTCAGCTGCTGAGCCAGTGTGTAGGGGTCACTGCAGATGACTAGGAGCTCCCTATGGATGGAGGCCGGCGGCTTGGTCCTGTAGGCAATGGGCTTGTCAGCTCCCAGCAGGCATTCTGAGCCCTGGCCCAGAGTCGCCAGCTTCTGGTGCAGAGCCTGCAAGAGCTGGTGCATCCTCTTTCGGTATGCCTGGAGGGTGGTGAGGAAAGGGGAGCTCAGACCTAAACACCTATCTCTGCATCTCTAACACCTCAGGTGCAGTGATGACTGTCCCCAAGTGTGCCTGCATGTGACCCCACCTCTGAAGCAGCACCCGGTCCAGGGCGGGCTGTGGTTGGAGCTGCAGTTGAGGTCAGTAGGGGAGAAGGTGACAAAACTATAGTGGGAATGGGAAGAGTTCCCACCTCAGCTGTCTGGCAGTGGGGCGGGGGCGGGGGTGGGTGTTGAGGCTTGTTGCAGAAAGGAAAGAGGAGAAAGCTGGAATGGGCCCTGCCTGCAGGTGGCCCATTTTTTGCTTGGCTTTCATGGGGGACCCTCCTGCCTCCAGGCCTAGCTCTGGGCACGTGATGAGTGTTTCATAACCACCATGTGCTGACAAAAGGCTTACCATTTAGCTCAGATAATGGGGTCTTGCTGTTTGGTCTTGGGCTGGGCTCAGGAATGAAAGTGGGTACTCTCACTCTTAGGGAGTACACAGGCTCCCACCCACAGAGGCCTCTATTGGACTGACTGGGTTTATCAAGGGAGATGTCTACACTTTTCCAGGTTTGGTTAGTAACACAGAATGATGTAAATGGCCTCCAGGGGTGGACGTAGGTCCCCAGGGGCCAAGAAGTGGGCCTGGGACAGGTGATGGGCACCAGGGCCTTGTCTTCTGGCAAACACAAGGCTCCCGGCAGACAGGATCTGGCTCTATAGGGTTCGAGCATAACAGTGAACATTCAGTGATACCTGGTAATTCATACAGCAAAAGTGCACTTGCTCCATGCTTTCCTGAAATATGCAAACCTAATGGCATTTGGCAGGCATTAGGTTGCTGGGTTGCTGGGCTGAGTGTCCCTGGGGCCTCAGAAATTTCTCGCTGTCTCTGGTAGGGCTCACGGGGAACTCTGAGGTCCAGCATTGTTAGTTCCCAGAGCTCTGGTGACAGAGATGGCATCTGCCTGGCCCCTGATGGAAACACTTCTTTGTGAAGTGATCACCAGCAGCTGTGGTGGAGGCCTCAGGACAAAGGGATAGGACTGCGCCCCCCCCACCCCCCATCAGCATCAGATTTAGCAAACGCTAAATCCTAGAGCTCTGGGTGCAGACCCAGAAGGTACCCCCTGGTTAGCTGGGCACTGTGTGGGTACTGGTTAGCTGGGCACTGTGTGGGTAACTGAGGCTGACTTTTCCTTCTGTCACCCATACAAGCAAAGCCCCTCTCAGCTCTGCTGTGTCCCAAAGTGTGGGCAGCAGGCTGCTCGGAGGCCTTATTTGAGTGCCAGGAAGATGGTGAGTTTGGTCTAGCCATGGCCAGCCCTGGTGACATCTGCTTTGATCCCCCAACACTTTCACTGGTCCCCACTATCTCTCCTTTATCCAGTCAGTCATCTCATTATAGCTACAATGGCCATGGCATCCCCAAACCCCACCCCCCATTCACCCCACCACACCTCTATTCAGTTCCCCTTCTGTCAGCATCAGGTCAGCTCCCTCCAAGATCTCCTGAGTGTCAGGGCCATTCTCAGGCTGCACTTGCCTTGGCTACCTCATCTTGGCTTTGGGGCCCTTCCACCTTGGGCTGTCTATCTGCACCTTGATGGGCCTGTCCCCCACTCCCCTCTTCCTTTTACTTTGATCCTGGATGTGCTGATTCATGTCCAAGGTATAATGTTCACATGAGGACAAAATGCAATTTACACACATGGTTTCTCTCTCTGACCTCTCAAGGGGCTGCCTCGACCCAGCAAGAGCAAGCAGAAGTCCTGCTTCCCTAGCCCAGAGCTGCTGCCTTTGCCTGTTACCTGTCTCAGCAAACAACACAGATCAAGCTATCCTCAACCTACCCTCTCTCTCAATTCCATTTCCAATTTGTTTCCCACCATGGTCTCCACGGCTGAGGCTGTGTTGGGCTCTCCTGTGGCTGCAGTGGCCTCTACAGTGGACCTCTTGCCTCCATGCCAGCTTTCTTCCACTCCACTCTGCAGCCAGGATTGCCTGTCCAAAATGCACACCTGGCCACTCTATATCCTTCCTAAAATGCCTCCATGTTTTTACAAAGTCAAAGGCCGCAAGTGGCTTTGGGGCCAAGCCCAGCTCTGGCCATGCTGGGTAGACTCCACGTGGCCCTTGCTTCCCTTCTCTGCTCCGGACACAGGTCATGCCTACTACTCCTCATTCACTCCTCCACTGTATCCCTCCCCTCAGTAGGCTCCTGCAGCCTTCTCCCTCCTGATGTGTTGTCATCCTCTGGCTCTCAGCATCCCATGTCTCCCCTTGTCCAAGCCGCAGTCAGAGGGATTACCCATCTCCTCTCAATGGGCGCCAACTGCATGGAGATGGCACAGGCCATGCTTTGCGGGCCTCACCCAGCGAGGGGCAATGCCTGCATGTGCCCACATGTGTGATTGGAGCATCATGGCCCCTCCTGCTCTGGGCAGCTTCCACAGGGTAGACTGAGGTGCCAAGTGAGGCTGCACCTGCCATTTGCTAGAGCTGCACGTTTCCCCTATTTTTTAAAAAATATGCAGATGATTTAGAAGGAGTTGTTTCTACTGAATCAATATCTACTCCAAATAATCATCATTCCCTGAGTGTTCATTCACTTGGAATTTTTCCACTTTACAGTTGACTCATCCCTGAATCTTCTGCACACCCATGATGGTGAGGACAATACTTGCCTTTTCGTTTGAGTTCCCTCATTTCCTCACTGATTCCTACACCCTTGTGGCTAGAGATCTCAGCATATTTGGGCAGACCCAGTGAATGGTCACTGAACAGGGGTGGGGAGGGAAGACCCTTGCCACTGTCAGGGCCAACGTCACATAGCACCGATGCTGCCCATGTGTACCACTCCCCCAGTGCTGGCCTCCCGCTTGCCTGGACATGGTGTGGCCACCCACCTTCTAGCTCCCTTTCCAGAGCCACCTGCTATGTGTCCAGAGCTTGGTTCAAGTATAAAGCTGGCTAGTGGAGGTGGTTGAAGTTTTCTGGGGTTTTCCAAGTTCTCCAACTGGACACTTCATGGTTACAACCTGCGGGATTGCACAGGTGAGTGTCCCTGTTCTCTGAAGTTCTCAAAAACTGTCACCTGAATCAGCCCAGGGATGATATGCAGTGGGCTCAGCACCCCCTACAAAGGCAGGGAGTCATGTGCTCCCAGAGCTGTGCACCTACTGCCAGCTTGTTCACCATCTCATGGCAGCTTTCTACTAACCTATGCCTTAGTATGCAGCTTGGTCAGCCCAGCAGGCTGTGGAGTGAGTGAGCAGGAAAGCAAAGTCATCCTGTTCTCGGCACGCCAGGCTCCTCAGCAGCTGGCCTGATGCGTAAGGTTGGAGCCTGGCTCTCTCCCTATCCTGTCTCCCTTGCTGGGGCTGCTACCTTCTGGGCTTCCCCAGCCTCCCTCAGTCTTGAGATTGGCCCTCTGAGCCAAGGCTGCTGAGTGATCTACTGAAAGGCCCCCCAAAGCAGGGCACCCTGCCCATTTCAGGGTGTCCCAGACAGGATGTCTAGATGCAGTGGCAGGTGCTCAGAAGGTTTCCATGGAACCACCAGACAGAATAGTCTCCTTAACTCCTCTCCCTCATTCTGTGTCTAGCTGCAGGGAGGGGTGAGGACCAGCGTGAAGATGTGGGCCTGCCCATCAATGCCAGAGGGAACAGGAGGAAAGGGAAAGTGAAAGTTGTCTGCTGGGCCTAGTGCTGTCCGTGAGCTCTGCTGTTCTCACAGCCTCTTTCACCCTTCCTCTTACAGAAAGAAAATTAAGGTTCAGAGAGGTTAAGTAAATTGTTCAAAAACACACAGCTCTGGAAACAAAAACTCACCCTCATCTCATTGTGCGAATGGCATTCTACATGTCACCTGATTCTATCCTTGTGTGTGAATCCTTTCAGGTAGTGCAAAATATTTTTGGAGCAAAAGATATAATATTTATGATTTGCTTAAAAATAATTTGGAGGGGGGAAAAGTATTTGAGGGGTTGGAAGAAACAAGTTTGGCCAAATGTTGTTAATTGTTGCAGCATGGTTGCTATCCTTTATGTTTGTGTATATTTGAAACAGTCCATAATAAAAGTTGCATAAAATTAAGAATAATCTCTATGCTTAAGGGCTTTACCTGAGGAAAGAATTTGTCCCTAATCATAGTTCACATTTACCAAATACTGAAATAAGAGCACACGTAGCTTCAGGAAGTCTTTGCTGCAAAGCTGATCAATGAGAAAAGTTATCTGTTTTCCTAATTAAGAAGTTGATGCTGATTGCGTCTCTTGCTCTCTCACTCAGGAAAAGGCACTCTAGACCATGTGACTCGGCATTTTCAGTCAGCCAAGCTGAATGCCAGAAACAGGCAATAGGACCTGGAAACCTACATGTCAAAAAATCTCCCAAAGTGGGGAGCACCTGGGCTCTAATGCTGCAGACGGACACTTCCTGCGCATTCAGGCCCAGCTGCAACACTTCTAATGAGCTCTCCCCCATGGCTGTATCCAAACAGAGGGAACACGGGACATCAGAAGGCTGCAAAGATCAACAGGCACCTTCCAGAGAAAAGGACTCAATGTGTTACTGGAAGAAGCTGAACACGACAAGAGACCCCTGACTGTCACTGGCAGAGATGACAAATTCCACAAGTGGAGGCTGGAAAAACAGGAGATATTGAAACAAAACAAGATTCAGACTACCCTCCACAACTGATGTGTCTGGAAGTACCTCTGCATCCCAGAAAGAACATCCAGAAAAAAATGCAAGTAATAACAACACCGTGTCTCAACTTTCTCAATAGAAAGTATTAGAAAATACACAACAGGGAAAAGAAGACAAACAAATATTCAAGGAAGTCCACAGGGGGAAAATTCACCACAAAAAGATCAGTCACCAGAAATCACCAAAGAAATGGAAGAACTGCTCAGCCTACCAGACAGAGAATTCAAAATCATCAGGATAAACAAACAAAAAAAAGAAGAGAAGGGTAAAAATGATATGAGGCAAGCCATCAGGAGTTGAAGAATGCGAACAAGAAAGTGAATGAAAGAAATGAAAACAAACAAAAAAACAATGAAATGAGATAAGCTGAAGAAAGAAAATGATACATTAAAAAGAAATAGAAGAAGTGGAGGACATGAAAAGGACACTGGAAGAGATAAAGAATGCTGGGAAAAGTAATGAAAACACAATAGATGAAATGGAAGAACGAATCAGCTCCTTTGAAGATGCAGAAATAAAGAGGATTAAAACTGAAAAAGAAAGAGAAAAAAAAAGAAAAGGAATGAAGAAACACTTCAAGAGCTATCTGACACCATTAGGAATGGAAATATCTGACACCATTAGGAATGGAAATATCAGAGTTAGAGGTATCCCAGAAGGTGAAGAGAAAGGCCAAGGAATAGAGAAAATATTCACAGAGATAACAGAAGAGAACTTCCCTAATATGAAGAAGGAGATGAAAGTAGTTATCCAAGAAGCAAGAAGAACACTGTGACTACCATGACGACAGGAGAAATACAGCAAGACACATCATAATAAAACTACCAAGAATGCAAGACAAGGTAACGATAATGAGAATGACAAAGGTAAGAAACAAATAACCTATAAAGGGAAACCGATTAGGCTGACATCAGACTTCTCCAAAGAAACACTACAGGCAAGAAGAGAGTGGAGGGACATATTCAACAAACTCCAAAGCATTAAATGCCAACCAAGAATACTCTATCCTGCAAAGCTCTCCTTCCTCTACAAAGAAAGAATAAGGACATTTTTAAACAAACAGAAACTCCACAATTTTGTCATGACTAAACCCCCACTCCAAAAAATACTACAAGAAGCCCTCAAACCAAATCCAACAGAAAAATGAACAAGAAGAGTTAAAAACAAGCAATAAAAATACAAAAGGATAAACATGGCAAATGTAGGTGCCAGTATGACAATAGTATCTCTAAATACAAATGGCTTAAACTCGTCAATAAAAAAACACAGAGTTGAAGGGTGGATTAAAACACAGAACCCAACGTTCTCCTGTCTGGAGGAAACACATCTAACTGCAAAAGATAAAGCCAGATTGAAAATAAAAGGATAGAAAAATAATTCTACAAGCAAATGGACCAGAAAAGAAGGCAGGAATGGCTATATTTATAACAGATAAAATAGACTTCAAACTAAAAAAGTTAAAAGAGACACAGAAGGCCACTACATTATGAGTAAGGGGACAATACAACAAGAAGACATAGCAATCATCACCATATATGCACCAAACGAAGGAGCACCAAAATATATTAGCAAACTACTGTCATCTATGAAAACGTATATCAGAGAAAATACATACATAGTAGGAGACTTCAACATGCCACTCACAACATTGGACAGATCAACAAGACAAAAAAATAAGCAAAGACACAAAGCTCTGAACAAGGACCTGGACAACATGGGTCTAACAGGCATTTATAGAATACTGTGCCCCAAAATATCTGAGTACACATTTTTCTCAAACACGCATGGATCATTCTCTAGGATTGACCACATACTGGGTCACAAGATAAATATCATTAGAATCATTAAGATCGAAATCATACCAACTATTTTCTCTGACCATGAAGGAATCAAACTAGAAATAAACCATATGAGGATGAAAAGAAACACACCTACCATGTGGAGACTGAAACCCACACGACTGGAGGACCACTGGATTAATGAGGAGAACAAAGAAAAAATTAAAAAATACCTGGAGAAGATCGACAATGATGACACAAGTCACCAAAACATATGGGACACATTAAAAGCAGTTATAAGAGGAAAATATATAGCAATACATGCTCATATAAAGAAACAAGAAATAACTCAAAGAATCAACGTAATGTCCCACCTTAAAGAATTGGAAAAAGAACAACAAAATACCCCAAAAGCCAGCAGAAGACAGGAAATAATAAAAGTTAAGTCAGAAATAAATGAAATAGATGTTAGAAAAACAGTCCAAAATATCAACGAAACCAAAAGTTGGTTTTTCAAAGAAATAAACTAGACAGGCCACTAGCCAGGCTCACAAATTAAAAACAAGAGAATGCACAAATAAATAGAATCATAAATGAAAGAGGAGAAATCACAACAGATCCAGCAGAAATCAAAAGAATAATCAGAGAATACTATGAACAACTATATGCAAACAAATTCGATAATTTAGCAGAAATGGACAAATTCCTACAACTCTACAACCACACAAATCTAGATAAAGAAGAAATAGAACACTTAAACAGGCCAAGAAAATTGAAGAAGTAATCAAAACCCTCCCCAAAAATAAAAGCCCAGACTAGATGGATTTACAAATGAATTTTACCGAATGTTCAGAAAAGAACTAGTGCCCATTCTACACAGACTCATCCAAAAAATCAAAAAAGAGGGAAAACTACTACATACTTTCTACAAAGCCAACATCACACTATATCAAAACCAAAGACAACACACAAAAAGAAAACTTCAGACCAATCTCCCTAATGAACACTGATGCAAAAATCCTCAACAAAATCTTAGCCAACAGAATCCAACAAAGCATCAAAAGAATAATACACCATGACCAAGTGAGCTTTATCTCAAGAGCATAAAGATGATTCAACATACAGAAAACCAATCCACCACATCAAACGACAGAAAAATAAAAACCACATAATCATATCAATAGATGTGGAGAAGGCATTCGACAAAGTTCAACACCCACTTATGTTTAAGGTCCTTGAAATCCTCAAAATAGAAGAAACGTACCTCAACATGATAAAAGCTATATATGACAAACCCACAGTCAATATTATCCTCAACGGAGAAAAACTGAATGCTGTTCCCTTGACATCAGAAACAAGACAAGGGTGTCCACTATCGCCACTGCTCTTCAACATAACATTGGAAGTTCTAGCCAGAGCAATAAGAAAGGAAAAAGACATACAAGGAATCCAAATAGGTAAAGAAGTAAAACTGTCCTTATTTGCATATGATATGTTAATCTTCATGGAAAATCTTAAAAACTTTACAGAGAAACTAATCAAAACTATCAATCAGTTTAGCAAGGTAGAAGGATACAAAATCAACACAAAAAATCAGGCCTTCCTCTACATGAACAACCAATGAGAAGAAACAGAAATATAAAAAAAAATCCCTTTTTCAATTAAAACAAAAAGAATCAAATACCTGGGTATCAACCTAACAAAAGAGGTAAAAGCCCTATACAAAGAAAATTACAAAACACTGTTAAAAGAAATTCAAAAAAACACTTTGAAATGGAAAGACATCCCATGATCATGGATTGGAAGAATTAACATCATCAAAATGGCCATCCTGCCAAAAGCAATATACAGATTTAACACCATCCCAATAAAAGAGTCAATGACATTCTTCAAAGAAATAGAAAAAATATTGATGAGATTCTTAATGGAACAACAAAAGACCTCGAATAGCCCAAAACTCTCATGACTAGGAAGAAAGAGAATGAAGACATTACAATCCCAAACTTCAAGCTATAATACAAAGCCTTAATAATCAAACCTGCATGGTACTGGAACAAGAACAAACATACAGACCAGTGGATTCAGCTAGAAAACCCAGATATAAACCTATAGGTTTATGGACAGCTAATCTTTGACAAAGGAGCAAAATAGATAAAATGGAACAAAGAACATTTGTTTAGCAAATGATGCTGGGAAAATGGGGAAGCTACAGGCAAAAAAGTGAAACTAGATCACTGCCTCACTCCAGTCACAAAAATCAACTCGAAGCGGATTAAAGACCTAGACATAAGAACGGAAACCATAAAATACCTGTAAGCAAAGATGGGTAAACACTGCACAATATCCATCCACCTAGGCGACATCTTTAAAGATAGAACACCCAACGCAACGATAGTGAAGGCAAGGATAAATAGATGGGACTACATCAAGTTAAGGAGTTTCTTTACAGCAAAAGAGACATTACAAAAAACAGACAGCCCACTGATTGGTAAAAAATTTTCTCACACAAAAGTAGCGATAAATGATTGATCACAAAAATATACGGAGAACTGATGAAACTCAACAAAAATAAACAACCCCATCAAGAAATGGGCAGGAGAGCTAAAAAGGCATTTCTCCAAAGAGGAAATGCAGATGGCCAACAAGCCTATGAAAAAATGCTCAACATCACTTGTAATAAGGGAGATGCAAATTAAAACCACAATGAGATACCACCTCACCCCAGTGAGAATGGCACATCTTCAAGCAACTAGCAACAACAAATGTTGGTGAGGATGTGGAGAAAAAGGAACTCTCCTGCACTGCTGGTAGGAATGCAAACTAGTACAACCACTATGGAAAACTGTTTGGAGGTTCCTCAAACTGCTTAACATGGAGCTTCCCTACAACCCACAATCCCACTCCTAGGTGTCTACCCAAAAGACACAAAAACACTGATTCTAAAAGGTACCTGCATCCCCATGTTTATTGCTGCTTTATTCACAATTGGAAAGACATGGAAACACCCAAATTCCCAAAAATGGATGACTGGATTAAAAGATGTGGTACATAAACACAATGGAATATTACTCAGTAACCAAAAAAGAAACACATGTCTTTTGCAGCAACATGGATGGAGCTGGAGAAGATCATGCTTAGTGAAATAAGCCAGAAAGGAAAAATACCTGATAGTTTCTGTCATAGCAGGAATATAATGGAACAGGTGAGAAAATAATGATAATGATGAACAGCTACATACCAGGGATGGAGTGAGGAGTGGAGTCAAAAACAGTTGGTGGAGGGAAATGTACTGACTATGGTGATGGCACATGGGTGATTTGGTGATGGGAAACCCTAGGGGGTTACAACTGATATGGAAAAATGCACAAAAATATGTAAAAATAAACTACTATAAAATTAAAAAAAAAAAGGAAGTTGAAGCTCAGAGAGGTGAAGCAATTTGCTTAAGGTCACACAGCTGAGATTTCTGTACTTCCTACTCTGAGTCCTATAGGGCCTGCCTTACCAGTTTGCTTCAGGGCTCACCAGCCCCTTTCTGAACCATACCTGTGTCTCCATTGATATGGGGTGTGTGGGGGTGGGGTGGGGAACAGCTGCAGCCCAAGGGAGGGGAGCAAAGCACCAAAGGGACAACACCCAGGGGTGGGTGCTTTGTGTGGAAGATTAACTTGGGGTTGGTGACGACATCCCTAGCAGGAGCAACACTGGCCTGATGGATGGGTGGGAGCTGGGAACCCCCATTGCAATCTGCACTGGAATGCACAGCACAATAGACCCAAGAAAAGCAATTGGAGATGTCCCGAGTGACCATCTGTGCTCTGAAGCCCCACAGGTAGTGGGTGACTGCTTCCAGCCCCTCCTTCGTTATCACTTGTGTCTCATTTTCATCTACAAGGTGGTAGAAATTTTCCAGCACAGCCCTGGGGGCAGGACTGACAGGTTGCTGGCAAGTCCAAGAGGAGGCCCTGCTTCCTGAGGATTTTCAGCCTGTGATGGTCAGCTGTCTCCCATCACCATGGTCCGAGCAACAGGGTCTGCCTTTGAAATGGCAGGGGCAGGCCAGAGAGAGCAGATACTCCACCATGTCAGTGTCTTAAATATAGAAGGCTGAAGGCCTCTGGGAGGAGGGAGAAGAAAGAGCGTTCATCCCCTTATATTCCCTCAACTTTGTCCATCCAAACACCACGCCTGTACCCATTCTTTCTCTATCCATGTGTACGGACCACTTCCCTGTTGTTAGCTCACTTGTTTGTCCTTCCTCCCTCCTTTCTAATATTCACTTGTTCGTCAATCCATTATCCATCCATATATTCTTAGTCATCCAACTACCCACCTGCCCACCCATCTATCCATCCACCCACAAATCCGCCTACCAACCCATTCATCAACTTATTCATCCACCTCCATCCATCCATTCCAGATACCTACCTACTACCCATCCTGATTCATCTGCCTACCCACACCCACACCTACCCATTCATCTATCCATCTCTCCACCCACCTACCTTTCTTACCTTTCTCTCCCTTCATGCCATATCCAATGGCCTCTCCAACTATCCAAACATCTATCTTCTGCTTCTGCCCATCCATCAAAGTAGCCAACTATTCAGCCAATCAATCAGCATCTCTTCTCTTATTTCCACCCACCTCTCCTGATCAACACAACCATCAAGTCCTCCCTGACTTTGTTTCCTTCTGTGTGCTAACCTAAACATCCCAATTCATAGTTGGGCAAGGGATACCAATGAGATGACTCTCAACTCACTGAGTCCCCAGAACAGCTGAGTCATGATGTGATGTGATGCCTGGGACAGGGGCTCCCTGTCTGTACCTCAGGCCATAGACTTTATGACTTCTTCTGCCCAGGCTGTCTTAATGGTTTTCCGTTGCTTCCCAGTGGCTGGTTCTGCCATGTACAGACCCACTTTGGGGCACATCCCTAGCTACCAGCTTGCCCATCCAGTCTCCTCTCAGGGCAGCTGACATGCACACTGCCACCCAACATTCTCCATCCTGAAAACATCAATGTGTGCTCCAGGGGCATTGAGGATGCTGCTATACCTTCCCTTGCTGGACCCACCCAGAGACCTCTGTCCTCTTCACAGAGGGCCCTTTTTTGTGTTCTTACCCTAACCCTGTGAGGTGGGGATTTTGCCCTCACTTCATCTAGAGCAGCGCAGCTGGACAGCAGGGCCAGGAAGGGGGAAAAGGCACATGACGCCCAGGGAGTGGCTGCCTCCTGGTCACTGCAAGGGTTGGATCCTTTCCTCCAGGCTGCTGTTTTAGCCCAGAGGCCCTCTCTCCTCATGTGCCTGGCCTGCAGGGTTTACAGCTTATCCCTGGAGGCTGAGAGGAGACAGGACATTCTGCTCAGATAGCATGTGGTATTATTTCCACTGCTTCTATTAGTCTGGTTCTTGTGGAACATCCTTTCCCAACTGGCAGTCCTTTGTTCAGAACCTCTCACCATCAGCCAGGACCAGATATGATGCAGGGACAGGAGGAAGAGGCCTTGGGGGCATAGGCCTGAGACAAGCAGGACTAATGGGTCATAGACCCATGGCCTGACCATATGACCTTGGAGTCTCTGAGTGGGTCTTCCTCGCTTGCTATCTCATGCCATCATGACAGAAGGGCAGTGGGGAGATCAAGAGGTCAGTGTAGAACCAAAGGCCTGCGGGACCCTCCCTGATGGCATAGCAGGTTAAAGCACAGCATTACAGAGCTAAAGCTACTTCAGCACAAGTTCAATCCCTGCCCCGGAGGTGACCACATGGTGTGGCAGACCTTTCCTGACCTGCCCACTGCTCCCTCAGCAGTATACTTCATCCATCTGCCTGTTCTGCTCCCCACTCTGTCTCTAGTGAGTCCTCTCA
>NW_004567141.1:7954989-7999120 GCF_000260355.1 Condylura cristata | reverse complement strand
CAGAGGGGACAGGCAAGGGATTGTGACCAATCAGAGCAGAGGGGGACGGACACATTTAGTGCCAGATCATCTCTTGTTTTTGCCCCGCAGGACAGAGGGGACAGGCAAGGGATTGTGACCAATCAGAGCAGAGGGGGACGGACACATTTAGTGCCAGATCATCTCTTGTTTTTGCCCCGCAGGACCCCATTTTCCTTTGTGTGGTGACAATACACAGTTTTCCCTATGGGGTCTCCCTCTCCAGCCCCCAGGCTTCAGGGGTGGGACTCCCCATCAGCACTGGCTAATCAATACCCCCATCACCACAGCGAAGGCTCCCAGCTGGGCTTGAGGACTGAACGAAGCCAGTGAGATGGTGACTTTACTGGGACTTACTGAAAATGGCTTTCCTGGGGGATTGGGAAGAGTGGACATGGACCTGGACCTGGAACATGGAGGCTACCTGTCACTGTGTAGGGAGAACCTGCCTGGGCGGTGAGGCTGGCACAGGGGGCAGAATGGAGCGGAGGTACCGGCCTGTGGGATGGCTCACGGGTGCTGTGGTGGGGACTACATTGCAGGCAGACATCAACTGCTATACAGAATCAGTAGTGGTGCAAGAAAATAAACTTTTAAAAATAAAATGGAAATAGGAAGAATGAATAAAGTACTATATGTGAAAACAACAACAACAACAAAAAAAAACGATTCCAGTTGAAAGGTGTTATTTTGCTGAGAACAAAATTCAATCATGATTTGAAGTCATTTCATTTTATCGTAATGAAAATGTATTCATCATATAATATAATTCAGTAACAAAAAATTGAATGAGTAGAAAAAAGCAGAAAACTCATAAATACCATGCATGGATCATAAATATGTAACACGACAGAGAAAGGAACAAATGAAAGGAGTGAACAGAGATGGGAGACACAGAACAAAAATATTTTACTTTGAGGTAATGGACACGTTTTTCTTTCGAAAAATCAATTCTACATTGACTAATTAATCAACTGACAGATAATAATGAGATGATCTATAAGCTAAAAAAGAAAGACGATGGAGTGGAAGGTCAGTGGGAGAGAGTCTGCGTTTTAGCAGTGCCATTTGCGTTTCCGACGCGCACACTGACACTGGGCAGTAGAGAGGCAGGTCCTGTGCCTAGGTCAGCCGCGGGAGCTGGCTTTCCTCCACTGGGGCAGCGCAGCCCACACAGATAAACAGCGCAGCCCCAGGGAAGGAGGAGGGCGGGGCAGACACAGAAGGCGGGGTGTCCGCAGACCCCGGGTCTGGGCGAGGGTGAGTGTGAGCACAAGGCGGCTCCACTGTGCGTTCAGCCCACAGGCGGCAGAACCGCGACTCCCGGGGAACCCTGGGGAACCCTGGGGAACCCCTGGCTCTGAGACTCAGGGGCGCCTACAGGCTACCGAAGAGCAGCTCCCTTGAAGGTTCTCCCTCTTCCCCTGGGCCTCAGAAGGGAATCCCCTGAGGGGCAATGGCGCCTTCCTAAGAGGCAACTCACTCGGAGTGCTCTTCAGGGCCGTGCGCACTCCAAGGCCCCTGCCCTGCCCCTCACCGTGTCCAGCACCGGCTTGTCCAGCTGCTGCTGCTCGATGCACAGGTGGCAGACTCGGGCCAGGAGCTCCCCTGGCTCGATGAAGAGGCGCGCGCTCAGCAGGAAGGTGAAGATGTAGGCTTTCTGGGGGGACAGGGGAGAAAGGTGGCGTGCACCCATGAAGTGCACTTTCTTTCCTTCCAGCTCATCCTGCCCATCAGGCCCAATATCATTTCTAGCCCTACTGCTTCCCCCTACCGCCCCTCCTTCCCACTGGGTGGGCCACACACCTCAGGGTAGTAGTCAGCTGTGGGCACCAGCTGCTGGATCAGGGTGTCCAGGGAGGCTGAGGATGGAGCTCCGTCCAGGAGAGGCTGTCCAGCTTGTTCACCCTCCATGGACTTGGTGGGGGGTGGACTGAGGCTGCCTGGGGTAACCATGTCGGAGGTGCTCAGTGTCCGGGGCATGCCTGCCTGCAAAGACAAGAAGCATTCGGGGCAGGTGTCAGCTACCACACGCTCTTTGCCTGTGCGGACTGGGTGACCACTTCCTGGGAAAGATGTTAGGGATCCCCACCCCCCAGCACAGCATCTTCCAGCACCTATGTCTTCTCCCGCCCTCAGTTCAAGTAATTTGAACCTTTTCAAATTTTCTCTCCTTCCAACTTCTATCCCCCAAAGAAAGCTTTGATAAAGCCACGACCATCAGCACATTCTTCTTTCCCCTGCCTGTGAAATTGGTTCAGGGATGGGCCTGATCTAAACTGGTAGACTTAGGAGCAATCCCAGAACTTTTGTAGCACCTAGAAGCTCTCTCTCCCCTGAGGTCTCCAGCTGGCGGAATGGGCACAGTCAGGATCTTGGTGGTGCATTCCTCAGCAAGTGGCACATGACCCTGCTGTGCCTGGAGCTGCTCTGTGGTTGTCTCCTTTGCATGAGCCTATTTGAGTTGAGCTTCCCTCAGGTGATGACTCTGTCTGGCATGCCAGGCTCTTTGTGAATAGGATGCTCAGGGGTTCAGCTTCCCTTCTGCCCCCCATGCTTTGCTCTTGGTGGTAGCCAGGTAGTCTCCAAACACTTCTCCAACTCTGAACTACCACCTGGGCTATTCTCCCCTGCGGGAAGGTCCCCTACCTTCAAGTTCCTGGGACCACAGGTCTATACCTAACTCCCTTGCCTGTATGAGAGATGGGAAGATGCCTGCAAGGATAGGTGTATGATCGCTCGGGATTCTAAGAAAGGTACAGACGTAGAGGGTAATTGATTGATTGACTGATGCATATGTGAAGTGCCATTGTTTTACACTCTTGTTAATTTTTACCGAATAGGATTTCTCCCCAGAGGTGGTCACAACCCTCACAGTCCTCCACCACAGTCCTCTGTGCTCTTCTCCTCCCTGTGCCTCCTCCCCTTCCCCTCTGCCTCAGGCGTATGGTCAGCTTTCCAGGGTTGATATCAAAGTTTGATTTTGACCCTTGTTTGGTTTTTCTATATTCCACATGTAAATGAGGCCATCCAGTATTTATCTTCCTACAGATTCATTTTGCATAGTGTAATCCCTTCCAACTCCATCCATTTTGCTGCAAATGGCATGACTTTCTTTTATGTTGATTGCTGACAGGTATTCCAGTATGTACATACACCCTGTCTCCATCCATTCCATCGTGGGACACCTGGTGGTTTCCTTATCTTGGTCACTGTAAATAATGCTGCAGTGACCATAGGAGTGCAGGTTTCCTTTCAAATGAGTGCTTTTGTGACCTTTGGGCAGACTGAATGGAACTGCTGTGTTGTATGGCAGATCTGTGTTTAGTCTTTTGAGCACCCTCCACACAGCTTCCCACAGGGGCTGGGCCCGTTGGCATTCCCGCCAGCAGTGTTAGAAGGCTCCTTTTCCTCCACACCCTCACCAGCATTTGTTTCTGGTTTCATTTTTTGTTTGTTTGTTTTTAATATGGGCTATTCTATTCTCACAGGTGTGAGGTGGTAGCTCATTGTTGTTTTAATTTGCATTTCCCTGATGGAAAGGGGGGGGTGAATAATTCTTCATGTGTCGGCTGGCCATCTGCATATCTTCTTTGAAGAAGTGCTTGCTTAGCTCTTCTGTCCATTTTTAAAATTCGGATATTTGTTTTCTTTTTGTTTAGTTGATGAGCTCTTTGTAGATCATTAATAGAGGCCCCTTCTCAGATGTGTGGTGTGCAGATACCTTCTTCCATTCAGTGGGGTGTCTCTTCATTTGGGTTACTGTCCTTTTCATGGCATAAAATTTTTTAGTTTACCATAGTCCTAGTTGTTTATATTCTCCTTTGTGCTTCTCGCTACTGGGGATGAATCCACAAGGATATTTCTGAAGTTTATGTCACAAAGTGTTTTGCCTCTGTTTTCTTCTGTATCTTTTATGGTTTCAGTTCTTTCATTCAGGTCTTTTAAAGGGTGTTCTTTCTTACATTCCCTAATTTTTGAGGAGGTATGATTACCAAAAATATTTAACTTTACTCTTCACCTGACAATATAAAAACACTGGGTAAGGGGCTCTCAGCCCCTGTGCTTCCTCTTCACTGCCAGGTTGGGAGAAAGTGGCCAGAGCTGTGGGTATCAGAAGCCATAGCCCCACTGGGCTCCTGGGGTGACCACATTCTCTAACCTTACAGGTTTCATAGATGCCAGCACTCTTGACTTTTTAATTTGTCTTCTGATTTTTTAAAAATATCTATTTATTTATGCATACAGAAGTGGGTACAGGCCAGAGATGCAGGGGTAGTGAGAGGATTCACCAGAGACAGTGGGGAGCAGAACAGGCCAACTGGTGAAGTACACTGCTGAGGGGAGCAGCGGGTGAGACAGGAGAGGCCTGCTAAACCACGTGGGTCACCCCCCTGGCTGGGGATAGAACTTGTGCTGAAGGCTAGTTTGGTAGAACTGTGCTTTAACCCTATGCGCCACTAGGGAGGGCTCTGTATTCTGATTTTAAGAGTGGAAATTAAATTTATTTTTAAAAAGCTACATTTAGAAACAACACCACTAGCTTCCAGGTGGCCCACTTACAACTCCCATTCTGTTGTCACAACTCCCAGTGCTTGTGGTTGGCATTAAAAATCTGTAAAAAAAAAAAAAAAAAAGAAAATGTACTGAATTAAGAATAAAAAGCTGTGGTTGGACAGAGCAGCATGTCTGGGGATGAGAAAGATGTTCTCTCAGGTATCTTTCCTAGGTGGACATTGGGTCCAACCTAGTTGAAGGGATAGAGGCAAAGATGCTTCCAGAGGGACTCCTCTGAGCTCTGATGAGGGTGTTCTCCAGCCGAGGATGGGAGGGGACCAAGGAGATGAATACACAAAGGACCCAAGCACAGTGCTGCCACCAGGAAGAGAGGGCCACCCTGCCACCCTGCCCGCCAGCACTCACCATCCCCCAGGGCCTGGCCCCACGAGACAGGTGTTAATTGCAACTGCTCACAAAGCTTGTGCCAATAAGACTTGACAAGCAGACTCTTGCTGTTCAACAGTGTTTCTAAGCTGCCTGTGGCCTGATGGCCCCATGCTGTGTTCATCTAGCCCTTGGCTGGAGCTTCTAAAACCTGCTCTTGTAACTGCTGAGGATTATCCCTGACATGCAGCCTGAAGGTTTCCAGGTCCACATCAGGGCTTCTGCCAGTGTTATCAGAAGGTTACACATTTACATCAACTCACCCCATCATTTCTCCTTCCTCCTGTTATATTAAAAAATTGTGATAAAATACCCATGCCATAATATTTACCCTTCTAACTATTATTTATTTTAATATAATTATTTACCCATCGTGTTGTGCCTTTTCCCATCTCAGTTGTAATCCCTGTGGCTTCCCATCACCAAATCACCCATGTGCCATCACCATAGTCCAGCACACTTCCCCCCTACATCCCATTTTTGATCCTATTCCCCACTCCACCCCTGTAAAATGTCTCTGGTATATAGTTGTTCATTTTTATTATTATTATTCCCCCCCCCCGTCCTTTATAGTCCTGCTATGAGTGAAACCATCCAGTAGTTTTCTTTTTCTTTCTGGCTTATTTCACTAAGCATGATCCTGTTTGGCTCCAACCATGTTGCTGCAAAAGGCATGTGTTTATTGATTTATTTTTTTGGTTGCTCAGTAATATTCCATTGTGTATATGTACCACATCTTTTTAATCCAGTCATCTACTTTTGGGCATTTTGGTTGATTATATAGCTTTCCTATTGTAAATAAAGCAGCAAAAAACATGGGGGTGCAGCCCTTTTAACTATTTTTAAGGATACACTTAGTACATTAAGTACATCTATACTGTTACACAGCCATCACCACTACCCAGTGCTAGAACTTTTTCATACATCAATTTCATATGATTTTTCTATTTCTGTAAAAAGAAAACATTGGAGTTATTATGTATTAAATTTCTGGATTACTTGGATAGTACTTATATTAACAATTTTACAAAGTCCATGGACAAGGGATGTTTTTCCATGTGCTTGTATTTTCTTTCAATAACACTTTTTCAGTTTATAAATTCTTTACCTAAGTATAAGTTGCTAAGTTTATTCATTATCATGCTGTATAAGTGGAATTGTTTTCTCAACTTCCCTTTTGGGGTGTTCATTTCTTGAGGTTCATTTTGTATTCTCATACTTTTCTGAGTTAGTGATTTTTTTGTGTGGAACTGTTAGGGCTTTTAACATATAAGATCATGTTGTTTATTTGCAAAGAGCTAATTTTACTTTTTCCTTTCTTACTTGGATGTCTTTTATTTCTTGAGCTTGATCTGGTTTGTATGATAATGATGACAAGTGGCAAAAATGGACTCTTTATGCTATTCCTTAATCGAGAGGGAAAGTTCTCAGTTTTTTCAACAGGGAGTATCATGTGAGCTGTAGATTTTTCAAAGATGGATCTTACAATTGCTTATTATCTTATTATTTCCATCTATTCCTGCTTTGTTTTTTTATCATTAAAGGATGTTGGCTTTTTCTGTCACAATTGAAATGACCATGTGACTTTCTCTTTTTTGTTAATGCGGTATATTGCATTAATCAGTTTTATATATTGGATCATCCTATATTCCAGGAATAAACTTTCATAGTCATGGTATATGATCTTTGTAACAGGCTGCTGAGTTATATGTATTAGTATTTTTCTGAGTATTTCCACATCAGTGTTCAAAAGTGATATTCTTGGCCTATAGATTTCTTTTCTTAGTGCTTTTGTCTGGCATTTGTATCAGGAGAATGAAGTGTTAGGGAGTGTTCCCTCTTCTGAATTTTTGGGGAAAAGATATTGAAAGATGGGTGTTAATTCTTCTTTAGAAGTTTGGTAGAAGTCAGCGAGCTGGTTGGAGTATTTCTTGTATGACAGTTCTTCAGGCAGTGGTCATGCTTGGCTTTTGTCCATTTGGGAATGTCTTCATTCCTTACTCACTTTCGAAGATGTTTCACTGTACACAGAATTCTTGGTTGACAATAATTTTAATCCAGTACCTTGAATATATCAAACTACTAACTTTGACCTCCAAGGTTTCTGATGAGAAATGTAGCAACAGTTTTACTGGGGACTTCTTGTATATGGTAACTTTTTACTCTGTTATAGCCTTCAAGATTCGTTCTTTGTCTTTTGACAATTTGATTATCATTTGTCTCATTGTGGGTACCCTTGAGTTTATCTTCTTTAACTTCTTGCTTATATTTATGTCTGTATCCTTCCTGTCTTTCATGAAATTCAGGAGGTTTCCAGCCATTATTTTCTCAAATATTCTCTCTCTTCTGGGATTTTCACATGTTTGTTGGTCTGCTTAAAGGTCTCTGTGACCCCTTTAGGAAAGACTCCATTTTCCTCTCTCCCTCAAACTCAATAATTACAATCATCCCATTTTCTGGTTATTTCTTCTGTCTGTACAAATCTGCTTTTGCATACATCCAGTGGATGTTTTATTTTGGCCATTGTATGTTTTGCTCCAAATTTCTTATTTTTTTTTGTTCATTTTTACATTTTCTATCTCCTAATGGAATTTGTATTTTGTTCATATATACTTCTCTTAACTGTTCACCATCTTTTCAAATAAGTCCATTACCTCATCTTTCTGTTGACCATCTCCCCCCTCAGTGCTCTATATGTTCCTGTTGCTTTTTATACTTTGTGATTTTGTGACTTTTTTTTTGTTGAAAAATGGATGTTTGAATTTTATAATGTGGTTACTTTGGAAAGCTCTCCTTTTTTCCCTTTTTTCCTTATTTTTAATAGGATCCCTCTGTGCTGGGATCAATGTAAGGTATACACTTAAGGTTTCTGCCATCTGCTGAATGTATATATGCAGGAGCTTAAACAAAACCCTCTGTGTGTGGTTGCATTAGAATGTCCTAATCCTTAAATAGCTGACTCCTAAAAAGAATGATTAAAAAAAAGAAAATAAGAAAAAATTCAGACTCTGGCCCTTTAAATCCCACGGGTGGGAAATGCAAATGGTGGTGTGCTTCTGTATGTGCACCTGTGCTCAGAAGCAACAAGAAGCACCAGATACACATCTCCAATATTTGGAGAATAAGATTCTGACTGTCCCACCTGGCTCCCACAAACCATGCTCTGGGAACATGTTCATGGTTCTCTGTCACAAAGCTGGGGGTGGGGCAGGTGGAGATGGGCAGCTGCTACTGTGCTAAGAGTTGAGACTGGCCAAAATTAACCAAGATGTGCTGTGTTAGCCTTCCTCTGGAAGCTGAAATCTTCACATAAATCCCAGAGTTCTACAACATTTACACTGTACATTGTCAATGTACACTGTACATTGTAACTGGACTGGCAATTCTGCCAGTGCAATTGTCATCTAGCTGCCAGTGCACATAGGAACCCTAGTGCTTCCTATTGTATATGGATGTTTATATCTCCTTAATTCTAATAATCATGGTATTTCCCAAAGGTCTAATATTATTGGTAATTTCATCTTGTCCTTTTTGGTGGTAATATCCTATACTTGCCTTTATTTTAAAAAATAGTTATTTTTTAAATTGAGGTAAGGTTTACAACTGTTTATGATTTAAGAGTATAGGTTCACACCTCTTGAAGTACATGTTCATCCACTGTAGTTCATTAGGCCCCTTCTTTTCTTTGTTTTCCAGTATCCATCCCTCCACTCTGGTAGCCTCATTCTGCACTCAGATTTCTAGGGATTGTGTTGGTTTAGTTTGGTATGTTTGTTTTATTTTCATATTTCACACATGAATGAAAAATAATAGCCAAAACAATGCTTGTAAAGAGTGGAGTGTCACACTCCCACACTTCAAACTATAATACAGATCCATAGCCATCAAGACAAAAGAGACACACAGATCAGTAAAATAGAAAGCAAGGTCCAGAGATAAATCCTCACCCTATAGATGGTTAATTTTCAAGAAAAGATCTAAGAGTATACAATGGAGAAAGGAAAATCTCTTAAAAAATGATGCTGGGAAAAGTGGGCAGCTACATGCAAAAGAATGAAACTAGACCACTATCCCACACAATGTACAAAAGCTAACTCAATATGACTTGCATGTAAGACCTGAAATCATAATATATATAGAATAAAAAACTCAAATACACTGCCATTGGCCTCAGTGATACCTTTGGGGTTTGACTGCAACAGCAAGGGAAATAAAAGAAAAACAAATGGGGCCAAAAAAAAAAAAAAGCTTTTTAACTGTTATCAAAATGAAAATGAAAATATACCCTACTAAATGGGAGAAAGTATTTGCACAACACACATTCAAAAGGGGGTTAATATCAAAGATCTACAAGAACTCATACAACTCACAAGAAAATTCAATACGAAAATGATAAAAAAAATGATATCAACCAAATGATTAAAAAATGGGCAGAAGAGTTAAATAGACATGTCTCCAAGAAGACATATAGATGGATATGTAAGTACATGAAAAAAGCTCATCATCACTTATCAACAGGGAAATGAAAATCAAAACTATAATACTATACCACTTCATACCCATGAGAAAGGCTCATATCAAAAAGATCAGAAACAGTGAGTGTTGACAGGAATATGAAGAAAAAGGTGCCATGGGAATGTTGACTAGTCCACTCTCCAAGCAAAACAAATTGGAGGTTTCTAGAAATAATCAAAATAGATCTGTCATATGATATGGTAGATTCCACTCTTAATTATCTATCCAAAGAATATAAAAACATTAATTTGAAGATACACATGCACTCTTATGCTCATTGCAACCCTATTTATCAATACAGTAGCCAAGTTACAGAAACAACCCAAGTTCCCAGTGATCTAGAAATGGATTAAGAGGATGTGGATTGAAAAGATATTTTCACAATGGAATACTTAGTTATAAAGAAACATGAACTCTTGATATTAACAACAACATGGATAAAACTGGACAGTGTTATACTAAGTGAAATAAAACAGAGGAAAAATATTTCACTCCTGTATTGGAATGAACTTTATAGTAGACAGTGAGAATAAGCATCTTATATTGTTCCATCTCTCCATCAGAACAGGTGTGTCCACAGGGCAGAGCTGAGAGACCTAGGATGATGTGGTTAGCTTTTTTGAGAGAATCTGGGGTCACAAAGCCCTGTATCCTCATGTATCCCATATGCCCGAGGCCTCCTTCCCCTATCACGAGAAAGAGTTGGCCAGTTCAGCCTAGATAAGTCTCCTCAGAGACCATCTTTCAGCCTCCATTTAATTTTACCTCTGTAATCTATGAGAAGAGGTCTGAATTCAAAGCTTTCCTCATGGTGTCCAGGCCAGACCAGACTTTGAGTTAGGATGTCTGCAGCTTCAGTCAGCCTAGGGCATCACTGAAGGGGCCAAATGGGCCTCTTTGCTTGGGACTGCTATTGCAGGACCAGGGACTTCCCTGTGTTCTCTGTGATGGGAAGTTGAACTTGGGACATTTTCAAATGTACTGGATGGGTAATGTGCCCCCCTGATTCTGACAGCTTCTGAACCCCAGAAGTTTCAGTTTAAGGAATAAATGGATTCAGTTCCATGTTTCATGTGTCTTTTGTTCTCCAGTCACTTGCTCCTTAAAATGACCATATGGGCCTAACCGGCCACTTCATAGGTGAAAAAATCTGAGCCCTAAAATGTAAATTAGGGTGGACAAAGTTACCTGTTGGTTCCCTCTGGGCACTTAGTTTCAGGTTCCAGTTCCTGACTCTGAACTGGAGCGAAAATTGATAATAATTGAATGGAAGATAGATGTAGTCTAGAAATTTAGCAGAGAAACTGAAGTTAAGGCTTAGAGCTGGTGGGGGCGGATGGGGGGTGGCAATATGAATGCTGGGACCTCTAGGAGACATTTCCCACAGGAGGAGGCTTCCTGTGCACCTCCTGATGGAGATGTTCTCAGTCTATGGTCAAATCCTTCACCTATGTTCAGAGGACCCTTAGTGGAGGAAAGGATATGCCCAGAGTAGGGCTCTGGACCATGCTAGCTCAAAGTTGGCTGTGACATCTTGTTTAGGCCCAACAAATGCTCTGGTCCTCCTTCCTCTCCCTCTTCACCTAAACCAGAAGCTGATATACTAATTTCATTCTACTTTGGTTCCTATGCAGTGCTCCTCCCTGTTCTCTAATGTCTGAGGGGTACTGTGAGGTGCCCTAGAGCTGAGTACAGAAATTGCATGTGACCAGAATGGAAATGCACGTGGCCATATCTTTGGGAGGCTACCAGCAGACTTGGCTGTGAGGGGAAGACTAATCTGAGTTATTTTTGTATTCCATATGGCTCTCAGCTCCTGCTGACAGAGCCTGCTATTTTCACATCTCAGGAAGCTCTGGTTCCTGAGAGCCCAGGGCCTGGCTTGCAGGCAATCTGTCGACTGTAGACTTATAGCACCAAAACCCACCACAGATCAGTAACTAAAAACAGAACTCTTTAAAGGGGGAAAAGTCATCTTCTTTCTTGTTCCATAGTCCAGTCAACCTCTCACTTTTGGTCAACATCTTTTTTTTTTTCCTAAATATTTATTTATTTATTCATACAGAACTGGGGTACAGGCCAGAGATGCGGAGGGTGAGAGGATTCACCCGAGACAGAGTGGGAGCAGAACAGGCAAATCGACGAAGTACACTGCTGAGGGGAGCAGCGGGCGGGTCAGGAGAGGTCTGCCTCGCCATGTGCATCTCCCCCAGGGCAGGCAGGAATCGAACTCATGCAGAAGTGGTTTCAGCTTCTTAGTGCAGTGCTTTAACCCGCTGCGCCACCAGGGAGGGCTCAGTCAGCATCTTTTGATTATTTCCTGAGGACACACTTCTAGGACATACTTAGGTTGAAATACACCAGTTCTTTCAAGGGAGTTGAATATACAATGCAATTGAACACCCAAGCCACAGAAAAGGATTTTGTTGGGCTTCCCTATTACCATGCTGCCATGTTTTCTTACTTGCAGAAACTACTTCTTCTACGGTTAGAACCCTGGTTAGGTAGGCGGGGGAAAATGGGCCCTGACCAATGAGAGAGTAACATCCTTTTCTTCACCCCAGAGCAGGTCACTAAGATTATCCAATCAGAGCAAACATTTGGCTCTGTTTGGGGAACACCTTGGAGAGTTGGTTCCTTGATATTTTCCCTCTCATAATAAAACTAAAACAATGATGATAATGATGCTGATGGTAACTGAACATTTGTGAATTGCTGCCTAGGCTAGTAAAAAGAGCAAAATGATACCTTAAAATTCCTTATTTTCTCTAATGAATCCATTCCTTATCCTTATCTCTAACTGCTAGTCAATATCCATCTTGAATTTTGTGCTAATGCTTTTCTTTGTACTACCTGAGTCTCTATTCCAAGGCAATGTACTGCCTAATCTTGAAGATGGAAGGCAAACATACCCTAGCAGTGCAAAGAGGGAATTATCCCCTTTGGATACTCTGAGAGGAAGTGAGTGGAAGAGTCTCCCAGTCATGGTCTGACTTGTGCTCCTCTGGAAATTAACAAAGCCCCCTTTTTGGGAGAGAAAATCATGAGTGAATCTTAGAAAACACAGAGCTTTCTGTGTGACAAAATTGAATTTGGTCTAGACACTGTCCATGCAGCAGAAGTATGCTCAGAAGGAGAGAGCTGCTCTGTATACTTCACCACCAGTTTTACTGCCCATCAGAGTTTGCTGCTAGAGATCAAGAAAAAATTGAGGATATCTGTGAGTGACATATGTATCTCCCCAGCAAAGCATAAGGGTAGGGCCTCAGATTGAAAAGATGGCCATAGTATTGACAGTCTTTTCCTTGGGCCATACTGCTACAGTATGGTTCAGCTGCTCTCTCAGTAGAGATGCCATCCTGAGATCACCTTTCATCATCTTCTAAAGGTTCCCTTCCCATCTCTTCACTGGTCTTCTTTCTGTATCTTGTGTCTTCTTAATTTATTTCATTTGGAAGGAACACATCCTCCAGTAGTTTCCTGAGAAGGGGTTCTTAGGAAGTAAGTTCTTTGAGACTGTGCATGTCTAGAAATGTTCTCACTTTACTATAATACTTGTTAGTATGACTAATAGTTCAGAGTGTTTAGAATTCTAGATTAAAAATAATTTTTGTTCAGAATTTTGCAGGCTTCTCTGTAAAACGTAAAACGTAGAGCTTTTTTTTTTTTTTTTTGGTCTGACTAGGGTGACCAACCATTCTGAATATCCCAGGGCCATTCTGGTTTAAGCATTGAAAGTCACATATCCTAAGGAATTCCCCAGTCCCAGGCAATCAAATGATTGGATACCTCAGTAACTGTGTTCTGATGTTTCATAATGTGCCTTGATATGGGTATTGTCTACACCTTGTGTGGAGAAATTTCATGCCTTTCAGTTTTGGGATGTTTTCTTAAGTTATTTCATTGATGATTTCCTCTCCTTCCATATTTTTCTGTTTGTAACGTTAGCAGATACCTTCTGAACTTACTCTCTACTTGTTTATAATTTCTCTCTTATCCTAGTAAAATATTGTGGTGAACCATACATTGTGATAAAGTGGCATTTATTCCAGGAATACAAGGATGATTTATGCATAAATCAATCAATGAGGACCCTCCCTGGTGGCGCAATGGGTTAAAGCACAGCACTGAAAAGCTAAGGCCGCTTCTGCATGAGTTCGATTCCCGCCTGCCCCAGAGGTGACCACATGGCGTGGCAGACCTCTCCTGACCTGCCCGCTGCTCCCCTCAGCAGTGTACTTCAACAATCTGCCTGTTCTGTTCCCCACTCTGTCTCTGGTGAAGCCTCTCGCCGCCTCTGACCTGTACCCCAGTTCTGTATGAACAAATAAATAAATCTTAAAAAAAAATCAATCAATGAAATATAGCAACAAAATAAGACAAAAATTATTTGGTAATTTGATATTTGGTAATTACAAGAGATGCAAATAAAGTATTTGGCAAGATACAGCACCAATTATGATAAATACTTAATAAGACAAGAATATAAAGGAACTTCCTTAACATAATAAAAACCATACAGTAGCTAGTGTATTACTTAGTGGTATAAGACTGAAAACTTTCCTTTTAAGATCAGGGAAAAGACAATAATGCCCATTCTCACCACTTCTGTTTAATTCAGTATTACAGGTTTTAGTTAGAGTAACCACACAGCAGGAAATAAAAGGAATATAGAATAGAAAAGAGAGAAATGATCATTATTTACAGACAATATGGTACCCTATATAAAAATCCCTAGCTATTCCACAACAAAACTACTAGAAATATATCAATGGCTAAGCGGCATGTTCAAAATCAAAATACAAAAATATATTGTATTTATTTTCTCAGGAAACTGTTGGAGGCTCCTTCCAATTGAAAGAATAAAACAAGAAGACACAAGATATAGGAAGACTCAGTGGAGAGATGGGAGGAAATCTTTGGAAGATGATGAAAGGTGATATCAAGATGGCATCTGCCCCAGAAAGAGAGAGCAACTGAGCCATACTGCAGCAGTAATGAATGAGAAAAAAGGAAATTAAGAAAATAATTTTATTTATGATTATATCAAAAAGAATCAAATACCTAGGAACTAATTGCACCAAGAAGGTGAAGGATTTATGTAATGAAAACCTCAAAAACTGTATTAAAGGATATAGAATACATAAATAGATGTGAACACATCCATGCTCATGAATGGAGAGAATCAATATAGTCAAAATGACTACTCTACCAAAAATAATATATAGATTTAATGCAATCCTCATTAAAATATCAACAATGCTCTTTATGGAAACAGAACTAAACATATTGACATTTACATAGGACCAGAACATAGTCCTGAGTAAAGCAATCCTGAGGAAAAAAAGAATAGTAATGGATCTGAATTTAAACTATACTATATAGCAACAGTGCCTAAAACAATATGGCATTGGGATAAAAAGACGCATGGGTCAATTGAACAGCATTAAAAAGCCCAGAAATAAACCCATGCATATATCAATACCTAACTTATGAAAAAGGAGCCTCAACCATACAATGGAGAAAGGAGAGTCTCTAATAAATAATTCTGGGAAAACTGGACAGGTATATGTAAAAGAATGAAGTTGGAGCACTAACTCCATAGAAAAAAGAAATTTAAAATGGGCTAAAGACTTAGATGTAAAACTGAAACAATAAAATATATATAGGAAAACTTTGGTGATACATTTCATAACATCAAAAATTTCTCTGGAAACTCAACAACTGGGATTACCTCAAAATAACTTTTACATAATTAAATAAAATATTTTTAAAAATTCTAACAAATGGGAGAAAATATTCACACATCATATAACTAAAAAGGGGTTAATATTCAAGATAGACAAAAACCTTCAATTTAACAACTACAATACATACAACCCAGTGAATAATTGGGCAGCAGATATAAATAGACAATTCACTACACAGAATATCCAGAAAGTCAAAATAAATGTATGGAAAAATGTTCAACACCACCATTATTAAGGAGATGCAGGTCAAAACCACAATGATATACCATTCACATCTGAGAGACTAGCACATATTATAAAGATTTCCAACAACAGATGCTGGAAAGCATGCTGAAGATGCTTTGGTACATTTTTGGTGAAACTGTAAACTGGTGCTGTCATTTTGGAATGCAATCAGGGTTTACCTTTAAAACCTAAAAATGCAAATACTATATGACCCAGAAATTCCACTTTTGGAAGTCATACCGAAGAATGTGAAATCATCAACTCTGAAAATTATATGCTCTATAATGCTTATTGCATCATTATTTATAATAGTCAGCACATTATACAAACAACCAAAGTGCCCAGTGATAGAGATTTTGGATCAAGAAATGTGGTATAGCCAAAACAGAGTACTAGTCATCCACAAGGAAAGATGATATGACTAGCACAACAAAATGGAAGGTAAAGTAAATCAAAATGACAAAGATGAATATTGGATGTTTACAAAGAGTGATTTGATAAAGCAGTATACTTACAGAAACTAATGGATACCAATAAATGAAATTTCTTTGGGGGGGGAAGAAAGAGTCAAAGGAGAATAAAACATATTGCTATCTTGGAGCCTCCCTGATGGCACAAGGTGTTGAGTCTCAGCACTATGAGTCTATCAGCAGCAACTGCAGATCCCCAGCCAGGGAGCTGACCCACATGACACAGCAGCCCTCTCCTGTCTCTGCCCACTGCTCCCCTCAGCAGTGTATTTCTGCCAACTGTTCTGCTCTGTTCCCCGCTCTGTCTCTTGTGACTCCTCTCATCCCCTGCATCTCTGGCCTGAACCTCAGGTCTTGGCTGTCAGATGCAGATTAATAAGTTGATTGTAAAACAGTGTTAAAGTGTCTATGGGTAAGACACCACTCAGATTCAGGGTGCAATAACAATGGGATTTACTAACAAAAGAGGAAACTGGGAAAAAGAGTTTCTAAAGCTACAATGTCCAGTAATCTGAAACAAATGTTGCTCATATGAGATGGCTCTGTCCCTTCCATAAGTGCCTGGCGCTGGTGGCACACTGGTAGGCAAAGGACCAGGATCTGACTCATGGGAACACTGCATCAGCCCACAGTCACAGTCTGAAGGCCAGCAGGACAGCCAAACAAGACAGTGCCAAATCAACAGCACCAGGAGGCCATGCGGTGGATAGAAGTGCATTGACACAAGTCAAGTGTCAGGTCACTGTGGGTCACCGCTGATCAGCAGTGCCAGTCAGCACCAGTCACCAGGAGATGGTGTCAGAGACATGAGTGTTACAGTTCTTTTTGAGTTATTGCTATAAAGCTGATGGTGCTCCTTGCAGGTGATGTCAGAGGCAGGGCTGAGGGTGGGTACAATGACTGGGTCTTTGTGAATGTCCATGAAGTTTGAGAAGGTCTGAGAAGGGTCTGGGGAAGCCTGCTACATCCTCTTCTGAAACTGCTTGATGAATCCTCTTTAGATGCTCTCTACTGAATGAATACCAGCTTTTCGGACCTGCTTCTTTCCTCTGCCTATAAAAGCCTGGTTGGACTATTTTTCTTTTTTAAGATTTACTTATTTATGCATACAGAACTGGGGTACAGGCCAGAGGTGGTGGGTTGGGGGGGCATGGTGAAAGCATTCACCGGACACAGTGTAGGGGAGAACAGGCAGATCACCGAAGTACACTGTTGAGAGGAGCAGCGGGTGAGACAGGAAAGGCCTGCTGCGCCATGTGGATCACTTCCCAGGCAGGGCATCGAACTTGCACTGAAATGGCTATGGCTAACTTGCAGTGCTGTGCCCTAACCTGTTGCACCACTGGGAGGACTTGGACCATTTTTCAATCTTAACTGTTTGGTGCCACTTAAACACCACCAGCTTGCTCCATTTTTTTTTTTTCATGATGGACTCAAAGTCTTCCATAATGCTGGAGTCCATTCAAACCTATAGGTCCATTCACAATCCTGCCACCAGATTTGAAAGAGAAAACTCCAGTACCTGCCTAGACCTGACTGTGCTGAGGTAAGGGCAGGCTCAGTGGGCTGGTGAGCTCAGGGAACTATGGCTGGAGCGAACCCCAGTGAGGCTGCAGGCACACTGCACCAATGCCCCTCCCTCAGTGGGGCCAGGTGTAGCAGTACTAGGGGGCTGCAGCAGCACTGGGACGTTGGCCCCAGTGGCTACCAGGCAGGTGCCAGCTGGGAGCCATATCCCTAGAGCTGCCCCAGTGTGTCTTCCAGTGGCCCTAAATAAGGGGCTACAGGGAGCTGTCAGAGACCTGGGGCTGGACTGCTCTGGTGTGGGGTGGCTACCACAGGACTGAGTTTGGAGAGTCTCTGGATTGGTGGGCACGAGGAGGTGCTGAGAGTGGTACACCAGGAGAGGGCGTGGACACCCATGCCCTTCCCCCTACTCTGCCTATGCCTCTCTTCCATCTGGGTACCCATCTATATCCTCTATAATAAACCGGTAAAGGTAAGTAGATATTTCCCAAGTTCTCTGAATTACTCTAGAAAATTAATCAACCCTGAAGTGCGGGTCATGGGAACCTCTAATTTGTAGTTAGTTGGTTAGGAGCACTACTTGTACTTGTGGTTGGTGTCCAAAAGGAAGGCAGCCTGTAGGGCTCAGTCCTTAACTTGTGGGCTTTGATGATATCTCCAGGGTAGTGTGAGAATTGAGCTAAATTGTAGGGCTCCAGTTGGTTTCAGAAGTGCTGTGAGTGAGACCATGAAGGAGAAACACATTGGAATCTCCCAGAGCATGTCATGCCTTTGGTTGTCCTCAGCATCACATCGCTGGGGTTATTTTCTCACAGTTGCTTATTATTTCTTTGGCCCCTGCAAGGTGGGAAACCTTAATACATGACCTCTTATACTCTGCAGCATCACCAGTGGCTAGACTCTGTGTGGGCACATGGCATCCACCATGTGCCAAACACATTTGAACCAAAGAAATAAATGAGTGGGTAGATGACCATTAGATCCGGTCCTAGTTGGCTGTTGACCTGTGGAGTTACCTTGGACAGAATTCTCTCCTTGTTGGCCTCATTTCCTTGAACTAGCAGAACTTGTTTGGGAAGGTCTCTGACTGCCTAGCTCTGCTCTGAACAGAGGTACAAGGACTGTCCAAGGTCAGTAACAACCCAGCTTCCTACTTGCTGGTGGCCTTCTTTCTGAAAACCAGAATGAATGTTTGCCTCTAGTTACCTGATCCACTACATTTGCCTAGGCTACAGAGGCCACATGCAGAGTATGGACATTTACCCTGGAGACTCAAATTACTAGGGTAAGATCCCACTAGATTGAGTAGGTAAATTAAGGCCAGGACAGGGGGCATTTGCACTCCACTACCAAGCTCTGACCACTAGAGTCAAGTATTTTTGATCTGAGGTGATGGATGAAGGGTCACGGACCAAGTGCAAAGCAGACTCAGGTGGGAGTCTCAGATTCTCAGACTGAAAAACCATCCTGCTGACTTAGATCCTCTCTGTATCACCTTTAGCAATGTCATGTGTTAGAGACATTTGATAGGCATCTTGCCTCATCTCACTAACTTCTTTTATATGCGTACATTGCCATCAATACATTTATGTTTATTTTTACCCATTTTTTTTTTAGTTTTTCTAGTTCCATGCAATTTTGAGTCTTTTTTTTTTAATAAGATTTACTTATTATGCATACAGAACTGGGGTACAGGCTAGAGGTGCAGGGGCGATGAGAGGATTCACCAGAGACAAAGTGGGGAGCAGAACAGGCAGGTTGATGAAGTATACTGCTAAAGGGAGCAGCGGTCTGGTCAGGAGAGGTCTGTCATGACATGTGGGTCACCTCTGGGGTGGGGATCGAACTTATGTGGAAGTTCTTAGTGCTGTGCTTTAACCCGCTGCGCCACCAGGGAGGGCCCTTGAGCCTAGTTTTATGCATGATGTAAGATAGTGGTCTAGTTTCATTCTTTTGCATGTGGGTGTCCATTTTCTCAACAACATTTATTGAAATGGCTTTCCCTCAATAAATGTTAAAAGCTTTTTCAACATTTCCTATGGGGAGGTCTAGTGTTGGCCAATTACTTTAGCTTTTGATTGTCTGACAAGTCCTTGATCTTTGGGCTTATCTGATAGAGAATCTGGTAGGACACTCTATTCTTGCCTAGTAGTATTATCTTTGAGTATTTTGAATATATCATCCCATTCTCTCCTTGTTTATGGAATTTCTGTTGAAAAATCTGATGAAAGTATGATGGGGACACCGTCTTTTCCGCCCTACCTTCCTTCTATGGCTAGATGTCTTCAATATGTCTTCAATAACTTTTCTTTGTGTTTAACTCCTAGTAGTTTCACCACCGTATGTCTTGGTGTAGATCTCATAGCATTTAGATAACCGGGTGTTCTTTTAACTTCATGATTTGTATGTTTCCTTCCTTCACAGATTTGGAAACTTCCTTTTTTCTTCTCCCATTCTAGGATATCCATTACCTTTATGTTAGGAGCCAGAGAGTTCTCAATGTGTACATTTATTTTTAAATTTTTACTTTTATTTCTCTTCTTTCACCTGGGTCCTTTAAGTATTACTATCTTCAAGGTCACTGATTGGACACTGATTAGATAGACCCTCCCTTGTGTCTATTCTCCTTCTATAGATTTCTCTAGAATTAAAAAAAAAATTCTTAATCATTCTCACATTCTGAATCCATTATTTTCTTTTTTAAGACCTCTTCTGACCAGCCTGCTGCTCCCCTCAGCAGTGTGTTTTGGTACATCTGCCTATTCTGCTCCCCATTCTGTCTCTGGTGAATTTCCTCATCACCACCCCATATCTCTCGCCTGTACCCCAGTTCTGGATGCATAAATAAATAAATCTTAAAAAATAGCTTAAATTTTGGGACCTCCCTGTTAGCACAGGGGTTAAAGACAGCACTGTCAAGCTGTTGTCAGCCACTGCAGCATGAGTTCAATCCTTAGCCTGGGAGCTGACCCACATGGCACAGAAGACTTCTCTTGTCTCATCTGCTGCTCCCCTCAACAGCATATTTCTGTAGATCTTCCTGTTCTGCTCCCCACTCTGTCTCTGGTGAATCCACTTACACCCCCCCCCCACTCCACACACACACACACCTTTGGCCTATACCCCAGTTCTTGTATACATAGATAAATACATTAAAAATAACTTCAATTTATACCTTCTATTCAATCATTTTACTCATGAGTTCATTTACTTACTTTTCTAAATACTGTTTATCTCATTGGTTAGCTTTTTTGAGTTCTCTTTTATCACTTTGAATCACCTTTTTGCATGGTTTCCAATCCCTTGTATTATCTTTATTATAGCAAATTGGAACTGCTAATCTTATAGGGAGATATGTTTCATGTCTGTATTTAGATTCAGGAGAGTTGTTTTTTCCTTGTGATGCCATGTTGCCTTGAGGTCTCAAAGTGTCATGTATTATATTGCTTTGTCTGCTCATTTCACTGCTTTAAGTTTCCTTATTTTTTTAAAAAAAGTTATCTATATCTAATAACTTAAGAGTTGAACTACTTTTATCTTTCTTGCAGGTGGTGTTCTGTGCTTTTACTTAATTTGACTTGATTCTTTAGAACTCTTCTGGCTTCCACAGATCTGATTTTGCTGCTGATGACTCAAGACAGGAAGGGAAAGGTTTGGAGAGGTCCAGCCTCTTGTGCCAATGTGCTGGGGTAGGGGTGGTCTGGCTCACATTGATAGCCCTGCAAATAAACCTTCTTTTTAGGGTTCCAGATCCAATGCTCATCAATCTGAAGATACAATTATCAAGGTCAGGACCATGCAAAATAGTGAGGGAAGGAAGGCCCTCCAGAACATGGTCTTTTCTTCTTCCAGAGACAAAAGTCACTAGTGTGGAACATATCAGCTCCCCCAAATGTGTTTTCCCTCAGTCAAGGGTATAAACTCTTCCTTTTCCAGGCTCCCTGACTGAGCCAGTAGCCTCATTCTGTGTCTTGCATCCTGAACTGCAGCCTTTTGTGCCTTTCTCCACTTACCTCCTTTCCAATGAAGTGTGACTCTTGTCTGTGATCCCTGTGTGAAGTCTGTTGCCTTCTGATGTCCAAGGGAGTTTTCCAGTTCCTCCCCAAGCCATGGAACTTCATAGTGTTCTCTGATTACCTGTTAGATGTTCCCCTCAGGAGGAAAGCAAGGAAACTCCTCTTTTGCCACCTTAATGAGTCCTCCAAGGCAAAACTTTTAAATTCTTAATTTAAAATCTTTTCTCTGTTATGATGTGAGAGTTTAATGCTATCAAGTTCCCTTTAAGCAGATTTAGGCATATCCCGCAAGTTTTGATATGTGGTACTTTCATGTTTATTCAGTATGAAGTATTTTCTAATTTCCCTTGAGATTTTTCTCTCTCACCTTACTTAGAAATATGTTAATTTCTAAGTTCAGATTTCTCTGATATCTATATCATTTCCAATCTATTTCCCTTGTGGTTAAAGAATGTACTTTGAATGCAATGCATTACAATTGTTAAGTTGCATTTTATCACCCAAAATTTGGTCTATTATGTTGAATATTCCACATGCACTTGAAAATCATGTATATTCTGCTGCTTTGCAGTGGAGTGTTCCAGAGATGTCAGTTGGACAACAGTTGGCTGATATGTGTTATTTAATTCTTTATTCTTGCTGATTTTTTCTGTTAGTTTTAACAATTTATGAGAATGGAATGTTGAAGCCTATATATTTGTGGAGTTGTCTAGTTTTCCATTCAGCTCTGTCAGTTTTGCTTCATGTGTTTGAAGCACTGTTGTTAGCACTGTAAAATTTATGTCTTCTTTGTAAATGCTCCTTTCATCATGATGTAATATTCCTCCATTTTGGACAATTTTTCTGTGCTCTGAAGTTTACTTTGCTATTACTATCATCACCCTATGTTTGTTCTGATTGGCACTTTCTTGGTATATTTTCCCCCTCCTTTTTATTTGAATCTCCTATGTCATTATTTTGAAATGGGTTTCTTTTAGGCAGCCTTAAATTGGATCATTAAAAAAATCTATTCTGACAACTTCTGTCTTTTAATGGTGGTTTTTAGTCTATTTATAACTAACGTATTAATTGATGTGCTTGGATTGGAGTTAACAATTTATTTTTATGAATAAACTTTATTTCTAGAGCAATCTTAGGTTCACAGCAACCATTTATTTGTTGCCTTCACTTTTAATTCCTCTATTTCCTTTTCCTGCATTCTTTTGAATTATTTGAACTTTTTAGCATTCCACTTTATCTTTTTCATTTGTAATTATATTGTTTTGTGCAGTTAATTTTTCTTTTTTTCAATTAATATTTTATAATGATTAAAGTATATATGGGAAAGCAAAAGGATTTCTAAAGATGCATTTATAGTTTTAAATTATTGTCATTTATTTCTGGACCATCCACAAAACAATTCCATTAGTATATTTATTGTCTTATCCATGATGGTGCTTATAATACAGTCACTTTCATTTGGACATATGAAATTTGTAGTTATTGTATCCATTGCTGTTAGTGTGATACCCAAGTGGAATTCTAGGATAAGTTTGAGACAGATGTCCATTTTTTAAAATACCACACAAAAGCTTATTAGCAAAGTGGCAGAAATTAAGAAGGACTCCTAATACAGGAAGGACACAAACTCGCACTGAAACAACACTGTGATTGCACAAAGGAAAGCCAACTGACGATGACAGTTTTTTGCATTCTTTCATGATCCCTTTACTTGACCTCTGTGTGTCTATTTTTTTGATACTACAGATTAGTTGGTCAAAAATAATTCCCAGAATTAATTTCCAGCTCATAGGCTTTTTGGTTCTTAGGAAACTGTGATGCTGAAAGAACACACTGGCTCATACCAGCAATTCTCATAGACTGATTCCTGTAGTATCACAACCCAGCCACACATAATCAGCAATCTGTGTTTTTGAGACAGTTTCCAGGGGATTCTGATGCACATGGTAGTTTGAGAATGGCTAAATTAAACCAAAGCTACATTAAAGAAATTTGTAGTTCCAAACAAAAGTCAAGTAAAGCTAAACTACATCATTAAACCTTTGCATCAGCTACACATTTATTTTCAGGGTTATGATACAGATGCATCTCAGTCATTCTTTGAAAACCCTGAAAAGTTACTGAGGTAAAATTAGTGGGTGAAATTTAATTTTATCCCTAACTAGGGAAGTTAGAATTTTCAATCATTTTTATTTTTCCAAAGCTCTCTATTGTTTAAAGGGAGTAGGGATGGGGAAATCATAACTATGAAAACATTCCATTTAACCTTGTGAGTTGTTATTTCATGAAAGGCATATTCAAATTTGAAATATATGCTGAAAGATCTACTTTATCAATATAAAAGTATGTGACAGTACACACTAAGGAGTGTTTATACTGTTAACATAAGTTAAAGAGCTATTCTGCTATTCTGCACAACACAATAACAATAGTTACTCTTCATAATGATGCACGATAATTATAGTCACTTTAACTTCTAATTTTATACTTTTATAATTTTATAAGAACCAAGAAAAGCTTTGTGCAGTTTTTTAAAGTTGCACAAGGAAATACAATGTACAACTTAAATTTTCAGTCTCTTTAGAATCAATATTTTACTATTTTCAACTGGAATATAGAAAAAACACTATTAGGTAGTTTCACTATCCCTCTTCTATATTGTGGATTTTTATGTATTATATCTATATACAATGAAAATGTCATCTGACAATGCTATCTTTATTTCAACCATTAAATATATTTTAAAAACTCAAGAGCTGAATAAGTTGTTATGCTAATATTTAACCTTTCTACCTCTCTTCTTTCATTCCAGATTTCAAGTGTCCTTACTGTGTCATTTCCCTTCTACTAGAAGAACTCCCTGTGGCAATGCAAAGAGCAGTCTGTTGGCAATAACTTCTCTTCGTTTCCCTTCACCTGAGTATGTTTTAAAAATCTTTATTCTATACAGTTCTTTTCTGGCAGCACTTAAAATTTCTGTTCCCTATGGTTCCACTGAGAAATCTAATTATTTGAGTCATTCTTCCCTTAAAACTAAGACAGGATTTTTCTTGGCTGCCTTTAAGATTTTTTATTTGTGGGATACTACTCAGCAATCAAAATAGATAAACTCATGCCATTTGTAGCAACATGGATGGAGCTAGAAGGGATCATGCTCAGTGAAATAAGACAGAAGAAAAAAGAAAAATATTGAATAGTTTCACATATAGAAGGAAATTAAGAGAACCAAATAAGACGGGGTGGGGGGGAGGTGTATTGTTATTACAATACAAAACACAACACAATAGAACAAAAACAGACAATTATAAGCCAGAGATCTCCTACAGGGGAAGAGACAGAGGGGTCAGAGGAGGGAGGGATGTGGGGGGCTATGGTGATGACAGGTGGGGGAATGGGGAAGTAAACTTTGTTGTAAAATGAACAATAATGCAAACAGATATATGTAAAAAATAAAAAAGAAATATTTTAATACACAAATACACAAATCACAAAAAATACACAAATATACAAATCAACAACAACAAAAAAGATTTTTAAATTTGCCTTTTGTTTTCAACAGTTTGATTCTGATGTGTCTAGACATAACTTCCTTGCTATTTTAGCTTGTTTGGGATGCATCAGCTTTGGGGTTATTGGGCATGTGGGTTTATATCAGTGTTAATAATTCTTTTAGGTTTCAGGCAGCCCTGAGTTCAGGCTGGGAAATACCAAGGAGGAAAATGGTAAAATGGCAGCCAATTCAGTGGTATTTTAAATTATGACATTTTTCTGATCTGCATGCTTTTATTTAGTTTTCAAAGTCCTCAAATAGCTGCTTTATGTATTCTTTCAGATTTGGAGCTGTATCCAGGTAGTTAGATGAAGTGGAACATACCCATGCCACCCAGAAACAGAATACTGATGTTTATGTTGTATAGTTTACTGATGAACAACAGTTGAGGATGAGGGGCACTGACCCTCATGCACTGAAAATCTGTGGGTATATAAATTGCTGCTGGTCCTCTCTCTAAGTAGGTTCTGCAGCTGCAGATTCAACCAAGCAACATCCATAGTTAATTGAAGCCATTAATGCGGAACCACTGATAAAAAAAGAATCTGCATGTAAGTGGACCCAAGCCAGTCAAAAGCATGTTGTTGAAGGTCAACTATATTTTTAAAAGTCAGTAATGTTAATTTTCATTTTTATGGTCACTTTCTATGTATGGAAAATGATGCTGGTGATGTAGTAGGAGCATAAAATTTCATTACAAAATATATCCACTTTAGTAAATGATTGATTCTACAAAAATAGTAACTAAATCAGACCTATTCCTCTGCTTACTATGCCCCAAATATATCATACATACATATTCCCACCTCAGAGTAAGTTTTCGCTGTTTCATCTATTTTTTAACACTCTTCTCTTCCCCTTGAAGCTCCTACTGAAATGTCCTCTTCTGAGAGAAGCCATCAAAGATGCAGTACAGGGACTGGAGCCAGCGCATATGGAAGTGGTCAACAGAGGAAGTGAGTGGAGAAGGATCCGCTGAGCTGCCGGGTTATAGACAGAGAACTGCAAGGAGACTAGTCAGGTTGGAGAGGGGGAGGGGTGGGCAGATGCGAGTGGGGAGCGTGTGCAGCTCCGTTCTGAGTCTTAGTTCCTTCCATGCACAAGGGGGATCATAAGCCTCTATGGCTGAACTGCTCAGCACAGCATAGCGCCATGGTCCACTGCACTCCATGACACCCCCAAAGCCCTTCTTGTGGCCTACCAAAATGGCTCCAAGTCTACCTCTCTGGACTTACATACTCATTCTCTTTCCTGACTTGGATCTGTCTTGCTGTTCTCTACCTAGGAAAGCTTTTCCTCCAGGCCTCCACCTGGCTGTCTCCCTTCTCAGCTCCAGGGTCTGTGGCATTAACACAAGTCAGAAATTATCAAGTGTCATTTATTTGTTCATCTCCTGTTCCCTCATGTGACCATTAGTTTCCCTGGGGTAGAATGTTGTCAGTCCTACACCTCTGAAGCCTGAACAGTGATCAAGCAAGTGAACACTTGCTGGATGAGTGAACATCAGTCACTGGGAGGTACTGGATGCAGCAGCAGATGGAGGAAGGCAGAGAGAGTACTTTCCGGTGCCTGGCCAGTGGCTGAGGCTGACAGTGGTGACCAGCTGCTCTGTGGAGTTGGCCAGCCAGGCAGCAGCTGTGAGGGAGTAGTGTGGCTGGTTTTATGAGGGGGAACAAGCATCTTATTTACTGTGGAGAATGAATATTTCACTGTGTGAAAAACACATTTGCCATTGAGATGTGTGAATCAAGAACTGAGGGACGCAAGTGCTAAATGTTCCTCAGTTCAGATTCGTTTCACAAGCTCCACTCCTGGTTGCTCATGCCCTAGTGGCCCCACCTCCCTGTGACCATCCAAAGCCACTGTCCCCAGGTTCCTTTCCAGCTCTCCCAGCAATTATGGTTTCTGTGGTGCCAGCCTACCAGCTGCATTTTCCTTCAACCCCATTCCGTACCTCTCCCTGGCCTGCTACCTGGCTGCCTGCCTCACTCTCACTGCCCTGAGTCCCCTCTCTGAGCTGCAAGCACCACCCCCATCCCAAGTCACAACCTTTTCCTGCTCGTCTGTGTGCAGGGGCAGCTAGCAACCTCTCCCCAGGCTCGGCTCTCCATTCTGGTCTGCAGGCTCCCTTGGGCCTCAGGATGACTCCTCTGTGGCCCCTGTCCAGGGAGAGCTCAGAGAGGCCTCTAGCAAACAAGCACACAGAGTCACTCCAAATTGGAGACCCAGACTCCCAGAGAGCTGGGGTTAGCCTGGGTTAGAAGGTAATGGCCCCAGTCCTGGAATGTGGGGCCACACTGTGAGACATGGGGCATGGCTCCTACCATAGGCACCCTGTGCTCCTTCACCTCAGCTGTCTGAGCTCTCCTCAGGGAAAGAACACCCAGTAGGAGATAGGGAGGAAAACATTCTCAACTCAGATTTGTAGCTTCTGAGCTTTAAGGGCTGGGACTTTTAGCTCCCACAGTTGATCCCCAAAGGCAAGACTCAGGTCATTCTGGGAGAGAGTGTGAGCCCCTGGCGTCCTCTGGACCCCTGGCCCAGCTCAGAGACAGCTGGACCAGGGGCAGCCCAAAGTTCAGAGTCTGCAGCCTGGAGGAAAGAGGACATCAATGGGGACCATGGGTCCCTGTCCCCAAGGCCTTGGGGACCAAGGTAACTTGTGAGGGGGTGGAGAGACCTTGGAGCTGACAAGCACCTCAGCAAGCTCAGAACTGAACTGCTTTTCAGATTCATGGATTTGCTTTCAATAAGTCTTACAACAATCAGGACACCTGTCCCTCCCCACCCAGCAGAAACAACTGCCCACATCTCCCCAGAATCTGGAGCAAAAATAGCCAATTTCTTCACCAAGTGTCTGTATGAGTCACCCACACCTCCTGACAAACACCTCTCAGGAGCTCTCAAGGATGGGAATAGTTGGCAAAAATAAACTTTTTGTTTTCTCCCTGAAGCTTCTGGGAGTCATTTAAAAGAATGTTCTTGGGAGGCAAGCCTGTGAGGACCAGTGACCCCCTTCTGTGGGTTGGTCAGGTAGGGCGGGGGACTTTCTTCTCCACTGACTGGCTGAGGATTATCCCCTCACCAGAGTCTTGGTTTCCACATCATTAAGGTGGGCTCACAACACCCACCCTCCAGGTGGGTCTCTGGGGAGAACGAATCAGTGGAGCCATCAATGTGGACCTGCTACTCTCTAGAGAGTCTCTCAGGCAGCATGCAGGTTCTCCCTCCCCAGGTAGGATTTACTCTCAGTCCATGTTGTGTTGCTCTGACAGCTCATTGAGTCGAGACCCTGGGGCCTGGTCGAGCGTGTGTAATGGTCTCCTGGTCAGGGTCCAAGCATCTCAGGTGGCTAAGGAAGCTGGGGACACTGAAGTGCAGGCTTCTCAGTCTTTGGGACAGTCTGTGGTGTGAACAACCCTAGGTACTGCTGCCCACAAATCCCTCTCTAACCTTCCACCTGTCTCAGCCGCCATCTTTAGAGCTTTCCCTCACACAGCCTACTAAGAGCTGGGCCTACCAGACTCCCCCCTTAAGTGAGCCTCTCCTCTAGGCCTCCATCTTCACACTAACATTCCCTTCCAGCTTCCATACCTTTGCATTTGCTGTGTCTGAGTCATGGACTTACCTACCATCCTCTCCTCTGGGAAATCTGGCCTGATCCTCCAGGAAGCCACAGATCCTTTTTAGGGTTCCCACACAGCCCCATGGGCACTTCTCTTCTGGAGCAGGACCTGCTGCTCTGGGTCCAGCTCTACAGGCAGGGAGGGTATAGTTCGCCCATCTGCCTTGGTTCTCGTAGGCACCTGCCAAGGGCATGTCCGATGGTCATTTCTGGTAAGTTACCTGAGGCTGATACAAAATGGCCCAGGTGTCCGGCCCTTCAGGTGGCAAATTTGCTGACCTTATTTACACACTTGGCCTTCTACATGAATCAATATTTTCGCTTCTCTTGAAAACTCAGAAGAGCTGGTGATGGTGTGTTTATGTTCCTGTCCAGCATCCGCCCCCTATCTGACACCACTACCTCATCATTCCTCACCACTGCCTGCCCATTTTTCCAGGACCTGATTAAATTTCCTGTGTTTTCCTGGAGTTTGGGCATCACAGGGGTACCTGGGATAGATTTCTGGCATCTCAGGACACACGGGAGACCGTCATGATGACATAGCCATGAGGCCACCAGACACCTCTCCCTGGGGCCGTTTCCTTCTACTGAGACATGTCCGTTAAAGTTCTGGAGAATTGTAAAAGACAGAGAAATAATTTCATTTCTCCCCTAAATTTGGAAATCTGGGAGAATGAGTTAAAATCCAAGCAGCCTCATCCTCCCTCATCCCCCAAGGATAGAAGGAACTGAGAACCACGAAGACACTGAGCACGACTGTTTATCTGAAAATAACTCTGAGAAGCAAGAAGCTGCTTTTACATACTTCTCATTCTTGCTATAAGAGGACACTCTCTCAGCTGAACTTTAACGAATTCGTCATCATCTTTTCTGGAAAGAACAAGGGGAGATGAAGTCATCAGTGTTATAATAAAACAAAGAAACACACTGTTTTTCTCCAGCCTTGCTCAGAAGTAGCAGGCGGGCAAAGAAAAGGCCTTTGTCAGAAAAGCTGAGAAGACGTGTCATCTGTGGCCAACCCCAAACTTCTTGAATCTGGTTCTCTCAAGACTTTGTTATTAGTATTTCACAGAATGGAAAACTTAGGCTCAGAGAGAGGTTTGATGGGTGCTGGGGTACCTACTAGAATTGGAGTGACAAGGTGGTCCTCGCCTGTTCTGGGGACTGTAGCTCGTATTGCACTTAGTCTTCTGAAACTGAGTCTGGGGCACTCTTGAGGCAGGGCAGCCCCTGATTGGGGGTCTTGCGAAGAGGCGCCAGGCAGCGTATGTGGAGAAAGACACAGGCAGGATGAGGAGCTATGCAGACCACAGGCGCGAGAGGCTGCCCCACTGCCCTGGCTCACCCCAGCGGCTCAGGCACAACCTCCTTAGCCACCATCCTGAAAGATGGGCCAGAAGATGGTGGCCATGGTCACCTCTGCAGAAGCAAGCAAGACCCAGCTCTGTGGCCATGACCTCCCACCAGTCTGGTCGCCTACACGCCTTGGACATTTGTCCCTGACCCTAGCACACAGGGGAGGCTGGCAGAATTCTGCAAAATGCAGATGCTTGCCTCACCCTGGTTCCTAGTCAGTCCTGCCAGACCCCTCAGACCCACAGAAGGCGTCCTGAATTTGAGGGGCCCAAGGACCTGTTCCATCACCTAATCCCTTGGGCATGCCCCTTCCCTGCACAGCTTCCTCGAGATGTGGGCACCGGGCACTGCCACACATGGTGGACAGAAAGGTCAGATATGGATCAGCCGCTGTAGGCCCAAGAAGCTCATGGTCCAAACACGGCTTTGCCAAAGCCTGGAAAATGAACTTGTGAGTGTCAAGAAAATGCCAGAGTGCCTGACAAAAAGAGTGTGGCGCCCCACCCCCAGACTCTGCAGCCCTGGTGGCAGCAGCCGTGGTGGGAGCAGTGAGAGCAGCTGCAGGAGCACAGAGCCTGCGAGCCGCTTGCTGCGGCCATTCTGGGCTTGGTCCTGGCACACCTGTCGCTGGGCTGCTGTCATTCGGCCTGCCTCACCGAACAAGGTGACGGGGCTTAAGTATCCCACCTCTGCAGTGTGGTGGGGAGCAGGCACAGTGGGGTGTGTCTCAGAATCCAGCTTACCCCACATCTCCAGGCTGAGTCCTACCCACATGTGTCATCCCTACAGGGGGTGGAAGAGTAAGGTCACCCCAAAAGGAGAAGCCCTCCCAGGCCCAGGGACACCTGTAGGCCAGGTCCTGACAGAAGACATAGACTGGACTTCCTGCCCTGTGCACCCCGGGGCCCCCAGACACGCCTATCCCATGCATACCTCTGGGCATACCTGACCTGTGTAACCTCCCAGGGTGAGCCCAACATCCTGATCTTGAACTCACGACCTTAGGAACAGGAAACGCTTCATTTCAGGTTTCTGGTGAATGATCTGGCCTAGGGTCACTTTCAGGGCATTTCCAGGCCTGACTCCCATGTGCACGTGCTTGCTCACAACTCTGTCAATTCACATTTCGGGACTAACATTTGTCCTTACCATTAACACCTATGAGCTCACGGGTTTTGTGGGTCTGCTTTAAAAAAAATGCATTAAAGTAAACCCTGTGACATACACATAACTGAAGAGTGACAAATGTTGCATTGCTGTATTCAATCCTCAACCCAGCCTAAGGAAACAGCATTGCTTTCGGGGGCTTTCTGCCTTGAGGTCTCTCAGGTGAACCAGGCTGCCTCCTTGACAAGACCAGGCCCCACAGAAAGCCAGGTCCTGGGCATCGGCTGGCCACAGCCTGCAGAGGCCTGTAACTCTTGAGGGAGCCTGTGCAGGCAGCTACCTCTCGCCCTCTCCCCCTGTAAGTCCCTGCAGGACCACCCAAGAAATCATTAAAGATGTAGCCATGCTGAATGCGGGCTGTGATCCGGCAGAGATGCACCCTGAGCTGCTGCCAGACCTGTCATCAGCGTGGTGTCCAGGGAGCTGCTACCACACCTCCTGGGCCTGCCAGGTCAAGGCTGCTACATGCATGGACCTGCTGCTTGAGTGTCAAGGGCCCTGGGTTTCCAGAGCTGACACCTGTGTGGACACCCACAGTCATCATAGCATCATTCATACCCACCAAGTGTTGAAAACAGCGTAAGTGCACACTGGCAGATAGCTGGATGAAGAAGATGTGGCCTATATATAATGGACTCTGGACAACTAGTCAGCTATTTAAAAAGATGATACCCTGCCACTTGCAACTAGATGGATGGACCTAGATAAGATTATGTGAAGCAGAATTAAATCTAACAGAGAAAGACAAACATAAAACTTCACTCGCAGAAGATAAAACAATTGAGCAAACAAACCACAACAAAGACAATCTCAGCCTATAAGGACAAAACATTGGTTGGCGGAAGGGAAGGGGGTAGAAGGGGGGGGAAGTGGGGGGTGGGCACTCGTTGTATACAAACTAGACTGTGAGGCAAATGAGCTGGGGTATATACAGAAGCTTCTTCTGTGGCTGCGTATCCACTACTTACTGTTATAAACCAGTAATAAATTTTATAAAAATAACCAGGCCTTCCCTGGAGGCACAACAGATTAAAGTGTAGCACTATGAAGCTATCCGCAGTCGCTTCAGCACGAGTTTGCTCCCCGGCCAGGGGGATGCCCCATATATGGCACAGCAGACCTCTCTTGTCTCACCTGCAACCCCTCAGCAGTGTGCTTCATTGATCTGACTGTGCTGCTCCCTGCTCTGTCACTGCCCTTGCACCTCTGGCCTGTACCCCGTTCTTATATACATAAACAAATCTTAAAAAAAAAAACCTAAAAAAAAAAGATTCAGACACTATGAACACAGAGCTCACTGGCGATGCTCGAGGTCACTGCTACCCATGGCTCCTCCTGCTCAAACTTGAACTCGTGCTGAAGTTGCACTTCAATCCGTTGTGCTGCCAGGGACCTCCTGCAGGGTTGCAGATGAGAGGGGCTTCCAGGGATGGAAGCTTTGCAGGCCTGCGGGGGACCCTCCCCTGGGGAGAGGAGGTGAGGGAAGGGTGCCTAAGGACCACAAAGCCATGGGGCTTCTTGCAGAGACAGTCATGCTGGGGGAGGGTGCCCTGGCAGCATGCACATCGGATCCCGACTCAGCAGCTTCCATCTTCTCTCTCTGGAGATTATATCTGATCTGAAACTTATGGCAAAAAGGACCAGTGGTGGAAAAGATATCCTGGGAGCTGGGACAGGTGTGGGGAGACAGCAGGTAGCACGGCGCAAGCCCACTGTGGTTGGGGCAGGGTAACAAGGAGCCCTGCTGGGGGGTACAGGTGGAGAGGAGAGGGCCTGGCTCAGAGCTCTGGGGTGGCCTTCTGGGCTAGAATAGGGGAGGGGGAGAGCGACGGCTCAATGGCACAGAGGCATACTGCTGCCAGGATCAACACTGTTGACTCCACTCAGAAGTTCCTGGGAGGTTCGGTTCCAAGGAGGATGCACCAGCCCAGCGCAAGGAGGCTGGCCACGCCTCTGGGAGGCTGAAATGAGGCATCCCCGCAACAGGGCACTGGGTTAGCAAATTGGGGTCCCCCTCTTTGACAGCGTCTCTCTTCAGGTACTGCAAGGGCACAGGAGATTTGGAAAAGACTACCTGTCAGCACCAGAGTGGGGGAAGCCAGCCATAATTCAGGAGGCTTTGTATGAATGGATCTCTGCAAACAACAAAACAACTCCAGGCACCCACAGAAGAAATCCAGCGCATTCAGTGACAACAGGGCTATCTCCTCATTTAACAGGGTAGTGAGCAGCTCTAGTTTCTCCTTTACCTCTCTCTGCATTTCTGAATTTTTTCTCAATGAGGATGTGTTACTTTCATGGCGAAGAATCAAGGGTTTTCATTTTGGGGAAAAAGGAGAGCAAGGACAGGAGCGGGCAGGCAGCCAGAGCGGCGGGCAGAGGCTCAGCCGGCCGGTGCTGAAGCAAAATCGGCTCCTGCTTGAGCTGCACCATCTGCAGTTCTGAGAAAGCCAGCCAGTTGGCTAAAAAGCAGTGGATACAGAAGCCTCTCTCCAGGCATTTCCGAGTTTATGGTGATCATAACACATGCAGGCGAGTAGGCACATTTGAGTTTGACAGAAAACAAGGCTGATTGATTGCAAGTCATTTGTCAAAGCAGAGGCTGGCGTCGGGTGGCCCAGCTGCTACTTTCAGACACACAAGAGCTTCCCGGCCACCTCTTTCCTAAAGTCAGTGCCAACACGACTGCTCTTTGAGAGAAGCACCAGGCCCAAAGCAATCAGAAGACAAATTGCCACTTAGGGGTTTAGACAGACACATACAATCACTTTTCAGTTGCAGAATCCTGTCACACGTGTCACTGCCCCTGAGTCCTCACTCCCGAGTCCCACATTCAGGGTTTAAGACCCCTCCTGCTGGGCACAGGTGTGGACAGCCCGGGAGTGGCTCCGGCCCAAGGACCCGCAAGCCCATTCCCACAGCAGGGCTCTCAGCTTCTCTTTCGCTCTTTCAGCCTGAGTTTTTTAGCTTTTTTTTTTTTTTTTTTTTTACCTTTTTACTTTAGTGTATGTTAGTACATCCTAAAATGCTCTCACAATTAGAGTAAATATGCTGTGCACCCAATACCTAGGCTGATAAACACATTTCTATCTCCCTAGAGATCCAGTCTGAGCCCTTTCCCACTATGAATCCCTGGTTTCTATTGGAAAGAAAACTGAAGGAAAATCACTATGTGGGAAACCACTGCTATTGAAATAAAGCCTGTGCCAGGCAGCACACTCAGGGATACGTGCAGCAAGGCTGGGAAAGGGAAGACAGGGGGCCTCGTGTGGCCATGGTGGGCAGCAAACGTGGCTTGGGGGGTCCCTTTCTGAGTCCCCGTAGGTAATGGTCATGTGGCAGCTGCCCCCAGAGCCTCGGTCCCACCCCAGATGCTCACAAAGAAATCATGAGCATGGCAGAACAATGGGGTAAATAGCAAGACTTTTGTCTCTCCCTTTATACAGCTTTAAAATGTAACTGACTGATCATAGCAAAGATTATGCAGTATAGGGTTTGTAAATAAGACATAAAAATAACACACATGACAATATAGCACAGTTACAGTTTGGACTATGTGCCTTCCAATAAGAAATGTTGAAGTTCTAGCCCCTTAAATCTCTGAATGTGACATCATTGGGTGTTCGGGTTACTGCAGGATGCTAGATCATGTGCACCTCTAATCCAATCTGACCTATGTCCTTATCATTCCATGGACCTTTGGCAGGGGACCTGAATAGCTACTTCTCCAAAGAACACATTCAGATGACCAACAGGTACATGAAATGCTGTTCAACACCACTCATCATCAGAGAAATGCCAACCTAAACCACAGTGAGATACCACCTACTTGAGACAAGTGCTGAAGAGGATGTGGACAAAAAGGGCCCCTGTACACTGCTGGTGGTGACTGTAATTTGGTGCAGCCACCATGGAAAATAGTTCGGAGCTTACTCAAAAATAGGAAGGAGCGAAATATCGTATGATCCAGCTATGCCACTCCAGAGTATGTATCCACAGAATGCAAAAACACTCACTGGATTAGACACAGGCCTCCCCATGTCCCCTGGACATTACTCTCAACATTATGCTCCTCGGTGACTGAGCAGATAAAGGAGACACTGCACAGCCCTGTGCGGCTCAACAGTGTGTTGGTCAGTGACAGATCACGTGTACAACAATGGGCCCCACAGGCACGTGCCAGACAGGGAGGTATGCAATAGGCTGTACCATCTATGATGTGCACACAAGATGGAATCATATTAGCAACACATTTCTCAGACTGTGTCCTTGTCATTAAATGGCAGATGACTGTGGACAATGAATACTCATCCATAGAAAAGATGAAACCTTGCCATTTGTGACAATATGGATGGGCCTTGAGGGGATTATGCTAAGTAAAACACATCAGATGGAAAAAGATACGGTGTGTTTTAGCTCGTAAGTGCAGTATTGCCAAAAACAAACATGAACAAATAAAGAAAATCAGACTCACAGATAAAGAGAATTGGAACATGGGGCTGCTGATATCTGTTTGTTAATGCTTTTGTATATCTCATTTATCTACCCAGACATGGGATAGCTGGACCATGTGGTATTTCTCCAAATATCAAGGGAAAGGTTTGGGGAAGGGAGAAGCGGGTGAAGGGGCCAGCTAGCTGTAGGGTGACAAATAGAAGCTGGCCCTTTGGCGGCAAGCACGCAGCATGCTGTAGACACAGAGGTCAGGCCACGACATCATGTGCCTGAGACTTATATAATGTGTAAGCCAATGTTAGCTCAATAAGAAAGAACTAATTAAAAAAATGGCCACTTGAAAGACAAAGATACTCTGGAAGACCATCATGTGATGATGAAGGTGCAGATAAGAACAAGAACAGCAAGTCAAGGAATGTCATGGTAAACCACCCTGAATCTAGGAAGAAGCAAGGAGATTTCCTTATTGATTTCAGAGGAAGCAGGACACCTTGATTTTGGACTGTAGGAAATAATTTGGCTTGCTTTAAGCTCCCCGAGATTGTGGTATTTTGTTAGGGCAATTGTAGGGAAAATTATGAAGCACAAGGGTAAGAGGGGAGAATGGAAATGCACTGGCATGGGGGCCTCAGGCTGTGTGTGCAGTAGTACAGATCAACTGAAGGTAGACTGTGCTGTGGTAAAGATGTTGTGGTGGGAGGGGTTCTAAGTGCCCCTCCACACTCCCATCTCCTGGGGCACACACCTTGTATAATCCCTTCGCCTTGAGTGTGAATGGAACTCGTGAACACAATGAGCAGCACTCCTGTGTTCACGAGTTGTACTCACACTCAACAGTGTAGCAAAGATGAAGGTAGTCTTGCAAGTTCAAGAAAGATCCTTAATCAGTTGACTTTGGGTTTACCAGGAGGGGAATTATCCTGGGTGAGCCTGTTCTAATCAGATGAATTTTTTTTTTAAAGATTTATTTATTTATTCACACAGAACTGGGGTACAGGCCAGAGGCTCAGGGGCAGTGAGAGGCTTCACCAGAGACAGAGTGGGGAACAGAACAGGCAGATCGATGAAGTACACTGCTGAGGGGAGCAGTGGGTGGGTCAGGAGAGGTCTGCCACACCATGTAGTCACCTCCGGGGCAGGCGGGAATCGAACTCATGCTGAAGTGGCTTTAGCTTCTCAGTGCTGTGCTTTAACCCTCTGCGCCACCAGGGAGGGCCTAATCAGATGAATTTTTAAAAGAAAATCTGACAACAAAGATTAATATCTGAGGCCACTATGAGCTCACAGGCACAAGGAAATGAGTTCTGCCACTATCTACATATACTTGTGTAACAGGGTGGTCCCCAGGAAAAGGGGAGGTTCCAGGTTCCCTGCCCCACTCAAAAGGAGGGTGGAGCTGAGCAGAGAGGAGAAGAATCTGGAGAGGAGACTGAACAGGAAGGAAGCCGATGGAGAGCCAGGAGGAGACCTGAGGGAGGCACATGGAGCAGAGACATGTGAAGAAGCATCTCTTGTTTCTTAGCCCTGGACTGGGTGACACAGATGTGGGTAAGAGACCCATAGGGAGGTGACTATGGCAGCGTTTATCTTGATTTTGATTTTGCTCTTTTCCTCCCAGACTTGTCTGGCCACTTATGACCCTTTCTCATGGGTCATTGCTGGATGGTGCTTTAAGCTTGTGGCGGCGGACTTTCAGGCCTTGCTTTGGGCCAATCCCTTTGGGTGGACTTTTGCCCAAAAGGGGATGGGTAACTTCAGGTGTTTGATTTAGAAACTGTATTCTTTGTCTTTTCTGTATTGCACACTAATTGTATTAAAGCTCTTAAATGTTTTGTCTTGATGCAGTGAATGGCAGAACATATTTAGTTAGAGTGGGTAGGTTTGAGGGCCCTGGGGCATCCACTCCCTGTCCTATAACACTTGGAAGGGGACCAGGAAGCTGCTGAGACCCCTGCTGAGCCCTTGTGAGAGGACCCAGATAAGCAGAACTTAATTCATGGAAACTCTAAAATGTGTGTTGTCTATGTGCCAACATTGTTAGATAGCAGCTAAAGAAGTAATGCAATTGTATGATGACACCTAAATCATGCACTAGAATAACACAACAAAGGAGATAAACGGCATCTTAAAAATGCCGAATTAATCCAAAAGAAGTCAGAAAATGAAGATAAAATGAACAAAGATAACATGGAACAAACAAAAAAAATAGTAAGGTGGTTGATTTCTATTCAATAATATCAACACCACATAAAATGTAAATGGTATGAACATCTGAATGGGCACAGATTTTCACATCAGATAAGAAACTAAAAATCACATAAATGCTGTCTACAAAAACCCATCTTTAAATGTGAAGGCATAAATAGGCTAAAAGTAAAAATGAGAATAGAAAGTTGGTATGTCTATAATAAGAGGAAATGATCATCCTAAGCATCTCTTCACATAATGATAGAATGTCAATATAAGTGAAGCAAGAACTGAGAGAAGCAGAAATCCACAGCAATAGTTGAGGTGTTCATACCACTACTTAATAGTAGACAGATAGATGAAAATCAGGTAGTATATTATCCACTTGAATAACATTACTAAGCAACTTAACCTGACTGGCATTTTTAGCACCTTACACAAAAACAGCAGATTACATATTCATTTAAACAAGAGAGATCATATTCTGGAGCATAAATCAAGTCTCTGCTAACAAAAGGATTCAAGTCATAGAAAATGTTTTATTTGATCCAGAAAAGAATTAAATTACATATTATTAGTTAAGAGAAATGAAAAATCCACAAGTATTGGAAACTAAATTATATGTTTCTAAATAACTTGTTGGTGAAGGAAAACATAATAAAGGAATTTAATTATTCTGATGTGATTTAAAAAGAAAAAATATAAAGGATACAGTTAAAGTGGTAGTTAAAGGGAATTTTATAGCAGGAAAAAAGAGCATATGAAACATTTTAATAAATCTTTCCACTTAGAAGCTAGATCAAAAAAGCAGATGAAACCCAATGTAAACAAAAGAAAATGATAATATTAAGAAGAGAAATCAATGAGATATACAGCAGAGAAATAATAGAAAACAATGATGAACCTAAAGCCTGGGTCTATGAGAAGGTAAAAGACCAGTTTGCAGTCAGATTAGTCAGAATAGACAAAAAAACACAAATTACCAATTTTACAAATGAGAGAGTGTCACTAATACAAGTTCTAAAAATACCAAAAGAATAATAAGAAGAAAATATTATGGATAATTTTAAACCAATTAATCAACAATTTTGATGACATGGAAAATTTTCTCAAATGATACCAAATTTCATGAAAAAAGAGATAGTAAATCCATATAACCCTTTATCTATCAAAGAAAGGAAAACTGTAATTTAAAGCCTTCCTATCTGCTCTCACCACAGCTATGTAACATTACATTGAAAATTCTAGCCAGAGAAATTTGTCAAAAATTAGAAAAAAAGAAACTTATCAGGAAATAGCAAAATTATCCCTCCTCACACACAACATGATCATAACTATATAGTAATTTCAAAGAATCCACCAAAGAACCTAGGAGTACTAGACAAGTTCTGTAAAGTTGCACTGTATAAGATCAGCACACAAAAATCAGTTCTTTTTCTATATCAGCAAATAACACTCTGAAAAATAAATTAAGAAAAAATATTGTCAGTAGTATCCCCCAAAAGAAAATATAAAGGAACACAGCAAGATGGTAGACTAGTGAAAATGCTGGACTTGTCCACTCTACATATTTATAATTAAGTCACACCTGAGCAGAGACAATTATGCCACAGTGATGAATGGGTGACCACTGTATGCAATGAGGGAGGACATGGGGGGAAGAAGCAGGAAAAACTGTAATTTGGTTGTGTTTGAAGTTGATACAACCAAGCGAGGAAGAGGCAAGTGCTATATGAAGCCTGCTACTGTGACTGAAGGACTCATACTTATACCCTGACTTCAGGACCTGGGGAGTAGACTGGAAAAGGGCGTGAACAAAGTCTGAGGGTCTCTGGGCCTTTACTTTCTAGTTCCCTGATGGTGCACCCTTCACCCTTAAGTGAAGACATACAGACCAATGGAAACAGAATCAAGAGTCCAGAAATAAACCCATATAGCCCATGGTTGGTTGAACAAAGTCTGAGGGTCTCTGGGCCTTTACTTTCTAGTTCCCTGATGGTGCACCCTTCGCCCTTAAGTGAAGACATACAGACCAATGGAAACAGAATCAAGAGTCCAGAAATAAACCCATATAGCCCATGGTTGGTTGATTTTTGAAAAGGGTGCCAAGAGTATTTCATGAGGGAAAGAATAGCTTCTTCAACACATGGTGTTGGTTATCCAACAGGATATCAAAAGCAAAGGAATGGAGTGGGAGCCTTATGTCATACCACATATAAAGTTAACTAACAATGAGTCAAAGACATATGTAAGAGCTAAAATGATAAAATTATTACAGGAAAACATAGAAAAAGTTTCAACAACAACAGATTAGGTATGACAACAGAAGTGTGAGCAACAAAAGAGGGAATGGATACATCACTTCTCACTAAAATTAAAAACTTGTGCATCTGGGCCATCCCTGTAGCACAAGGATTTATTAAAGCACAGTGCTATGAGGCTAGTTGCTGCCGCTTCAACACGAGTTCAATCCCTGGCCAGGGAGGTGACCCATATGGCACAGCAGACCTCTCCTGACCTGCCCACTGCTCCCCTTAGCAGTATATTTCAGTTGATCTGCCTGTTCTGCTCCCTGCTCTGTCTCTGGTAAATCCTCTCACCACCCCCACACTTCTGGCCTGTACCCCAGTTATTTATGCATAAGTAAATAAATTTTTAAAAACAAACAAAAACTTGTGCATGGAAGGACATTATAAAGAATACGAAAAGATAAACTACAGAATGGGACAAATTACTTGTAAATATATATTTGATATGGATCTAGTATAAAGAAATGCTAGACATCAACAACAACAAAAACCCACCATTTTAAATATAAGCAATAGAATAAAATTGACAATTTCCCTGATGACACATGGGGTTAGGGCTAAGCACTAAGGAGATGTCCATTCCTGATGAATTTAGCATCCAACTAGAAACAGAAGGGAAGTTCAGTTTATAAAAACTTGAAACAGAAGTGGAAACTGTGCTTCCTGGGTGGCCTAGGGGTTAAAATCTTAGCACTATCACAACCATGTCCAAAGTTTGATCCCAGGTCAGGGTGCTGAGCCACATGCACAGCAGACCTCTCTAACTCTCCTGCTGCTCCCCTCAGCAGTGTCTTTTAATAAATCTGACTGTTCTGCTCCCCACTCTGTCTCTGGTAAATTCTCTCACCTCCCTGCACTTCTGCTTACACCCCAATTCTTCTATGCAAAATAAAAAATTTTTTAAAGTGGAAACCAAGTGGGCTATTTACCTATCAGAATGGCTAAAATTAAAATGACTGAAAATACTAAATGTAGCAAAGATGTAGGCCAAGCAGAAATTCCACACAAATCTAGAGGAAGTGCATAATGGCTCAAACACATAAGAAAAGAATGTGGAAAGTTAAACCTGAACTTACCATATAACCTAGCCTTTTCTCTCTCAGGGATTTATCTCATAAAAATGAAAGTGTAGTTGTATCCAGCAAGATGGCAGCAGAGTGAAGATGCTGAAATCAGTACATACAAGCTCGCAGAGGAATATAAGACTAAAAACGGAATGTAGACTTACATACTACGAGTTTCAAACCAAATGTACTCATTAGAAGGAAGATAACTGAAGGAGACTCAGTGATTGGGGAGCTCCAATAGGGAAGCTCTGATCCCGTAGCGTCCAGGTGCCCAGGTGCTGGGAAGTGCAGCGGTCTGCAGGCACGTTGCCCCTCACTAAAGCCCTGGAGGTGAAGAGGGAAGGATGCTCAGCTTGGTGAGTGGAGTCCAGGCTGTAGAAAAGACTGCAGCTCTGATCCCAGAGTGCCTAGGTGCCCAGGTGCTAGGCAAAGCCACCAATGGTTCAACTCGAGAACAGGCAAGATGGTGGCAGAGTAAAGACACTGAAATCACTATGTCCAAGCTCACACAGGAATATAAGACTAAAAATGGACTTTAGACTTACATACTATGAGTTGCAACCTTAATGAGAACACCCTGGACTCACTAGAAGGAAGATAACTGAGGGAGAATAGGCAATTGGGGAGCTCCGATAGTGGAGCTCTGATTTGGGAGTGCCCAGGTGCCCAGGTGATAGAAAGTGCCTCAGATTGAGGCTTGGTGAGTGGAACCCTGCAGCTCCAATCAGGGAGCTCCCAAGTGCCCAGGTTCTAGTGCTGCAGACAAAGGCTTCCCTGCTCATTTGGCTCAGTGAGTGGAATCCACGCTGTGGACTGCTGGTGGGAATGCAAACTAGTACAACCACTATGGAAAACTGTTTGGAGGTTCTTCAAACTGCTAAACATGGAGCTTCCCTATGACCCACAATCCCACTCCTAGGTATCTACCCCAAAGACACAAAAACACTGAATCAAAAAGATACCTGCACCCCCATTTTTATTGCTGCTTTATTCACAATTGGAAAGACATGGAAACAGCTCAAATGCCCAAAAGTGGATGACTGATTAAAAAGATGTGGTACGAGAGTTCCAGAAGATGGCGGCAGGGTAAAGATGCCGAGATCACTGCATCCAGGCTTGCATAGGAATTGAGGACTGAAAAAGGATTATAGACTTACTGTAAGTTTCAACCCAAACGAAAACACCCTGGACTCACTAGAAGGTAGATAACTGAGGGGGAATCGGCGATTGGGGAGTTCCCTTCTGGGAACTCCTGGGAAACCCAGGTGCCTGGAAGTTCCGCGGGCTGCAGGAGCCACTTTGCCCCCCGCTAAACCCTGGAGGTGAAGAGGGACGGCTCAGCTCAGTGAGTGGAGCCCAGGCTGTGGAAAGACTGCAAATCTGATCCTCAATACCTGGGTGAGGGAAAAACCGCTGAAACTGCAGACCCTATTAGGAGCACCTGGGCACCACGCAAAGCCGTTGGTCAGCTCAACCATCTCGGGAACTGGCAAGATGGCGGCAGAATAAAGACGCTGAGATGACTACATCCAAACTCACACGGGATTATATAAAAATGGACTATAGACTTTCATGCTACGAGTTTCAACCCAAATGAGAACGCCCAGGACTCACTAGAAGGAAAATAACCGAGGGAGAACCAGCGATTGGGGAGTTCCCATAAGGGAAGCTGCACTGGCAGGATTAGCTGAACCCTGCAATGCTGATAGGCTAACGCCAGCGGCTTCCAACTCTATTGGCTCCTTTAAAAATCTAGGCGCCCTGGCACCAGGAAGTGCTGCAGAGGGAAACTGCCTGAGGCGGCAGCTGCGGCTGCTTGGCAGCCGTTTGTCCCAGCCCTGCTACAACCCTGGAGATAAACTGAGACAATTTAGCTAGGGAGAGGAAACCAAATCGTGGGAAAAGGCTGCAGCTCAGAACCAGAGACCTGAGGATACACCACAGACCTGTTGCTGACCTTTACCCCAGCAGCCCCGACAAAGCCCTGGATATAAACTGAGACAACACAGCTAGGTGAGTGGATCCCAAGCTGTTGCATGGGGGGGGGCAGGACCCAACCACAGGCCCAACCCTAGGATAATGCAGCAATTTTAACAATGTGCATGGGCACATTCAACATAGAGAGGCCTAGGAAGTGCCTCAAATGGGGAGACTTGCTCAGGGGTCTACCTGCTTACCACATCTACCACAAAAACTGTGGTAAAACCTTGGAGTTAAAGAGATACAGTTGGGCTCTGTGAAAGGACCTCAGGGAGGGGTTAGGGGAGGCACTGCGCAGGGATGGACTATTTGGACTAAACAAAAAGAGCCCAAAAGCTCAAAGGGAGGACTGGCAGCCCACTCATCTGGGAGGATTTCAGCCCTCTGGCCCTCCCCTGCACTCCTGTGGGGAGGGGGAGATCCCACCCACCCCCCACAACAGAGGCCCGAAGACTTGGGAGCCAGAAAAGCTCACAGTACATAGAGTGTAAACAAAGCCAGCCACCAACTCAGCTCCAGGGAGGCCTACAACACTTCTAATTCATCATAACCACCATGGGCACACCAAGCACAGAGGGAACCTGGGACACCCGAAGGCTACAAAGATTAACAGACACCTTCCAAAAACATGGCCTTAACGTGTTACTAGAAGAGGCTGAACAACACAAGAGTCCCCTGACTGTTACCAGCTGAGACAACAGACACAATTACACACAGTGGGGGCTGGGAAAAAAACAACAACTCAGAATACCCTCTACAAATGAAGTGTCTGAAAGTCCCTCAGCTATTCCAGAAAGAACATCCAAAAAAAAAAAAAAAAATGCCGGCCAATAGCAACACCATATCTCAGCAAATAGAAAGTATTAGAAAATCCACAACAGGGAAAAGAAGACAAACAAATATTCAAGCAAGTCCAGGGGGAAAAATTCAACACAAAAAGATCAGTCAACAGAAACCACCAAAGAAA
>NW_004567141.1:7938461-7950224 GCF_000260355.1 Condylura cristata | reverse complement strand
TAGTGAAATAAGCTAGAAAGAAAAGGGAAAATACCAGATGGTTTCTCTCATAGCAGGAATATGATGGACCAGGTGAGAAAAAAATAATAATAATGAACAGCTATATACCAGAGACATTTTATGGGGTGGCGTGGGGAATGGGATAAAAAACAGTGGGGGGAGGAATATGCACTGGACTGTGGTGACAGCACGTGGGTGATTTGGTGATGGGAAACCCAAGGGGATCACAACTGAGATGAAAAAAAATGCTCAAAATGATGTAAAAACAAACTATTATTTCAGAAAACTAAAACAAACAAAAAAAGTGTATACCCCACACAAAGATTTGTACATAAATGTTCAAAGCAGCTTTACTTATAAAAGTTAAAAAGCACAAGCCATCCAAATGTCCATTAGCAGGTACAATGAATACAGGCATTAGCTTTTTATTGCTTTGTAACAAATGCAATAAAGTTAGTATACACTTACTCAAGTGTAAAGAAGCTCATCTCTCAATGTCTATGGATCAGATTCTGGAAAATTTGGCTGGCTTCTTTGCTCAGAGACTCAGCAAGGGTGAGCTCTCATGTGTATCTTGGGATCCTGTCCTAACTTCTTTTGTGTGTGTCTTTGTGTGAGACACAAAGTATGACATGTTTGTGCATGTGTGCATGTGAGAGACAGAATTAAGTTCCTTAAGGTTGTAAGACTAAGGTTTTAAGCTCTAGAAGTCCACTTATCTTCTGTTCAACATGGTCTTTTACTTCTTTAAAGCCAAGAGAGAATTCCTTTCAGGTTTCAAATCTATCTGACATCAGGGAGGACCCAGTCCCTCCTTTAGGGTTTCACCTGATTTGACCAGACCCACTCAGAATATTATTTTTGTTAACTTAGTCAATTGACCTTAATTAGATTTGCAAAATCCCTCCTGCCATATATCATCTATTAACACAAATCTTGCCATAATCAGAGGTCCCACTCACATTCAAGGTAAGAGTTATTGACCAGTGCATGTACACCAGTGAGCAGAAATCTTGCAAGTTCTTATAACCACATAAGCAAATTGTTGTATATCAATTATATAAAGATGTACAACATACAATGAAAAGAAACTATTAATATCTACAATAACATGGATATATAGCTTACAATAAATATGCTGAAAGTAACTAGATGGATATATTTACCACTTTCATTGTGGTGACAGTTTAGGAAATATTTACATACTTACAAGATATTTACTGAATGTCCATTAAAGAGATTTCTTTTTTTAGAAAGTTTATAAAACCGATTTTGGATATGTGTATTGGCGAACATTTAAGTATAGCAAAGAAACAGCTGAATTGTTTTGTTCAATGTTTTTCATTATAATGTTGATAAGAGAAAAAATTGTGCCTTGGGATGAAATATTTGAGGACCTGCTTTTGTTCTACATTGTTTCACATAATTCAGTTTTCAACTGTAATTTTAATGAAGTCTAAATACAAATCAATTATTTCTGATGAAATGTGGACTTTCAAATGGAGGTGTACTATGAATACACCTATAACATGTACATTTGGTTTTGAAGATACTAAGAGAAAAGAATGTAATACCATCAGTAACTTTATACAGATTGCATGTTAGAATGATGACATTTTAGATATATTAGACTAAATCAAACAGTGTAAGACTTAATTTCATCTTTCTCATGTGCCTATGAGAAGATTTCAAATTACGCACGGAGCCGGCATACTATTTTTACTGGACAGTGCTGTGCTAGATGGAACTAGCTGATTTTGGGAAATATGGGGAAGCAAATGAAATGACACCAGGAGGAGACAAACAGACAAACCAAGAACATGGGACACTTTGTAGGACAAATGTCTCCATGTCGCTAACCAACTGAGGAAAGGTAAAACCAGGAAAAAGAAAGACAAGATAAAAGGCTACTCTAAAAGAAAAGAGATCCAAGAGTTATAAAAATCAAATGTAATATGTAGAATGTGTACAGCTTGCTTAGTTTATGATGTGAACAAACCAACTGCAAAAGCTATTTTTGTAGTGCATTTAGTTATGGCTTGGCTATTAGATGATATGAAGAAATTATTAATTTCATTAGGAGTGACAATGACATGGTGCTTAAGCAAATCAAATCCCCACTAGTTTGGAGTGGCATTTCAGTGCCATGGTGGAGGATGACAAGGTGTCTGGGATCTGCTTTGCCTGGAGAACCTAAAAGGTTGGGAGTACAAATCATGGGAGGTGGGCCATGAGCTGATAGCATGAGAACTGAACTGAGCGGACAGTGGATCATGGACATTTTATTTTTTATATGTTTATGCTTTTAAAATGTTCCATAAGAATTTTTTTTAAAAGAATGCCTGTGATTTTTGCAAGCCCCACTGGGCCTGGCTGCCGCGTGGCCTTGGGTAGTGCTCCCTGCTATTTAAGGGCGGGAGTCCTGGGCCGTCCTCCCAGGCTGAGCCGGGGTGAGGGAGATGCAGGAGTCCTGATTAAGGGGAGTGCAGCACCACTGGTGGCGTTGGTTACATGCGATGGGCATCTGTCAAGGACTCTGCCGGGGAAAATGGTTATGACCCAATAAGCTAATTTATTCTTCCTTCATACACTTGCTGTTTGCAAAACAGAAGTACATTTCACCGGCAAACACTTCAGAACTGCAACATACAGACACTTAAAGTCCTTTCCATCATCCAAAGTGCTAATACAATTTGGCTGCGTTCATGCAGAAACAGCTGTTTTCAAACTACAGGCCACTGGGGGTTGCCATTCATGTCCCTGAGCAGCTGTCACACACTATGTCACCATCTCAGCTTCTGTAACCCTTTCTGGAAACCCTCTCAGCCGTACATACATTCCCATGGAGTGTGCAATGTTTCACTCTCTCAGGCCTTGCTAAGTGGCCCAGTCGTCAGTACCACTGAGCTGGGATAGCCCCTGTATGGCCAGCATGCGGGGCACGCAGCGACGGATGGGCACTGGCAGGAAAGACTGCAGCAGTCCGCCACTTTTGTGGAAACACTTGACGAGTTTTGGCACCGGGGCTGCAAAGTGTGGCTGACCTTCTCCAAGGATCAAAGTTAGTGCTTGCTCCAACTGCCCGCCAGGTCGACCTGGTGTCTCAGTGGGCAAGGTGCTGTTTGCCTCCTGGCTCTGTTGCCCCCTCTCCTGTGCAGCAATCGATTGCGGTTCCTGGAAAACCCGGAAATGGCAGGCTAAGAAGGCCCAGTCCCCTCCTGCACTCCCCGTGCCTGTGTACCTGTGAGTAGCAGAGTGACAGAGCGCCCTGGGCCTGGCCTCCACTTGTCACAGCGACACAGTGAGAGGTCACTGCCTTGCCAGGGTCTCCTAAAGGGGGGTGTGTGACCCCTTCTTTGCCCCTGCCCTTCTTCTACACTGTCACATAAGGTGGCCTTCCAGAGTGAATGGGTACAGGCATCCAGACCCCTCCTGGGATCGCCCCTTGAGCTGTCCCCCTCCCTGGGAGTGAACTCAGGGAAACTAAGACCCCTCTCGGGGCCTGCAGATAGCTATGCTGGTGACCACATTCTGTGTTGACTTGATATCTCCAAAGTGGGAGATGTGTTTCCAGAACATAGACTAGCATGAGAATGGGAGGCAGGTATGGAACTCATTTAACAACTTAGCATTCATCAAAAGAGATTTTGTGATATAATACTTGCCACACCCAAGAGGATCTATAATATACATGTTAGACCTGGAGGCCTCATTAGATACTGGCCTGTCACCTCTATTTTACCCACCTGTGCCATACAACACCCCTCCCACCTCCTGCCGGCATCCCCACCAGCTGTAATTTAAATATAATTAATAAAAGTATTTCATCTCAAAAATATGTATCCTAAACAATTTAAAGTAGAAATCTACTCTTCACTAATTGATTATCCCTTTTAAACTGTTGTTTAAACCACCTCTCCCTCCCTCCAGTTATTAGTAGATCTTCTAGTTTAAATATTTGTTGTTTTATTTAGTTCACGTATGAGTGAAATCATACAGGGTTTGTCTCTCCATCTGACTGACCTCACTAGTATAACCCCTCCATTTCCACCCATATTCCCGCAACAGACAGCCTTCATCTCGTCTGTAGCTGAGGGGTGTATGGATGGCTCCTTCACCCTCCTGGCCACTCTCTCGGCCTCTGGCAGGCAGGCCCTGCACCAGTGAGCCCCAACTTCTTTGCCCATTTATCTGTCCATGGAACCCAGGCTGCTTGCAGTTGGCTTTACCAAGAGCAGGGCTCACCCCAGCGGATGGATGGGAGGATCCTAAATGCTGAGACAGCCCAGGCTGAGCCCAGTTTCTGGCCCCACAGGTCTGTGGGGTGCTCTGAGGGCTGGTGGGGTGGGTGGCTGAGTCAAGAGAGGAGGACCCTCGAAACAGGTGAGAGCAGGTCCTACCACTAGAAAGAAGCCCAGCACAGGCTGACCTCTGACCTCTGACCCCTGGGGCCCAACCTGCTAGGCGATCCTGTAAAGTGCTCTTAGGGCCCAGACTGACATTTCCTCACCTGTACACAGCTGGGAGTAGAGTGGGGACTCCCGAGGCCCCAGATGTGGCCACAGGCTGTGTGGCTGCTCAACCATCAAAGAGAAGACATCCTTTCCTTATTACCTAGCCCACGCCACACTTTTGCTTGTTATCTGGATTGAAAAACAAATAAATGAACAATTCAGAGACTGGATGAACCAAGTAAATATTTATTTGGCAGGGACAACATTTAATTGATTTTAAGAGGCCATGCTCTTTTCTGTCCTTGATGAGGTTCAGTGCACCCAGCAGGATGTGCCAATTAGGATGAAAAGTCTTTAGCTGGTAATGTGGAGCCTACATTAGCCTTATTCAGAAAGAGTAAAACTAAGTCTCCCTTTTCCCCAATTCGTGGGCCTTTCACAGATTACTTCATAATACTCTTCCTGGCCAGGTTCTTGGGTCACCCTGGCGAGTAAGGCCTCAGGAAAACGGAAGATTGAGTGATGCCCAGGAGAAGGCTCCCTTCTGTGTCCTGGCCCCAGAAAACCTTGCCAGGTGGTGCCCAGCCAGGCTCCCCTTCACTGGCATTGCCCACACTGAGGAACACATTGCTGGGTTCCCAAGAAGAGAAAGGGAGGAGCACATGGTGGATGCCAACTGTGTGCCGACTCTAGCATCGTGGACCCCAGTGGTGTCCGAAGCTCAGAGTGACCCTGAGAGTGTAAGAGCAGACACATGGTGGGGAGGTGTGGGTTCAAACCAGTCTCACTCCCCTGGGTGCCTTCTGTGACCTCCAGTTCCCCGAGGAATATTTGGGAGCCTCACATGAACAGGCCTGAGGGGCATCTTTGCTGAAGGAAGGCTGAGCTGGTGGCTAGGGGCTGGGCCTGGGGCGGGATAGCAGGAGACAACCCCTCAGGGGGCAATGTGATGGTGACAGGGTGCTGGGGCCTGAGGGGACTGAAGCTGGTGCCAAGGGACACCCTAGTGAAGACTTCAGCCCAAGGTTCTGCTCTCACCACCTTCCCCTTCTCTACTCCTGCTCTGCCAGCACGTGCTCTAGACCTATGGGAATGCAGAAGCTGGGACAGACCTCCCTTCCTAGAGACACATCACAGTCTGTCATTTTAAAATGACTTTAACCCAGATCACTTTGCCTGAACTGAGTTTTGAGGAAAGAGTCCAACACAGATAATAGCAGAAAACTGGATGGGAACCTTTAAACAGTCATTATTAGGAAAATGAGCAAAAAACGTGGATGAGCTGTTGCAGATTAAAATAGTCTGAGAGACGTGACAAGCAAGTGAAATGCTTGCTCAGTGGCCAGGCCCTGGGGAAGGGGCGGTCCAAAAGGACCTCACTTGGCGGATGGTAAAGTCAAATATGGACTCTATATTTGTGTTTAGGGTTTTTTATTGTGCTACCTGAATTAGAGTTTAGTAATATATTGTCCTTGTTCTAGGGGGATGCTGATATGTTTAGGCAAGATTCTGGCAACTTGCTCTTAAATTGTTGAGTGCTGAGCACTGAAGTAATGTACATGCTGCCAGATGTTAATAAGTGGTGGGCTCTTCGTGAAGCTTTCTAAATACAAATTTGGGGGACATTCTGGGTGCCCCTAGTGACAGTGCATAAATGCAAGCAGCTTTCTCCATACAAAGCAAATAAAACCACACATACCTGGGCCTGGAGCATGACCAAAAGACAGACTACTCCACCTGCAGCTGGTGTAAATGAGGTCAAAACCCAAGTGCAGAATCTGCTCCAACGCCCACTGGGGTAGGCAGATCCCTGGCAGGAAAGGAGTGGGCACCAAGAAGTTATAAAAAGTAATACAAGAAGAGAAAGTCCCACCTCTGAGAGAAGGGACGAGGCCATGTAGCACTGGGTATTGGAGAATTACAGGGTACAGAAGTGTGGGGAGCAGAGATGGCTATTTGGAAATGCCCTGCTTCTAGGAGACAAGGTTTTTTGTTTTTTGTTTTTTTAAAAAAAGATTTATTTATTATTTGTGCATACAGAACTGGGTATAGGCCAGAGGTACAGGGGCGGTGAGAGGATTCCCCAGAGACAGAGTGGGGAGCAGAACAGGCTGACTGATAAAGTACACTGCTAAGGGGAGCAGCGGGTGGGTCAGGAGAGGTCTGCCACGCCATGTGGGTCACCTCTGGGGCAGGGATTGAACTCATGCTACAGTGGCTTTAGCTTCTTAGTGCTGTGCTTTAACCCGCTGTGCCACCAGGGAGGGCCTGGAGACAAGGTTTTTAAGTGGAGTCCCTTGGAGGGTAGATGGCAAGCATGGAAATTCAAAGACCTTCAAAAGCAAGTGAATTGTTTTGTTTTGTTTTGTTTTTAATTATATGTTGTATCTTTTACATCATTCTTCATTTTGTGCAGTTTTTCATCTCAGTTGTAAAGCTCATGGGCTTCCCACCACGAATTCACCCATGTACCATCACCATAGTCCAGTGTGCTCTTTCTGCTGCAGTTCCAATCTCCTTTCTCCTCCCAACCCCCATCCTTTATGAGAAGCAAGTGAATTGTGAACACAGAGGACACATCCAACCCCACGCCACTAAAAACCCAATGGATATTACATTTCTCTTAAACAACAGAAGAGGGCACTGTTGAGCTAAGAAACTTCCTTATACAAATACCCAACTCCAGCCTACATTCCTCTGTTAGTACCCATCTCTCTAAATCCAGACATTTCTAAATTAACAGAAGATAACAATGTTCATAGAAAGGACTGGCAAGTGTTTTCTCCATAAACCAGTTTACAAAGGAACAGATGGCAAAGCATCTCCACTTGCATTGCCTTGAGAAAGCATTCAGACACTGAAGAAAACAAAATTCACCTAAAGTATAAGTTTGGAAACTCAGAACATATATGGACCAAAAGAATAGGTAAATCTGAAACTAGAGTTGCCCAAATTCAGGGAAATAATGAAGAAAAAAATCATCTTGTATATTAGAAGCTCTCTTAGAACAGATTTGACAGAAAAATTAATAATGTTCAATGAAGAAATGTCTAAAAACAATTTTAAAACAAAAATGAAATTAAGAAAGTGGTAAAAAATCATAGAGAAAGTGAATGATCTAGGCAAAGGACATATTATTGTAATCCCTGAAGAAGAAAAACAAAATGATAAATATTTAAAATTATAATGCAAGAAAACTTTCTGGAAATGAAAGATTTTATTCTGTATATTCAAAGCCCATTTACCCATCCCATGTCCTAAAATGGTCAACTGTAAGCCATTTCCTAGTGGAGGTAGACTTTAACAGTAAATCAAAAGATTCTTTTGAGCCCCGGAAAAGTGGCCAACTCACAAAGGGAAGAATGGTGTGTTTCTGTTAAGTTTCCTGAAAACAGTATGACCCTGAGCAATATTTGAACAAATTCAAGGAAGGAGTGAGACAGAACTTTATAACCAGTCAAGATATGCTTTAAGTATCAAGGGCACAGAAAACATGCACACCAGAGCAATGATGGGCCAAGGACTCTTCAGGGGTCTGTCCCCCAGAGCCCATCAGCAGTTAAGTTAAGCAATCTTAGGGTTGACTGGGGAAATTTTAGCAAAAATAATTAGCATAGCAGCACACAGCAGCACTGCGGTAGATGGCTCCAGTGTCTATGACACCATCTCCTGGTTTCCAGTGCCTTGAGAGTAAAAGGGAACCTTGACTTTCCTCTAACCTAACCTATAGAATATGGCAAAGTGATGGGATATTGCTTCCATGGTTGTGTCATAGAAGACTGTCTTAGCAGCAAATTTTCTCTAGAGACTCTCTTTGCTGGCCTACTGGAGCAGGAGGCCATGCTGGGAAGGGCCACAAGGTAAGGTGGTGCTGAGGAACTCTGGGTGTCCACCAGGAGCTGCAGGCACACTCCAACCAATTGCCAGCAGTAGATACTCCCTGTCCTATTGTTACAGGGCAACCCTAATGTGAATTGGGTTGCCTGACTGGGAGTCCTCACTCTTGCACTTAAAGGGACTTATGTAAGATTCAACAGCAGGAACATATAAAAAGGTTAACAATGGGTTTATTTACAAGACAAAGGAAAGGGAGAGGTAAGTTGGTTAATGTGTCCTACCAGTTCTGCTGGCCTGGAACCCCAATAGCTCCCTGAGAGCCAGTGAAAAGCCAAAAACAAGCCATAAGCCAAGAAGCCAAGAGACCCCCAAAACCCACATGTCTAGTTTTATATCCAACAAGGCTGCTTAACCCCACACTTGGGTCCCAACACTTGGGTCATCTCTTTGGTGATGAGGGGTTTGTAGTTCCTGGTGTCTGGAGTGGAGGTGGAGTCGACAAAATCTGTATCTATAGAGTTTGCCCAGAACATCCTTTCCTCCTAACACTATGACTGCAAAGAACTGAGTCTTTCCAACAACCATATGAGTGGAAAAGTGAACCCATTTCTAACTGAGCCTTTAGACGAGGACTCAGTCCTTGCCAAACAGCAGAAACCCAGCTAAGCCATGACTAGCTGGCCCACAAAAATGACGAGATAAGAAATGGTCATTGTTTTAAACCATAGAGTTTATGATATGTTACACAGCAATAGAAGGAGAATACAAGCACATTAAACCACAATATGTCATGTCCATGTAGGATCCATTGTGGAAATGAAAGGTGGTTTAATAAAGTTAATGCTTCATTGTTTGCCTCATTCTTATGCCAGGTCGTATACTACGAAAATCATTAATATATTAATAGGGGTAGGGAGAGCCATCATATAATTATCTACTGCAACTTAACCCCTTGTGTCACCAGGGTGGCCCAAGCCAGCATCTAGCTTTTTAAACTATTTTTGATGGTGCAATTTAGCGGCCTTAAGCGTATTCACATTGTTGTGCAAGCATCTTTCTTCAAGGTTTCTAGGCCTTTTCTAAGGGAGGAACCAGATAAGGAGGTCCATTCTATCCAATATTTGATAATGAATTGGAAGAATTTAGCCAACCTAAGAAAAATTTCATAGTTCATAGTAACAAACAAGGTAAAATATTCATGAATAAACTTAATAAGAAATGTATAAAACCATGAGGAAAATTTCAAACTGCTCCGACAAGTAATCTTGAATACAGAGCCTTCTCTGACGGTGTTACGGGTTAACTCTCAGCACTATGATGCTACAGGCAGCCACTGCATGTTCAATCCCCTGACCCCCTGCCAGGGAGCTGACCCACATGGCTCAGCGGACCTCTCCTGTCTTGCCCACTGCTCCCCTTAGCAGTGTATTTCAGAAGATCACCAATTCTGCTCCTCATTTTGTCTCTGGTGAATCCTGTCATCAAACCCCCCACACACACACACACCTCTGGCCTATACCCCTGTTCTTGAATGTATAAGTAAATAAATCTTCTTTAAAAACAAAGTAATCATAAATACAAAGACACTATCTTCTTTTTGGTGCAACTTCAATTATCAATTGTCAATTGTCCTGAAAAGAATATATAAATGTAATGTGATTTCAACAAAATATAGCAGCAGCAGCCTGAGATAATTAGGAAATATCTGAAAAAGAAAGCATTGAAAGGGGATTAATTATTTTTTTCAAAAGATTTTATTTATTTATGCAAATAGGAACTGGGTTATAGGCCAGAGGGGCAGTGGGTGAGAGGCTCACCAGAGACAGAGTGAGGAGCAGAACAGGCAGATCTACTGAAATACATTGCTGAGGGGAGGTGTAGCAGGTGGGTCAGGAGAGGTCTGCCATACCATGTGGGTCACCTTCCTGGCTGGGGATTGAACTCATGCTGCAGTGGCTTTGGATAGCTTCATAGTGCTGTGCTTTAACCCATTGTGCTACCAGGGAGGGCCCGAAAAGAGGATTAGTTCTACCAGATAAACAAACACAAAAATGGGAGTTGAGGTCAATCTCTCTCCCTTATAGCAATAGTCTTAGATAGTCTTCCTTGCTGTACACACACACACACACTCTCTCTCTCTCTCTCTCTCTCTGTTGGACCAGCATGTGTAAAGACAGCTATGCAGCAGATTGCAAAGGCCAGAAATGTGTCCAGGATATGAGGCATCTGAATGCTTGTATATGACATAGTTTCATTTCAGATAACAGAGGAAATGACCTTTTAAAAATAGTTGTGATGGAATCACAGATATTTGGGGAAAGGTGAACTTCGATACATAAGTTAATAAAACCAAACAATATTAGAAAACATGGGTGAATTCTTTATGATTGGTTGGCAGAAAATCTAATATTACACATTTAGATAGAATAGTGCTTATCAAAAAAACTAGCAACAACAAATGTTGGTGAGGATATGGTGAAAAAGGATCTCCCTTACACTGCTGTGGGGATGCAAACTAGTACAACCACTATGGAAAGCTGTGTGGTGGTTTCTCAGACTACTAAACATGGAGCTTCCATATAACCCAGCAATTCCACTCCTAGGTATCTACCCAAAGGGCACAAAAATATTAATTCAAAAGGGTACCTGCACTCCTATGTTTATTACAGCACTATTTATAATAGGTAAAGCCTGGAATCAATCCAAATGTCCCCAAATAGATGACTGGATCAAGATGTAGTACATATACACAATGGAATACTACTCATCAATCAAAAAATTCGCAGCAACATGGATGGTGCTGGAAGGGAATTATGCATAGTGAAATAAATCAGAAGGAAAGTGAAAAATATCAGATAGTGGGCCCTCCCTGATGAATCAATGGGTTAAAGTGCAGCACTATGAAGTGATCAGCAGCCACTGCAACATGAGTTCAATCCCCAGCCAGGGAGGTGACACAGCAAACATGTGGCACAGCAAACCTATCCTGTCTCACCCGCTGCTCCCCTTAGCACTGTGTTTCAGTATATTTGCCTGTTCTGCTTCCCACCTTGTCCCTGGTGAAGCCCCTCATCCCTTGCACCTTGAGCCTGTACCCCAGCTCTTGTATGCACAAATAAATAAATTTTAACAGAATATATCAGGTGGTTTCACTTATAGGTAGAATATAGAGGAACCAAATGAGACATCAGGGGAAAAGTAATACAAAACACAATAAAACAGAAAAACAGACCATTATAAACCAGAGCTAGCTTACAGGGGAGAGGGAGGGGAAGAGAGAGGAGTAGAAAGTAGAGGGAGGAGCACAGGGGACTGTAGTGATTGATGGCGTGGGCTGAATTAGGGCAGGAAATTCTATGGGGCCTATGCCTGAGGGGGGGAAGTAAACATTGTTTAAAAATGAACAATGATGTAGATGACTGGATTAGAAAGATGTGGTACATATATACAATGGAATATTACTCAGCAACCA
>NW_004567141.1:7900778-7938046 GCF_000260355.1 Condylura cristata | reverse complement strand
AAATACTAAATATTTAGATGTAATTTTTAAACGGTGATTAAAATCAGCTATATAAAAGTAAAAGCATGACAAAGTCAACCATAAACAAAGTAAAAAAACTTGGGGGGAAATACCTGCAGTAAAACAAGGGTAAGATAGCAGCCCTTCTAACATATATTTTAAACAAAGTTTTAAGTAAAAACAGAACAAAAATCCATTAGAAATTGGGGAAGTTATATGAACAGGTGATTCACAAATAAATATAATTGAACAAGTTATAAGCAGATGAAAGATGTTTGGTTTCACTCATAATGGCAAAACAAACTGAAATACTATTTCTCCACTCTCAGATGGTCAAGGCTGTGGAGGAAACAGTATCCTACATCACTGGCAGCTGTGCAAAATTTGGGGAGAACTTGGGAACCACCCTGAAATATATACAGGCACGTGCAGTGGCCAGTACCCCTGCACCCCAGTGGGCTGTACCACCCAGAGGTGTGTGGCTACACTTGCCACATTTCGTGCAATCACAACATCACCCAAAGGTGTATGCCTCAGCATGTACCCCATTGCTAAGTGACTTATGACTACTTCTACAGATGACCACACACTGAGCGCCTTGTGGCCACAGGAAAAAGCAAATGTGGGATCTCCGGGCCCAGGTTCTTGGCGATATCGGTAGGTTCCTATTTGCCAGCTAGGGGTAGGGCCAGGCAGGCTCTCACCAAGGGCAAAAGTCCTGGTAAGAGGAACATACTAGGAAACCAGAATCTGCTTCATGGTGATAATATGCATTGGCCACGGGGAACAGTAGGGCCCTCCCCCCAAGCAATGGCTCTGGTCAGCCACGAGCTCACATCCCCAATAACTGCTTCCCCCACACCTGAGGCCCCTACTTGCCTCACCTTTGTACTTGATGTTAATAAACGTGAGAGGCCTGTGATGGGGCTACACTTCGCTTCCTACTTCCAGGCTAGGCCTTTCACTGCTTTTCTAGGCTTTTCACTGCCCCTCCTGGACTTTGAGGAATCTCACTCCGCACCACTCCCACCGCTGTTGCCTTGGGGGCAACAAGCTCTATGAACTGCTAAGGGAATATTTTAATTAAAAAAAGCAAGGAGTAAAGGGCGTGCTTATGCTAACTTCTGTGAAAATTCATAAATGACTTGTTCTACAAAAGGAAACTCAGAAAGGGTAAATGGGAAGTGATCTCTAATGATTACTTACAGTGTAGAAGGAGGAAAAAACACTGATAGAATTAAGAATTATAAGTAGATCTTTTTAATAATTTAGAACTTTGAATCATATAACCAGTTTCCCTAAAGACTAAAGGAAAAATACCAAAACTGCATACAAACAGAAACGGATGAAGCTAACGGAGTATAAAATTGATAATATACACAGCACCAATTCTACCTCCAAAGAAATCCTGAATCTCACCTAGAAGGTTTCGGCTAGTAGTGGCTTGGATACAGTGCCTAGAAAATTATTTTGGATTATATACGTAGAACCTGTTGACTCTTCCTTGAAAATCTCTCCTTTTCCTCATTGCCACGTGGTACAAGTCGGCAGCTTTACCTGGACACTCCAGCAGCCTCTCCCCTGCCCCCTTCCTGGGCCCTGAGTCCTTTCAATACTCTTACCCTAAACCCTCTAGGGACTGTCCACTGCAGGCAGAGGAACATCTGTGCACACAGCTCCCCTCTCGGCTCTATTCCAGATCTTCTCACCCAGCACAGGTGCCTCAGGGACCTTGCATCTGCTGTTCCATGGGACCTAATACCTGGGCTCCTCCCTTCCAGTCATATGACAGCAGTGGTCACTGCTCAGGGACACCCTTCCTGACTAGCAAATGTTCTGCTCATACTCCCTTTTCTCTCCACCTCAGTGCCTCTGTTTTACTTTCTTCCTAGCACTGATCCCCTGCCATGACCTGGGTTTTTCCTTTACCTGTTCAGCATCTTTTTTCACATCTGCTGGTAAGCACATCTTGGGGCAGAAAGCAGATAGCACACAGAAGGTGCTCATTGGGTCAGTGAATGGACAACTCCAGGCAGCCCGTGGTCACTTGGTCAGCAGCTGGAGCCTAGCTTTGGGGAGTCCTACCACAGCTGGAAGCACAGCTTTGCCACTTTAAGGTCTTGAGACCTGGGACAAGTCCTGTCCCTTCTCTAAGCTTCTGTTACTTCTGCTGTGATTTGGGAACCCAGCCCCTGCCAGGCAGGTGAATCTTCCCAGGCACTTGAGCCCCTCATCACTCCTAGAAGCTCCCCATGATGAGCACAAGACAGGGTCAGGCCATACCCTTCCAGCCTTTCCTTTCCCAACATGAACACAGAAAGGAGGGAAGTGGGGGTCCCTGGCCGTTCTTGCTGTCAGGGAGTGAGGGACACACCCAGAATCTCCTGCGTACCCCACCAGTGCCTGCGGGCTCTCTCATAGTAGCACAGATGCTTCAATCACTCCCGCCCAGCCTCAGGGACGACACCTCCACCTCTTCCCTGTGACGAGTCCATGCTCCTCGAGGGCCCTCTAATCGCCCTGTCCGCAGGCCAGCCTGGCTGTTCCCATTTCATAGACGGCGAAACTGAGATTTAGTACGAGGTGGAGGGTTTGGATCCAGGCTGCGTTCCAGTCACCCGAGTGGCCGAAAAAGCTCGCTCTCCTCGCGCAGACTGGAGTGGCGGGGGGCGCACTGCGGAGCGGATCTTCCGCAACGGTGGCCCTGGGTGTGCCCTTCACCGGTCCCCCCACCCGCACCCCCGGGGCACACGCACCCCTCGGCACAGCCCCGCGGTCCGCAGCCCCCGCCGCGCCGCCAGGCCGGCCACGCGCACTGTCACCAGCGCGCGCACCTGTGCCCGGCTCGGGCCCGGGAGTCCCCGCTCCACGACCGGGACGCCCGTGCTTCGCGCCGGGTCTCCAGCTGTTAGCGACGCGTCCCCACCTCGTCGCCCCTGCATCCTGATCACCCGCCGCCCCTCCCCAGCGCCCCTTCCCCGCGCCTGCGCCCGCAGCGCGAGTGTCCTGCCGGCCGCGCCTCCACTCACCGGCTCCCGGCGCGCCTGGACTCTCGACTGGGCCCATCGACAGCGCCCGCCACGCCCGCAGTGCTCTCGGGGCGCTGCCAGCAGCCGGCGCGGTCGCCCGCAGCTCGCGCGGTTCACCGGTGCAGTCCCCCTTGCGCTCACGGCCAGCCCCGAAGCAGCGCGGCGCTGCGCCCCCTCGCGGTCGCACGGAGGAGCGCGGGGTGGAGGTGCTGGGGGCCCTGGCTGCAAGGTCCTCTTCCCGCTCCCTCCTGCCGCCTCCCCACACCCAGGGTGGCATTGCCCACCCAGCCTCTCTCTGCTCACCACCTCGGGGTCAAGGACGGGCGTCCAGCCCTGTGTTCAGGGCCCTCTGCTAGGACTCACCTTGCGCCCCAGAGGCGGGGTCTCACCCAAGCGTCACATGATGCCCTCCTAGAGTCTGTCTCCCGCAACCTAATTGCCCCTCTCTGGTCACCAACTCCCTTGTCTGTCAATTCCCTGACACTCTAAGATCAGTTCATCCTCCCCACACCCCTTTTTCAAGCCTGGGCTCTGGTGGCTTCTCTGGGCTCTCCTTTGTCATGGCTACTCAACTGTGATTTGTCTCTTCCCCTGAGTCATATTGGGCAGAGGGGCTGGAGGAGACTGCATATAATCCCCGTCCCCTTAGCCCTCTGCGGGGGAGGGAGAGATGGTAGGTAGGCCCAGGGACTAGCTCACCCTGAGGGTTGGGTCTGTCACCACGCTGAAGATCCTGGGTGCTCTTAACAGTGTCCTATTTTACTTTTAGACTAGCAAGGGGGCCTGAGCAGGATGCAGTGATCTTCCTCAGCTGACTTGGATGCTAAAAGATTCCTGGTCTGTCCCGGCACAGAGGTCAGAACATTTGTCCTCTGCTTTAGTCAGAGGCTGACTGGTGAGATGTGGCAGCTTAACCAGCTTAAGTTAAAATATTTTGGCCCATGAACTGTTAAAAGTCAAGGTATCTGCTCTCAGGGATAGTTTGATCCAGGTGCTTAAATCTTATGATTAGCAAGCCCCCTTGTGGCAAACCTGGCTTGCTGACACCCTCAGAAACCACTGGGGCTCCTGCTAGTTCCAAGAGTTCCCAGGGCTGCAGTGCTCAGTCTCCTTGGACTGAGGTTTCTCTGACCTGCGTATCGCCTCCCTGGAGTGGAGGTGAAACTGGCCCGGGCTAGCTAGCTCTGAGGCTGTAGCAGGATACTGCTCCAAGAGCTGCCTGAAGTCTATTTCCAGAAAACTGGACAAACATAAACAAGAGTCCAGCTAATGTTTTGCACGGAGAGCAGGCATCTGCCCGGGGTGTACAGTGTGGGTTGGCAGTGCTAGGTAAGGAGGCAGCAGGGCCTGAGGGTGATGCTTAGTTAGGGCCAATGCCAGGGGCCAGGTGGTGGTGAAGGGGAGAGGAAGAGAGACAGGCGGAGGGGCGTGTCACAGCACAGGGATGAGAATCGCATGGTGTGTGCTGGGCCGGTCCTGAGGCTGATGCATATTCTCAGTTCTTGCCCATGGCCCTCAGCTAAGGCCTGGGCCCCCCTTGGAGGAAAAGCACTCTGGTGCCCCTGACCTAGTGTAGTCGTATGGAGCAGCAGCACTCTCACCGCTGCCCCCTCTCCATAAGCAAAGCCTACAGGGCAACTGAGACAGTCGCTGCTGCGTGCAGGGTGTGATGGAGGCAGTGCTTGGCAGAACAGCTGAAACTTGAGGGTAGACTTACCTGTGGGTGAGGTAGGGCTATGCCCATGATGAAGGGAGAAGGCCCTGTCCTGAGGGCACTGTCATGCAGGCAGTCAGGGTTGTCCTGGGGGCACACATGTCAGGGACACCATGACAGGCAACTCCTGAATCAAGCATGGCATGTCATTCCCAGCCAGGATGAAAGTATTCGGGGGACATAGAAAGTATTTGTGGGTGCCATAGTTGGGCTCTGGCACTTTCCTGGCCCCTTTCTCAAGCCACCCAGGAGCATGCTGTCCAGCACTGCCCCACCCTAGTCTACCATTCGATCCAGTACATAGGCAGGGGCTATTTCTGGGGTGCCATGAGTGGGACAGGGGCGGAGCTGACCCTCACCCCACCCCATCCGGAGCCACCTGTCTGCTGGGTATATCCTGAGAGCCTAGGGGTGCTGGCCATGCTAGGTGCCAGCAAGCAGCACAGGGGGTCCACCCTTTTGCAGCCTGTAGCATAGAAAGGGGAAACTGAAAATAAGCATGCAATGATAACAATCATTTCAGAGTGCCAAGTGCCATAAAGTAACCAGTGTAGGGTGAGGTGACTGAATGTGGCCAGGGCTGCTCTAGGTGGGCGAACTTGGGAGAGGTTGAAGAATCAGTCTCGCTGGTCTCTGGGAAGAGCGTTCTGGCAGCAGGGGTAGTAGAGACAAAGGTCCTGTGGCCAATATGGCTTCAGGTCCTGGTGAGAAAGCAAGGAGGCCAGTGTGTCTGGAGAGGAGGAGGGGAAGAGACGCTGGCCCAGTGGCAGGATCAGCCCCGACTCTGTCAGCAGTATCCCAGCAGGACTCCAGGTGGACTGGTCCTCACCAGTGTGCTTAAGATTCAATTGCAGGCACATGCAAAAAGTTTAATAATGGGTTTATTTACAAGAGAAAAGGGAAATGAGTAACTCAGGGGAAGAGAGAGATAAGTTGATTAAGGCATCCTACCAGTTCCGCTGACCTGGAACCCCAATAACAACCTGAAAGCTGGTGAAGAGCAGAGACAAGCTGCCAGCCACGAGGCCAAGAGACCCCCAAGCCCACATGTCCAGTTTTATATCCAAACCTGGCTGCTTCACTCCACCCTCAGGCCCCAGCGAGCTTCTCTTTGGTATTGATGGGATTTGTAGTTCCGGTGTCTGGGGTGGGGGTGGAGTCCATGAGACCTGTAGAGTTCGTTCAGGACATCCTTTCCTGCTTACATTGGCACCGCCAAGGCCTTTCCCAGTGCCCCTGGGATTGTCTTATTGTTCATTGCTCAGATGGCACCTCCCTCATATATGTGACTCTGGGATGGCTAGGCTTGCTACCCCACAACTCAGACAACTCAGCACCAGGCTGCTGAGGCTGGGGCCTGTTCACATAGAAAGTGGCCCCTGAGCTGCTGCACTGAACGTGAACTTGAGGAAGGGGTGTCAGGCTGAAGACAGACTTCTGCAGTGGCAGGACTGCTGATGGAAAAGAAGAATGTGTGAGGAAGCAGAGGTGGCTGCAGGCTGGCAGGGTGGATGGGGAGTGTGTTGAGATGCATGGGTGTGGCTGCAGTGTCCGGTGTGGTAAAGAAAGAGAACTCAACTCTGTCTGGAGCAGGTAACTCAGGAAGGAGTAAGTAACTCCTGACCTCACTGTTAGGGACTTTCTGTGTTCCCACACATTTGTATTTTGAAATCCTAGCCCCCAAGGTAATGGTATTAGGGTGGGGCCAGGGGAGCCCTCATGATGGAAAGTGCCCTTATAAAAGGGGCCCTCTTTCCTCCCACCATGTGAGATGACAGCAGTCTGCAATTTGGAAGAGGGCCCTCGGGGCACCCCCAATGCCCGGCCTTCCTGCAGCGTCTCTGGATGCTCAGCTGACAGTCAGTGGGGTTGAGTTCTGTTTCTGAGCTGCTGTCTGTGCTGCTTCGTGGCTGTTTACAGACCAGGGCTCCTCCAACCACCCTGCTGACAGAGTCGGGGCTGATCCTGCCACTGGGCCAGTGTCTCTTCCCCTCCTCCTCTCCAGACACACTGGCCTCCTTGCTTTCTCACAAAGATCTGAAACCATACTGGCTATAGGGTCTTTGTCTCTGCTACCCCTGCTGCCAGAATGCTCTTCCCACAGACCGGTTGAGGCTGTGTGTGTGTTTCACTTAGGTGCTCAGTACATGTGTGAGGTACCTGTGTGTAATGTGTGTGTGTGGGAGGGGTTCAGCTTGGGTCTGATCCCCATCTGGGTCCCCCATCAGAAGGCTCCAAGTGGGGATAGGCTGAGGACAAAGGAAGAGAGGAATTACTAGTGGGGTCCCCTGAAAGTGCAGCCTGAGGCAGGGGTACAGGTGGTTTACGTGGGAGCCAGGGAGGAGCAGGAGTGAATGGGAAAGAAGGGATGGCTCATAAAGGGCACCCTGTTGGGGTGGTTGCCATGGTGGCCAAGAAGAGGGATGGTGGTGGGGGATAACTGTGCAGAAACACTTTATCCCTGCCCCCTTTACACCAGGCTGCTGCATGAAGGCTAAACGGATGTCATGTCTCAAGGAAGACAGCTAGCACCCAGACACAGAAGACCCAGGGATGCAGTTTAACAAACAACCCTGTGGTCACCTTGAACCCTCGGAAGAAGATACGGTCACAGCTGTATCCTGGGATGTTCGTTCCAGGGTAGAAAGGAGGGTGGACAAGCGTGGAGGGCAGGACAGCCATTCAGCATTGTCCCACGTGTGGGGCTGGTTTGCAGACAGGGTGGTGCTGGAGATGGAGAGAAGGGGACAGAACTGGGCTACGTTCTTGTAACAAAGTCATTCTTCACTCTGGAAACTTCTTTTCCTTAGTTGTCAACTAAATGGATTAAGTGGCTGTAGCCATAGAGAAGGATCTCCAGAGGCAGGGACTGAGTGTCCTACTTATGGGACAGAGGAGCCACACAGCTGCATTTGTCAAAAATGAATGATGAATGGCAGGCTGCTGGGTGAGGGGAAGGGGTGGGGAGAGAGTCCTGGAAGTAGGGTGCCTAGGGAAGCAGTGCTGTCCAGCTGAGGCATCACCAGGGTCCTGCAGAAGCATGAGCGGCCCTTTCTGTGAGTGACATGGTCCGATCTTTCAGTCTCTTATTTATGCCTCATCAGCTGATGCACTTCACACACAGACACACGTGTGCACACATGCACACACACATGCATACACAGTGGCTTAAGCTACTTGGGCCTCCATGTGGAAGTGGCTCCTGGATATTGGGTACTTGTTGTCTCCTCCTGGTCTTCCACTAATAAACCCTGCCACTCCTCCTCCTTTTCTGTTCAGAACTTTCTGAGCATTAAAAAAATAATAATAAAGCTACTTATTAAAACAGTTGAGTTGCTTCTGGAATAATTCATACAATGTTGGATTTAGTTGGGATGTATGAAAAGGGCATATAATCTGTCTTTATCCAATTTTGGACTCAAATTATAATAGCTTCCTACACTGAGCTGCTAAACAGCTTTGAAAATCTTAGATTAAGACAGGGTTTGTCCATTTTTTGAAAGTTTAGTAAAAACTGATGTACTACTGGTTTGTGCCGGAGTGGTTGGGGTGTTAGTGGTCATAATCCTTTCTCTGATGGTCTCTGCACCCCCCAACCCCTTTGGGAGGCAATAGAGAACACAGAATAACTAAGGGCATGGTCCTGGCACCTGTTATCTCAGAGCCTAGCAATGCACACTGGCTGTGGGCATTCATGCTCTCCTCCTGCCTGTTGCCCCAGTGTGAAGATGGAGATAGTAATACTGACCTCATAGGAACTGCTGAGAAGACTGAAGAAGTTCCTATGTATGATGTGCTCATCATTCTTTTTTTTTTTTTTTAAGATTTATTTTTTTATTCATACAGAATTGGGGTACAGGCCAGAGATGTGGAGGGTGATAGGATTCACCAAAGACAGAGTGGGGAGCAGAACAGGCAGATCGGCGAAGTACACTGCTGAGGGGAGCAGCGGGCGGGTCAGGAGAAGTCTGCCACGCCATGTGGTCACCTCCGGGGCAGGCGGAAATCGAACTCATGCGGAAGTGGCTTTAGATTCTCGATGCTGTGCTTTAACCCACTGCGCCACCAGGGAGGGCCAGTGCTCATCATTCTTAAGTAGCCCTTAGTCCTTTAGTTTCATAAATTTGTCTGCTTCTTGTAGATTATGTTAGTTGGAATATTTTGTTAGTGATTATTATGCTAGTTGAGTTTTTTTTTTTTTTTTGGTCCATTATCTCCTTGTCACATCTTGCAAATTATTTGTGTGCTCTTTTTCTTTTTGTTTTAAAAGATTTATTTTTTTGTGCATACTGAACTGGGGTACAGGCCGGAGGCTCAGGGGCGGCAAGAGGCTTCACCAGAGAGAGTGGGGAGCAGAACAGGCAAATCGACGAAGTACACTGCTGAGGGGAGCAGCGGATGCGTCAGGAGAGGTCTGGCTCGCCATGTGGTCACCTCTGGGGCAAGCGGGAATCGAACTCATGCAGAAGTGGCTTTAGCTTCTCAGTGCTGTGTTTTAACCCACTGCGCCACCAGGGAGGGCCTTTCTTTCTTTCTTAAAGATTTATTTATTTATGCATATGAGAACTGGGGTACAGGCCAGAGGTGCAGGGAGTGAGAGAATTCACCTGAATTGGGGAGCAGAACAGACTGAAATATACTGCTGAGGGACCAGCAGGCAAGACAGGAGAGGTCTGCTGTACCATATGGGTCACCTCCACCATGTGGGTCACCTCCCTGACAGGGATCAAACTCATGGTTCAGTGGCTATGGATTGCTTCAGTGCTGCACTTTAACCCTTTGCACCACCAGGGAGGGCCCTTTTTTTCTTTCTTAATGACCATTACCAGAAGTGTATCGTACTATCTTTTGGCTTTGCCTATTTTCTTGCTCATTTTTATTTTCTAGTTTCTTGTCCCTGCCCATATCAATAGTATCTTTATTTTATATGGATTTCCCTTATTGCTGTTGTGTCTGCTGAATTGAGCAATGAGCTCATTTAGAAACTTCTACCTTGTTATTAATAAATGTATTCAAGTCTCTGCAGGGTCCTACCAAATTTGGCATGTCCTGTGTATTTTTTTGTGATCACATGCTTTGAGGAATTTTAATAATTTTCCTTATGATTTCTTCTTCACCTAGATTTCTTATATTGTTTAACCCACCAGAAGCATAAGATCTTTTCAAATTTATTTTGAATTTGATTGCATTATCATAGAAGTATTGAATGTTATTAACTTTGGAATTTACTCTGTGGTCTGGTACACAGTCAATTTCCTTTTAAGTTCTATGTGTCATCAAAAGGAACATGACTGTTAGTTATTATATTCTCTATGAGCCCAAATTAAATGACTGTAGTATTCTAATCATCTCCACCCTTGCTCATTTTTCACTTGCAGACATGTCAGTTTCTGGAAGGAGTGAATTCAAATTTCTACTATACTTTTTGTTTCTCCCAGATACTATCAATCACCTTTCTCGCTCTCTAATGCAGATTCTTGAGTGGTTTTTCTGAAGACATATAAAACATTTACCCACATGAATGTTACTTATTATCAATACTACTAACATGCTCCCATTTGATGATTTATATGTGCTTATGCATATTGCATTTTTGTTTCATGAATGAGCTTATACACATTAAAAAACTGTTTGCTTATAAAAATCAACATACACATATGTGCCCACATGTACACATAGTTAAATTTAAAACAGGAAGCACATAGGAAGAAATGGAGAAAAAAGTCTGTTGTGGTGACCACAGCGGCATAAATGGTTTGTACGTGTGTGTGTGGGTGCCATGTGTGCAGGCAGAGATGAGGAGCCAAAGCGCAGGTGGTCAAACATTAAAACTTGGGGAATCTGGAAGAATGGAATATAGGAATTTTTGTAACTTTCCTGATAGTCTAATTTTTTCAAAATGAAATGTTAAAACTTAATGAAGTTGGTAAAAAAAAAAAAAAAGACTGGTAGGAATTACTCTGTCAGAGTTATGGCAATTTAAATTTGAGTATTTCAAAGAGAATTAATTGAAATACTCCTAAGTGAATGCCGAGAAAGTAAACCTTCTGTCCACCCTTCTGAGGCAAGCACTAAGCCAGTCCCTGACCTTGTATGCTGGCTGCTGATGGGAAAGAACAGGGACAGAACCTGTCTTTCAGCCGGAGCTCACCCAGGCTGCCTAGCTGGTGCCCGGATGATGGCAATGACAGCTAGGAGGGACACACGCTTCCCTAAGCCTCTGAAATTCTTGCTCATGCCAAGGGTGATCATTTGGGATTAACAGTGGAAGGGGCAAGCCCATGTGGACAACTTTCTAGCCACATGGAGAAAAACATGACTGAGAACACTGGACCAGCACTGCTTTAAGCCATGGGTCAGTGTTAGCACCACTGACAGTGGGTCAAAAAGATAAAACATCTGGATGCAAAGGACATGATACATGTAAATGTGTTGTAACCACTTGTGTTATAACCTATCCAGGAAACTGGACGCAGAGTCCAGTGGGTACCTGGGGAAGCAGCCCCAGGGTGAGGCAGGTATCCAGCGGCAAGAACCAGACACCAGGAATGCAGAGGTTTCAACCTGGTCCTGGCTGGATACAGTAGGACAGGACTTTGAGATATGTAGGTCCCAAGATTTGGGTATAATTCTGATGATAACATAGACAGGGACAGCTAGAGTAAGAAAAAAATTTTATAAAAATGTAGAATACGGTCTCACTTGGAAAGAAAATGAAAAAGCAGTGTCCACAGAAAACGATATCAAAGACATGTAATAATGTAGTAATAGTGACCATATCTAGGTGGTGGATGGGTTATGCTTAGCTTCTTATTCCTGGTGTATGTAGCTATGTGAGTGTATGTAGAAAGCAAGTGTGTGCACAGCATTTTCTTTTTAACCTGGAAAACATACATGTAGAGTGGTGGGGCAAAAGAAGTGGGAGAGACTGATGACATGGGATAGATGAGGTTGTTCCCAGAGGCGTCAGATGATGGCCACTGAGTCTGATGGGGCAGATGGCTTCCCTCAGGGCAGCAAGAAGTGAGAGTCTAAGATGGATGGAGGCTGAAGAGAAGATAGGGCAGCCTCGATCCCTTGAATACTGTTCCTCCGCCAAGCACATCTTTTAAGATTACTTGCGTATGCACATGAAGTTGAATGTTGCTGCTCAAATATTTATTTTAATAGCATCTTTAGCATAATTTGTTGCTTAAAAATACATAAGAAATCAACTTGAAAATGAACAGCTGTCCAAATATATTACCGACATTTTATGTGGCGCTATAGCTTGATTAAAATTAAATAAAAACAAAATAGCAGGACTACTATTTGTTGAAAATAGGTAAAGTATGCTCATGGTGAGCAAATTTCTGAAGTCACTGACTACAGTTCTGTAGTCAGGTCACACACAGGACAGCTGCTTGGTGTTAGGTGGAATGGACCTTTATGGAATCATGGCCACATAGACTTCAAAACACACCACTTCTTTATTCACAGAGAAACAACAGAAGGCTGGAACTGAATGATGATGATGTTGAGCTGAGAAGCCCTACTGAGGCAGGGACAAAGTGCTGGTCACCTGGGCTCAGTCACAGTGACTGCTGGGATGTACCTGAGGGCTCTGTCCTGCCATTCTAGGCTGTTGATCACCACTGGGATGGATTTTTTCAAAAGGCGCATTCATGCTCATAAAACTGACAGATGTCACAATTTTACAGAGGAAGAGGACAGTCAGTAAGATGACAGGATTAACTATCACATCACAAAACACATTAATTTTGATGGACTCTGGTTCTGAGTACAATGAGGCTGTTAAGGCCACCTGAGACTGCATTGATTAATGGGGGGCTTGTTTGGAGGTGTACTGCTCAGCCTGTATCTGGAACATCCTGTTTACTTCTGCACCACAGTAGTGAGGCTCTGGGTTGTGGGGAGGGGACTCAAGTGAGGGAAAGTTAGAAGAACTTTAAGTTTAACCGGTAGAAGGAAGGACAATTCTATGCTTACCTCTCCAACCAATGTTGTAAAGCCTGTTACATAAATATGGGTCATGTTTGCTCAAGTTCATCTAAAAGAAAAGTCTGGAACCCATGGTGGAAGCTGTGGGAGCCAGATTTTGTTCATTTGCAGAAAGTATTTGCTAATATCAAAGTTGAGAAAGTACACAAAAGCCAGTGGGAAGGGCACTCCTTTTATTACAACTATCTGAACAGGGGCTGAGTGTGCTCTTCAAGTGATTCCTGCCCTGGATGAGGTAGGAATGAAATAGAGAACTTCCCCCTCCATTCATATTACTATGAAATTTAAATGTGTAAGAGAGAATGAATTTTAAGTATGGCAAAAAAAGTCTAAGAAAGTCATAGGAAGGCTTTCTGAGAAAATATTAATGAAAGAATCAATAATTTAAAATAGGGATTTGAGTGAAAGATGAGAGTTCACTCCAAAGTTCAGCATGGAACTATTACTTCTTTGAAATGAAGAGGCATTGAATTATGCCTGTTTCCATGATCACCATAAGCTGGTAGCACCTACTTTTCAAACTTGCACCAATTTTCATATGGAAAGCATGATGAAAATGATCCATTTCACTGGAACTAAGCCCCTATAGTCTTTTTTTTTTTTTTTAGTATCAAACACTAATGCTGACCAAAAGTGAAGATGTCCTGCTTTACATCCAACATCTGTGTGAAAACCAATGTCAAAAAGCTGGTAAAGAGTAGAAAAGACCAGCACAGTCTCCTCTAAGCTCTGTTTCCCTTCAAGAACAGGAAAAATCTAGAAGCAGCTTTTAGAAAGGGGTTGTCACCATTGTATCTACCAGGGCCTGGAGCAGAGAGGGGGTTGTTTTCATCAGATTCTCAAAGGAATTTAAGACTACAATATGAATGAGATCATCACAGCTGCACCACAGCAGGTAGAGGGCAAACCTGCTCCCCTCCTGACCTGTGCTCCTCCGGAGTGACAAAACCCATTCTGGATTTTCCCATTCAACTCTAGAAAACCAGGCAGCAAAGGACAGTAGCTAAGACCCCTGCTCACAAAGACCCCTGAGCCTCAAAGCTTTGGTCTTTCAAATTGTGAAAGAGCATGTGGTCCCAGGCTTTGAGGCCAGAGCAGACAAGTTCCCAGTGGGTGAGAGCAGGAACTGAGGGAGGCTGTGGGTCCCTCTTAAATCATGGTCACATATGGCCTCACAGAAATGTGACTGGTCACTCTGTCATCATTATTACTGAGTTTGTTACCAATTTTCCTGATTAAAAACAAACAAAAAACTCAAATAGCTGCCTTATTGTCAAAGGTAACCCGAGGCTCAAATTCACACATGTATCCACACAATCTTCAGGACAACATTCCATTATTTTGAAGCATTGCCCTTCCTTCCACCAAATAATGTTACCTACCTACAGGTGCCGCTTCAGTCGATAAATAGAAAGTATTTCTGTACTGTTTAAATTGAAAGTGGGCCAAGAGTGAGAGAAATGTAGCCCAGACCAGTAGCAAAAGAAATGTTCTCCTTCCTTCTCCAGAGACCTTGAAAAATAATTGGATGCTCCTTTACTTAAGGTGTTTCTAGTCTTTTTAAACAGAGAAAAAGAAAGCAAGCCCTTGAGGGTGGGCCCTATGACTCCTGTGATTTTAAGTAGTGAACATCCTAAAGTAACCCCAAATCAGAAGCAAAATGAAAATGACTCATCTTGTGCACAAAACCATAACAGCACAAGTACCAGTAAAGTTTTAAGTAATATAAGGAAGGGTGGATTGGTGGATTCTCCTGGTTATACTGTATGAGAAATAATTACACCAGCACTCTGAATTTTCGATTTTGTACGTATTTGAAATTTGCAGAATAGTTTTCCGTGGGAGAAGTAACAACATTTGCCTTTCAATTTAAAAACATTTGCTCAGATTGACTGAAATGATGACACACCGACATCTACCCATGTACACGTTAAACCTGTAATCAGAGATGGTGATGTAGAAATATACAGTCAATTGTCACTTAGAGACACAAAAATTGGACATGCTATACACTTCTCTTTTAAAATGTATCTGTATTATTTTTACCAATCAAAACACACATAATATATTTTATTATAAAATATTAGGCAATGTTACTTTTGAGATATGCAATCTAAAATGTCACACCTGTATTTACTATCAGTATGAAACACCAGAGGAATTACATCAGATAGCGACCAGATGAACTCATAAATCATCACCACAACTTACACAGCATCAAATCTGGATTAAACTAGTATCCCAGTCGGTGTTTCAAATGTGGACTCTGGGAGTTAGTGAGGGGCTCTGCCAAGGGTTTTCTCCTTTCAGTACTGTGGCTTTTAGTTTCAGGTCCTAAAGACAAGAACAGGCCCTCCTTCTATCTCTGTGAGAAGCTCTGAGCAGCCTGTGGCCCCCAAGCTGCTGTCTGTCCTACTCTGACAGACTTTGTCTGCTCTCTGGAACCTGCACTTGAAATTAAGACTTGACATAGGGGGAGGGTATCATTTCCTTTTTGACTGGAAACTAAGCCAACAAACAAAACAAACCTAGTCAACTTCCAGGCTACTAATAAATTACCTGGCTTATAAAAATATGTGTCCAAAATAGTTACTTCCAGGGTTGTGTACAATATAAATTACAAAAATAAAATAGAAAAGATGAAAAAGTTGAGTACATTTTTCAAAACTTTATCTGACATCAGCATTGAAACCATCTGCATTGCACCAGGACCCTGGCATGTCTCGGCTCAGGAGGGAGGATCCTGAAGTGGGGTGAGGTATTTCTATGGAGCTTTGCTGTCTGCAGCCCTGAGGCCTGGCTAAGGTATACCTGATGGGAGGTGGTCTTGGCAGGAAACATGACCACACCATCACGGCAGGGGCCCTCTATGACAGTACAGAGGAATGAGCAAGCAGAAGGCCTATCTGTGGGGCACTGAGTTCCACTAAGGATGCTGTCTGGGGAAGGCGCTACATGCTTCCTCAGTATCCCTGGGCAGCACTTACATAAGCCTAGGACACATCATGCATTTTTAAAACACTCCCCATTCTTCTTTTTCCTTTCTAAAGGTAGTAGATTATGTATATTAATGAGAAAACCATTTGAAGATGTTTGTCTACCTATAGTGATAACTTGCTCTACTATACCACCAAGTCTCCAAAAGCCAAAATACCCCAAACCATGTAATAGGTGCTTGCGCCTCTATCCAAGTCAGTATTCCCACCTTGTACCTGAATGTGTCTAACCTCACATATAAAACCATTTCAATATTAATTTTGATCATCAAGGGTTCCAGTTTCCAGTGATAAGACCAACCAGTAAGATACAACTGGTGCAGAGAATCAGTTTCTAGGTAATTTTTATATTAACTTTCCTCTGAATGTTCTGCCTCAGAATACATTCCATAGAATATTGACCCAGTAACTTCCAAAATAATTCAACACAAGATATGAATCTATAACAGAATAAGCTCAAGGGGAAAGCATTATGAGCACAGGTAGCCAAAACAAGAACATCACACTCCATTTCTGCAGTGACATTTCAATACTCAGTATCTTAGTGAATTTGAATCACTTCCATATGTGTTCTTCTGAAAGTATCAATTTCAGGTGAGCAGTTTTAAATCAGAAAATATTCAATAATTAATTATTACTCTCCAGAATATTTCCCCATACCCCTCAAGGTGTTTTCCAAGAGTATGCATGGATCTCCTTTAGGAAAGAAAAGGCTTCCACAAAGTGGAAAACAAACTTGCTTCCTGCAATAGGCCAAAAGGGGAATTAATGTGGTTTCTTTTACAAAGAAAGAAAATCAGGTAAGAATGTAGTGTTGGAAAAGAGAAAGGTGCTTTGTTGTTAATCATGTATCTGACTTTAAAAGCCTTACATAAGGTAAGAAAGGACTGAGCCAGTCTGGTCTAAGGCAAGTGTGCACTTCGAAAGTGACTGGCGTCTGCTTTGGTGATCACTTTGTAGGATTCTGCTCTAACAGTAGTAATGGATCCAAGAACCGACCTCCCATCATATTATTGACACGTAGTGTCATGTGGCTAACAAAGAAGGAAAAGTTCAAGGTAGCATTTTACATAAATAAGTCTAGAAGATCAAGAAAAGAGATGGTAGATAAGATTTTAAATTATATATGTCTTCAACAGCATAAAAACAAAACTTAGAAATTTCATCATGCAGTAATGTTAAAAGGACAGTCATCTCAGTTTAGAGAAAACAAAGTCTTGATTTTAGCAGTGAAAATTCTCAGCCCAAAACATGACAAATTTAATAAAGTTGTATTTTTTTTTATTAAATAGATTTAATTATATTCCTTCTGAAATACAAAAGATAGAATAAATCATTCCATAGAAGAAGGTAAGGTATGGTATGATATTGGCCAATTAATACAGACATCTATTTTTTTCTGGACAGTCACCAAATTACTAAAGAGGATTAAGAGATAATTCTAGAAGCAGCAGTAGCTGGAAGATTATTTGGCATTTAAATACAGATTTCCAAGTACTAGACAGCATGAGCAAGCACTGTGGTTACATGCATATAAGTCCCAACAGTTACTGAGAATGAGAAATTGTTACACTATTACCGCAAGACTTAAAAAATAATTCCTCTATCTAATTGCTCACCTGAAATGATCCTGAACAAAATCTCTAAAAGTGTGACTTAACACTTCTTTCGTCAGATATAATCTGCTTTGTTTTATAATCTAAGCAGGCAATCCTATTAGAACTGAGTAGGGAGCAAGGCATCGTGTTTCGTACATGCAGAACATGGAGTTTTCTATTTGGTTCCATCAATTCCCAAGCATTTCCGGCCCACGGAAGCAAGAGTTCCTCCACTGATAACAAGCTTGTTATTTTTAACTTATCATCGACAACCTTCAAGGGGTCCTGTTGAGGCATCCAGACTGCTGTCTGTGTCTGAGGCCAGTGTCTGCTCAGTGGACATGGATGAAATGTCATTGATAGAGGACGATTGAGAAGGAGTGGCGTTGCTACTTACTGCTGCATCTGTGCTAAGAAAACCAAATATAATAAAATCTGAGGCATGACATAGCTGCAAATCCAGGCAGTGACACTTTAGACCTTTTCTCCACTCTGTCCTTTTGTGGTTTCCTGTCCTAGCTGGTAGCAGACACATGAAGTTAGCTGACTGTACATTCTGAACCTTCCCTGGAGTTTTTTTTTTTTTTTTTTTTAGGCTCTAAATCCCACAGTCTAGTGTCTTTCCCTGCAATATTCGCTTTTTCTTTGCAGTGGCTAACTATCACATATATGCTCATGGGTCATCATGTCAGCTACTTAAAAAATACCTGTTTTAAAAGATATGATAAGAAAATTGTTAAATATGCCATAAAACTACAAGTAGCACAAAAAAGGGCTATGCTCAAACATCAGATATTTTGAATATAATCATAAACACTTAGTCCAAGGAAAACAACATCAACCTATCAGGGGTTCCTTTCCAGTAAAAATACCTTCTGTATGCAAACAAATTTAAGACAAAAGAAAAAAAGGAGTGCTTTCATGTTTATTTATTTTTATAAATCCTGAAAAGTTCATTTTGTCCTTTTAAGGAAAATAAAAGGCTTCCTACTATACATATTTACGGATCATCTGAGCAAAAATAAAACAGTCAGGCGAGACCCAGAGGTCAGTGTCTACAGCCTTAGACTTGCATTTTGCTAACAAGCGCCTAAATTCATGTGGAAATTACTTAATATCTAGGTACATGACATGTCATGATGAACATACAATTCAAGAAAAAAAGTTAGCAGTGCAACTCACATTAGTCACCAGATATGTGAGCATGCCTCCAACTGATGGTGAGTGGGAAAAATATATACAAAAGATTTCATTTAGTAAACAGGTTGAGCCCTATAACAAATTGATACCATGTATGTTACACCTCAAATAATCATACAATTACCTGTTAGGCTTTTAGGTCAAGCAGAAAAATAGGAGAATTATTCCATTTTCTCAAAAGAAAATTAAAAATCCCATTTTACCTAGATTCACAACAATCTGAACTGGGGGGCGAGTCCTGAGGGCATGCATACTGAAAAGGGTCTCAATGTAATTTCCTCATCTATAAGTGGAGCTGATAGCAACTGTTGCAAGGATGAAACAAGAATCGTAATAATGCAGTTAACTTGGTGCTGACACATCAGTACCATTTCCTGCCACCATCAGAACAAACCCAAAACGGGACATTTCACATGGGCTTTTCAAATTCCCATGTTGGTCAAGTTGGGATTGAACATACTGCAGCTACTTATGAAAGCTGAGAGGGAATGAAAAATACTACACAATTATGATATTAAAGCAATCACTAACCTGAAGATTGATCTTTTCCAACACCATTCTTATTTCTTTCTTCCCAATCCATTACTTCTTTGTAAATTAGCTCTTCAAACAGAAATTCAAGTTAAGATGCTACATCAGTTTCTTTGTATTGCTAAACCCTGCTTCCAAATCAATCTGAATGGTCCAAGAGCAACATGATGTTTTATTTTTAGCTGTGAGATACAGTTAACTCAGTAAAATAGTCTACCTACACCAAATACCCACATTTTCATCCATTCTCTCTTCAATTCAACTATTAAGGCAGCCAAAAATGTAGGATAGTTCTGAATCCGTAAGGGGGAGGGAGAAAGGTAAGGTGAGAGAGGGATAGAACCAACATGCAGAATGGTTCTCACAGACCATTCTGGGGGTTCTTATACCCCCAGCACATTTCTCCTTATCATGTTCTATGAGTGAATCAGCATTAACATGTGCACGTAGAAACCCCTAATTAATCCAAGTACCTCAATCTTTCCTTGGCTGCAATTTCAATTTTGATTTGTATGAAACACTACCTACTATGTAAGCTAATTAGGAGTTCCTAAAATTATATACTCATGGACAAAAATGAGTACATCGTAAGCATTTACTGAGGCTTATGAGACAGCCTCAGCCTGGGAGTGTGGCTGTGTGCAACTGCTTGCTAAGCATGTGCACACTTGGGACTGGCATCCTGCATCCTGAGGGAAAAGCTTTGGACAGGACATATCACTGCTTTGACTGCGGTGAGCATGGTTCTTAATTACTAGAGAGTCTACTTTTTAATGAAAAGGTATTAGTACTCAGCATTGCTTTAGTTTATTGTGGGCTGTTTGGCTAATCTTACAGTGATAATAATAATTATTTTTTATCTGTAATTTTCTTCAAACTATTTAAAAATACACATACAATTGCAAAGGTTATCAACACAGCAGCGGCTCAATGACTCTAGAGGGGCCCCCCATCTGCTGTACAGGGGTCTCTGAGTTGTGGTTCCTTAAGAATTTGCAACATGTTATGACAGTAAGTATGATATGATTACTGACAATTTATAAGCTAAGAATTGATAATGTTAAATCATGTGGAGAAGTTCTTTTTTCTTTTGAAGCAAATCTATGCAGTCCATACACGTTCCTCTCTAATTCTGTTCTTCAAATTTCTTCTGTTCTTTTACTGGGAGGTGGGAGACTCGCAGGACAAACAGGCTGCAGGGTCTTTTACCTCTTCCTTAGATAGGCCGCTCCATTACAGAATGTAGAAGATACTGATTTATAATGATGCAAAGCTAACACTTATATAGTACTATTATAATGCAGTGTGACTTCAATTTTAAAATGTCCTAAGTAAGGATCAAAATAAATTGTCTTTACCTTTCCATTCTTCAATTGCATGTTCTCTTTCTTCTAACTGGGCATCATAAATCTGTGGTGGTGGCTAAAAATTAAATTATATATAAAGTCAATAATTAAAAAAATAATGAGATATGAAGAAAAGGTAAAAGTAACTTGGATGGCTTCTATTTATGATATAGATATAGGTTCATTTAATACATGAACCCATACATGGCTATACATGGCCTATACCTATACAGGGCTTACTAAAGGTATTTTCTATCAGCTTCAGAATCTAATAAGAAAAACCAAATTAAAAAACAGGGCTGTTAGGGTCCTCTCAACAAACACATGACATCAAAACACTCTAAGAACATCTGTTCACATGTAACCACAAAATTTGCCAGACCTACCTTGACAACTGACGTAGAGCTAGGAAATACAGATGGGGCACAACAGAGTTGTGGCGTATAGTGCTTCCATTAGGACTAGGACTTCATTTGGTTCTCAAACCAACCCTAATGTAAATGGATTGTTCTAAAGATTTGCTTAAAAATCACATCTTATTTGGTGATGGGAAGCCCACGGGGATTACCACTGAATGGAAAAATGCACAACATGATGTAAAAATAAACTATTATATTATTTTTAAAAAATCACATCTTTATGTGATAAAATGCTTACAATCCACAGGCCAGGCATACGTGTGTCCCACTGCTGGCATGGGTGTGGGCACAGGCCTGCCACTGTGTGGTCACCTTACAGCTAAAGGGCAGCCGCACCAATGCCGCTATGGCAGAGTGCAGAGGAGCTCTAGGCTGAGAAGTGGACTTTCCCTAGCAGGTGTCTCTAGAGAAGAAGAAATAAACTTAGGCTTTTCAGCAAGTTCTTCAGCCTCTTTGGTTGGGGGCAGGGCATAAATAAGACAATGTAACCAAAGCCCAAGACAGTGTCAGGCATACAACGGATGGTCAGAAATCATGATATTGTGATCACATGTAAGAATCGGTATCAATGCAGACAATTATATCACCACAGCATAAGCATATGCACTCCTGAGACTCTAAGCTACAGTCCCCGTGGCAAAAGCAGTTGTGACCTATATATAAGACCCATGTCACATGGCCTTCTAATCTGGAGTTGTTTTAACTCTAGGACTTTCTTTCTGTAGCCTTTCTACTAACAAAAGTTCGAAGTATATGTAAGCCCTTCCTTGATAGATAAGTCTTTCAAACAGATGCTTACCGCTTCTGCTTCAGCAGGGTCATACCAAACAGTAATATAGGGGTGACGCAAAGCTTCATCTACAGAGATTCGCTTGTCAGGATCTATCACTAACATTTTTGATAACAAATCTCTGGCTTGACTTGCTAGAGTGAAAACAAATATTGGATTAATAAACTAATAATGGTCATTTGAAAAACATACAATAAAGAAAGAAATGTGGTAATGCAGACGAGGTTAACTTTGAGATGTATTAATTTTGAGAAAGCTTTGGTAGGTTCCAGATCAAAAGAGCCATTTTCTAAGAATAAGTCAAGTAGCCACTTTCACTAAACACAGGTTTTCAATCATAATTTTTTAGGCTCTGGCTCTGGGCAGAAAGGAGGAGAAACAGAGGCCTTGGGGAGATGGCAGGAGGGCATTAAAACAGCCTTAGTACTCAGACAAGAGCCTGAAGAGGGCTGCTGTGGCCAAGAGTAGTAGCTGAGCTAAGGGCGGCACTACCCAGAGTGAGAGTGCAGAGCACTACACAGACACCTCTGCTCAGCCCACCTGTACACAATGTTGGTAACATACACTTAAAAAATCTGCAGATCAGTATTTAGAAAATACCCAACAAGGCTCACCTAGTTAAAGTTCACATATATAGGTCAAGAAGAGATGGGGCTTTTCTGACTGACGCAGTGTACCTTGAAAAGGAGAGGAGCAAATGTGTTCTTTCCCTTAAACAATGACATTTTAGTGCTGGGCATACACAAGGAGAAAGAGTGTCATGTTTTACTGAATTACACAGTATGGTTTCTGACTCTTGGGCTAGGTTCTTCAAGTGTTTTCTTTTTTTTTATATTCCAACAAAACTTTTTAGACCTCCATTGCTGAAATTAACTTAACAGAATGATATGAATATTTTGATTTTGGCCAGACTTCAGTTAAAGCAACACTTCTAAGTCAGTAAGCTTTCTCTTCATGGGGCCTTCATTCCATCCTGACTTGAGGTTTCTCAGGGTTCGTGGGTTTTACAAAAATGAAAGCTTCACTCAGATTATGAAAACAAATAAGGAAAAAGGATATCTTACTTTTTATTTTGTCTCGTTCAGATTCTGATGGGAATATCCAATCTGGAAAGAGTTCTTCAAATTTTATTCCAGGATACTTTGGTCTGTTTTCTACATAATTCCTCACAGTTGGCTGAAGTTTCTTCATGAAATCAGCAGACGGTGTTCCCAGCTGCTCAATAACTTTATTCCACTGATCAATATCTAAAGAGTTTCTTGAGGAAAATACAACTGAAATGCCTTATATTTACACAAAGTACTACCATTCAAAGAAAATAGTAAGTTATATTTATACTAATTGACACATAACACCCTAGGTCACCCACTTGGTCAGCAGAAGTATTTTGAAATAATATTGCAAAATGCTCTGATTTCTAAGTTTAGATACTTTAAACAACTCATACACTACATTTTTAAAAGTTATGACCACAATTAAATCAACAAAATGAAGTCTGTATGCCTTCCTATTCTAGATAAAGATAAGACTATCTTGTAACTGAAGAATGAGAGGAATGTATAAACATGAAATTAGAGAAATGTTACATAGGCAAATTGAACTGTGGTGGTGGACTATGAATGCTTTGGTGGTGGGTGCACTATGGTAACTACACCTGGAGGGGGCTCTTACACTTCTAATACAACAATGAGAATGTAAGCCAACTTCACAATTAAAAAATCAGTTTTCAGGGCCCCCCCTGGTGGCGCAGCGGGTTAAAGCACTGCCCTGAGAAGCTAAAGCCACTTCCGCTTGAGTTAGATTCCTGCCTGCCCCGGAGGTGACCACATGGCGCGGCAGACCTCTCCCGACCTGCCCGCTGCTCCCCTCAGCAGCGCACTTCGTCGATCTGCCTGTTCTGCTCCCCACTCTGTCTGTGGTAAAGCCTCTCGCCGCCCCTGGGCCTCTGGCCTGCACCCCAGTTCTTTATGAACAAGTAAATAAATCTTTAAAAAAAATCAGTTTTCACATTAAACCTTTATTAGATTCAAAGTTCTTCATTTTAATTTTTTAGAAGACTTTATTCATTTTGTGTAGAAGACCTTGGGTGTAGGTCAGAGGTGTGGAGGTTGATTCACCAGAGATGGAGTGAGGAGCAGAACAGGCAGATCCACGAAGTACACTGCTGAGGGGAGCAGTGGGTGAAACACGAGAGGTCTCCTGCACCATGTGGGTCAGCTTCCTGGCCAGGGATTGAACAAGAGCCACTCTGGAGGGCCTTCATGGTTGTAGTGCTGACACTGAACACCCAGGCCACTAGGGAGGTCCTCAAAGCTCTTTATTTACTTTTTAAATTTTTTTAAAAAGATGTATTTATTCATACAGAACTAGGGTACAGACCAGGGTTGCAGAAGTAGTGAGAGGCTTCACCAGAGCAGAACAGGCAGACTGATGAAGTACACTGCTGAGGAGAGCAGTAAGTGAGACAGGAGAAGTCTGCTGCTCCAGTGGGTCACTTCCCTGGCCAGGGATGGAACTCTTGCTGTGGATAGCTCTACAGTGCTGTGCTTTAACCCACTGCACCACCAGGGAGGGCCCTCAAAGCTCTTTAAATGAAAGCGACTACCCAACTCTTAAGTATACAGGGGGAGAGCCAGTGCCCCAATGAGACAATGCCTAGCGGATGATGCAAGAGAGCAGGAAAGAGGACTCAGGATTTTCAGAATCTTCCCTTCAGCATTTCACACAGGGTCCCATGCCTTCCCATAATGGGGCTTAGGATGAGCAGTGATGGCTCTGAGAGGACATTCTGTTTTACTTGACAATGACCCTATCACTGCAACACCTTGGAGTGTTTTCTTTTTCTTTCAGGTCTAATGTAGTCCTTTGTGCCTTAAGACACTCACTGGGTATTGGGCTATCTCCCTTGGGTCTCACCTCCTTATTTGCAAAATGAAGACAATACTAGCTTTGCCTCTCTTATGGGGTGCTGGGGATAAAAAGTCACTCTAAAACTGTAACCAAGAATACACTGCACTTACAGTTTTTTCCCTTGTTAGTTACATTCTGCCTTCTACTAGAACTGTCTATCATCATTCAAACCTGATTTCTTTTTCCTCCTGTGCAAAAACTATACCATTTTCTTTTGGCTCCACATATGATGCTCTCAATTTCTTTACTCCCATTTGCAAACTAACTTAAAATAGCTGCCTATACATGTACATTTCCCAGCCCCTCATTATCTCTTAGACACCTCATCAGACTCCCCCATTCTCCATGAAAACTGCTGTTAAGGTTGTCAGTGGCCATCCCTTAATTCAGTGGTCAATTCTTGGTTCCCACCTTTCTAACAGGTCTTGGGAGCCTCCCTTGGTACTCTGTTTCTTGGCCTATAGGGCCCCTCATTCTCTGGGAGCAACACTTCGCTTCCTGTCACTGTTTCTCATTTTTCCACCACCTCAGGCAGATTCACCCCCTGTCCTTTGCTCTTTTCTCTCTCAGTGCTCACCACAGTATCAAGAGCTCTTCTCTGTCTCAGACCTCTTGAACTCGTTCATGATATTGCCGCTTGCAGACATCTCAAAATCCTAAAAGCTCTGTTAAGCAGCAACCTTCCAAGCAGTCACAGAGCTCAAGCCCTCTCCACTTGCATGTCCACTTTCCTAGCACAAGTCTACATCATCTCCCAGTCAAGACTGCAATAGCTCATGGTCTCTACACTTCTTCCCTTGCTCTGAATTGTCTACCTGCAGTTTAGTAGCTTAAACAATCCTTTTCCAAAAACAGGATGGGTGCTCAGTATCTACTGGATTTGCAGTAGAGTCACTTTTACAGACTACAGGAAGGTGGGAAAAGGAAGACAATCCCAACAAGCCTGGCTGACCTGGATGTGCATGACTCTTGTCACTTAACCACAGATTTGACTTACCCACCCTGACTCCTCAAGGAGGACTCCCTGCTACCACATGGGAGTCAGAACTTGGGTACCAGGTGGTTTGGCTAAAGCTTTCGCCAGAATTCCTTCTATCCTAGGTTACATAAAGCAAATCTCTGAGAAATTCTACCAGTTTTCTAGAATCTTTTTCTATCGCGATAATTTTTCATCTAATATTGGAAAAGTTGTGAAAACTTCTGGAAAATTTAATCTTAGAATGTGCTTTGAGAATGACAAAAGGTAACCTTGTATGCAAATCTATTAATTACTGACATTGTAAGCTGTCAATATGTAAAGTAGAATTTTTAAATTAGTAAAGTCTGAATTTTAAATTACTTAATGCACCAAAAAATACCCACATTTTTTGTTTTTGCATTTTCTGAAGAAACATTTCCTAATAAAAGAATGGTTAAGGTACAAAGTGAGTAAGAATTGAGACAAACTGAATGTTAACTAGATACTTTTAAATTACTTACTTTCAGAATATATCAATTTTCTTCATTTTAAATTAATTTATTTGCAAAATAAACACCTCATTTTAATTACTGTTTGAAGCAAGAGAATCTAAGGTAAGATTAGGGAATGCTAGAAAATTGATTCAAATGAAACAAAATGTTCCATATTTAATTCACATTAAAATCTGTGATGTGGAAAATGCAAAAGAAGATAATTAAAATGATAGGAATAAAAATTTTTACTCCAAGTTTATGTTGTGAAAAATTTATATTACAATAATATTTATATTACAAAAATATATATTACAATATATTACAAAAATACTCTCATAAAATAAAAACTAAATTATTTTAATAAAACAGCTTATTTCCTTTAAAAGTAACCATCAATTTGCCAACAGAGGCCATCTTAAGCTTTCAAAACAAAAAAAGCAAAAGGAAAGACTAATGAAAATACTAAGTGGCTAGAACACAAATGAAAAAGTTTAAATCAAGAACCCTATTAGAGTAAAAACTGTTAAAGATGGGGGAATATGAGGAAAGAAAGTTATAATTATTATTCTCCTTAATGCTATATATCATTAATATGATTCACTATACACATTGTAAGTTAATCACTTGCATTTAAAATTTATTTAGACTTCCTTGGCCTGTCACAAAGAACCTTCTAGATGAATCTCAGAAAACTTTCTACAAAATGTCAGGAGAGTAATAAAAAATAAAATTTAACAGATTGTATTCCTCACAAACTTCATTTTAATCTTTTTCACTTAGGTCTTATATGGTGTGTTTCAATTTTTACTTTGGGGGAAAATATTGTAATGCATTCTGATAACTAATAAAATCGCATATTAATTCAATTACATAAGAATTGGCTTATTAAATGTAGTTAGCAACTTTCCTAGTTAACTGAATGAACTAAATAAACAGTATGTTTATTTAAATATCTGAATACATCTGTAAAAGAGTAAATACTTTCTTATAAACTATTTGATAAAAGAGCTAATTGCTTTAACTTAATGCTAAGCCTTAATAAAATTATTGTGAAGTAAAAGAAAAAATATCAGACTGAACCATTTTGGTTTGTGACATTAATTTAACAAACCCCTCAGAACAAGGTCTAGAATGCCGAAGTTTTCCTTTTGAATTCCTGCTGCCTTTGGTATTTATGGAAAGCATGACCGGGAAGGTCCCGGGAAGGATACGATCAGTGCCTTGGAATATCACACAACCTTTCACCAGCTCTCCCATGATGCAACCCACTGACCAGATATCAACTGAAAATAAAATGAAATGATAAAATTATGAAGTGCCATGAACAAAACAAAGGTGAGAAAAAAGAATTCTAACAGAGCACTAAATACACAAATATGGAAAAATAAACTGCTAGCTAAGAGTGAACTTTTTATGTAGCATAAATGATTGCTGACCTCTGTGTTAGCCTTCAGTTTGCAGCAATCGGAGTTTCAATGATAAAGGTTCCTACTATTTGACAGCTTAAAATACAAACAAATCCAGAAACAAGAAGTGAAGTGCCTGTCCACACAAAGCTGTTTCCTGGCCACATGCCCTCCCCGTCCCAGCCTCCATGGTCAGTGCTAGGTCTCTCCCTGTGAAGGATACAGTCTCTTCCTGGAAACAGGACTTTGTGGAGGACCATTTCTGCCATGATGCACCCGACAGACCAGATGTCCACTACCAAACACCAGGTGATTAAAACCAGCCAAGACTCCACATGTCTCTTCTCAAACCCCCTCCCCCACAAAGATGAACCCCGCTTGCTGATGTGGGTATTGATGAAATATAGGTCCCGTAATGACTCTTCTCTAAACTGCCGAGTCAGCAGAGCTTCACAAGTGCAGGCTTGCTATATAGGCGCTGGCTGAAGCCTGGCTAAAACTGCCCCAACTCCCTAGCATTCCCCTTCTTCTGTGAGGCCCAGTATAAGCCCAGGCCTCAGACAGCCAGGCACAAGGCCAGATAATGCTATTGGTGGTGAGGGCAGGTAGGGAGATAACCAGGGGACTTATTTTCTCTTACTTCTACAGGGACAGTGGAACACACAGAACTGTATCTCTCTGAGAGGAATTACAAGTTACAGAGGAGCTACAGAAATCTGAAGCAAAACTCATTTCAGATGACTGAAATTTCAGACTTTTAAATAACTCATAAGTGTGATTTAGTTCTCTTCAACAATTTGCAAAGAGTTCTAATATTGCTAGAATAAGATTTGATGTCAAAAAAATCCCCCACCAATTTCACACAAAAGAGAAGAGGTGTTAGTCCATTTATAACAATTTCGAAAGTAAGTAACACCAACATATGTTGCTAGAAATCAGAGTAAGGATTTGCCTCGGGGGGCTGGGGGGGGGTGCTGGGATGTGGAGGGGCCAGGGAAGCCTTAGGTGTTTCTAATTACATGGGGGTGCTCCCACAGCGCTGCACATTCAGAATCTGTAGACTCTTTATGTTGTATTTCATAGATGCTCCCAACTATTTATTTCAAAAGTAAAAATTTAAAATGTAAATGATTTTAATCAATGGAAATGCAAAATTAATTATTTCTTATCTGTGGCTATGATAATCTATGTGTAGTATATAGAGTTCCAGCATTGTAGTTCACACAGTCATCAGGAAAGAGAACAATAATAGTGATGACCAATAATAGCATTATCTTAAAACATCTCAGTTGTGTTTGTACTCACCATTCTCTTTGTAGCCCATGCCCAGGATGACTTCAGGGGCCCGGTAATACCGCGTTACCACATAGGGAGTCATCATGAAGTTGGTGCATGCTGTCCGGGCCAGACCGAAGTCAAGGATCTTAAGAGTGCAGTCTGATTTTACGACAATGTTACTAGGTTTCAAATCCTAGGATGGAAATGGTTTAAATTAAGAAAACTAGCCATAGCATGCTAAATAAATACTCTCACATTGGTAAGGACTTGTGAGGTCAGTGGCCATCGAAGTATGCCAGACTACCGGTGAAAGAAAGTGAGAAGTGATTCAAGTTATCGGAACAATTTTAGAAAACCCTACCTTCAACTTGACACTAATACAAATTAACCTAAAGAGGTAAGGCAGTGGCTCTCACTACCATGTGGAAAACTTCGTGATTGTGTCTTTGTTTAAAAACCTTCAAAGAATGTCTTCACTGTCTCCTCCTCCCTCCACCGCTCTCCTCATCTTTCCACCCCACCTGCAGTCCCAAATACACCGACTCTTCTCTACAAGTCAACAAAAATATTATGTCAACCACATATGTAATTTATATCTTCTAGTAGCCACTTTAAAAAAAATAGAAACAGGTAAAATTAATATTACCACTTTAAAATGTAACCAACATAAAAAACTGTAGTATTTTGCATTCGTTTTTGGTATTGTCTTTGAAATGCAACTACAGCACATTGTGTGTGTTTACTAACCTCTTGTGGCTAGGGGGTGGCATACTTACAGCACAGAGCAGGAATTCTCTGAACCTGGAATCTTCCCTCAGCTCTCTCTCCTTGGAGGAATTTCTTGATCAGCAATCCCAATCCCCTCTCCACTTTTTCCGTTCTACCAGCCACACATGCCCGCGGTGAGGTTTGCCCCCCTCCCCTGCTATGAAGTTTTCCTGAGAGGAAAAGACCCTGGCTGTGCTCTCAGACAATCAGAAAATGTTTGCTGAGTGGACATCTATCTGCTCCATTGTAGTCTCAGTGCTTTCACACAACTTCAGCAGTCCCCCCAGGGCAACTCCTTCATTAGGCCACAGGAATCTGAATTTGCCTGAGGACGCTAATCTTCAAAGTAACCCTAAAACTGTGACTTCCGAACCACCCACATCCATTCTTTTCACAGAAGTATTCCGCTGGACAGCTGCAATATCCAAATGCCAAATCATGCCACACAATAGGACCTGTGCGTGAAGCCTTAGGTCTCACTTAGGCCTCATACTCCCGTCAGAGACAGTTATGAAGTATTATCAGAATAAACAGAAAATCATTTGACAATAACAAAAGTTAAAATTGTGTTTTACTACTGGGAAATGCTTTTGTTCTAAACTTCCTGGATTCAGTAATATATAAATTAGAAGTACATAATGTTTAAAATAACAAATGTTATTGATCAGTCACATAAACACACACTGAATTCTCAGTAGGCCTCACGATCCTAGCTGGATCCGGGGTACTGTGCAGATGCCACTCCCCTGGTATCCTGATGAGGAGATGTTCAGGGCCCGGAACTACTGCTGTGGGTGGTCCCTGGCCTGTAGCTACTACTCTGCACAAAGTAAAACTGGGGAAGATCAGCTCATACTCAAACTAGCAACTCTCTCCCCTGTGGAGGTGAGTTAAGGCAAAACCAACCAATGTGTTTTAAGTTTCCTCATTTAAAACCAAATAATACAGCAAGAACAGGCATTTTAAAACCAAATTACTAAAAGATAAACCAATGTTCCAACTTCACAAAAAAAAAAAAAAAAAAAAAAAAAAAAGAGAGAGAGAGAGAGAGAAGCTACGAGACTAGTAGGTGTGAGAGAACAGAATGGTGACATCCATGCTGGGGAGAAGCTGCAGCAGGCCCCCCTACTCTCCTCCAACCCCACTGGTGGAAACATCAATAGGTACTTTCCTTTTAGGAAGAAGAATTCTCAAAACTTTAGAAAGGCAGAAACTTTACCACCCAGCAGCTACTGAAATCCAATCTGGCCTTGGATTTTAGCACAGCCACATGAGCAAGGCTGGTTAACATTAACTGAGAGAATATGAAAACAGGTCCATTTAAAAGAAAATTGCTCTTGAACAGTTTTTGTTGAAACAACACAATTTACTGCCACCTAGTGGATATTATTATAATAATATGCAAACAGGGCCCTCCATTAATGGGAACAGCCTTTCATGTCCAGCACTATTATAGGAGGCTGTGGGCTCCTGCCGGTTCCCCAACACTTTACCATAAGTTTCCATAAACAACCAGAGGCTGGGTCAGTAGTTTCAAGATGATAAAAATCATTCTGCTCCCTCAAACCCTGAAAATTACCCACATCAAGGAAAATAAATGTTAAAACAAGAATGACACCTATTTGGGGGCATTAGAGTATGTATGGCATCCCTGGAGTAACAAACAATGAGTTGGAAACCATCAGTAACCAAAAAGGGCACGAGTGAAGGAATGGGGGGCTTAAAGTGTCATCCCATAAATCATCATTTCTGGTTAGTTCTTGGATCAGACATCTCTGACTGAAAAGCAGTCATAGGAGGCAGGATCCTGCACCCTGTGACAAGTATGAACTGCCTTGATTTCTCCATAGCTACCTAGAGCTATTTACTAGATGCCTGTACCCTGGGACTGGAGACTGAACAGACATTTGTAGGACCATTTAGTTCTCAGAGAATGTGGAAACTCCAAGACTCAAAGCATCATCAACTTTACCTACTTAGAAGGGGATCAGGTAGTAAACAGAGACTGATTTAGAACTCTTCCAACTATGTTTGGCATAGGCCTGAAACAAAACAGTGAAAGATGACTGTTGTCCATCCCTCTAAGCGTGAAGGGTTTCTGACTGGTATGGAGGAAGGCACTTACCAGGCCCATGGCCTTACTGACTTGCTCTAGAACTACTGCATCCAGCATGGGCAGGTGCAACCAGGACTACTAGTTGGTTAAACCTTACTATGCACCTTCTAGTTTCTTTAAGAACTGGACTAGAAAATTAAACTGAGCTGAGAGGGACCACAGTCCTTGCATTCTACAAGTCTTAATGATGGCACTACTCTTAATTCTTCCCAGCCCCGACAGTGCAGCTTGTGTTTGATTTATCATCTTGCCAGGGAAGTTTCAGCCACCCACTTGGCCTTTCCCAGCATAATGACTGTTACTTCATAGGCCAACAGCTAATGGGTAGGAGCAGTCCAACTGCCAAGTGTACCTGCTCCAAACAAATGGGGACTGGGGCAGTGACCACTGGCTGGGTCTAGCTGAGCCTCCCAGTGTTTCAGTCTTCAATAGGATTAAATGACAAGGGATTACCAGCTCTTTGTGGGAAAGTCTAATGAGAGGGAAAGATGAAAATTCACTTAAAAAGGAACTTGGGAGAAAAAAACAAGAGCAGAAGCAATAAAAAGCTTCGCAACAATTGTACTTCAGCAAGATCACAGTATTTATGCCACAAGAACAAATGTAATAAAAAGGAACTTTTGAGGACTAAAAAACTTCAACTAACTGGTATTTCAGGAAGAAAGAAAATAAAGCACACAGTGAAAGAGGGCATTCTGAAAGGAATACAAATTTCTTAGAATTCTATGAACATCTTCTAGGCTGAAGGGTGCATGAAGTACCCACCACAGATAAATAGAGCATTTCCATTGTTTGAGAATACAAAGAATAAAGAAAGTTTTTAAAGTTTCCAGAGATTAAAAACAATAACAATGACAACAAAACTCCCAATCAGGCACTTTCAATGACTGGCACTGAGAGTTGAAGAGTGTAATAGTGAGGTACTACAATTACAGCTCTGATGGAAATTCATTTGTAATTGAAAATTTCATATCCATCAAACTAATAATCATGTGACAGGGCAGAAAAAAAGAGCTTCAGATATTTGGGCCCTCAAAAATTTACCTCCCATACACCACTCCTGGAGAAGCTTTTGGAGGATGTATTCTACCCCAAAAAGGAAGTCACCTTAGAAAAAGAGATAGGATCAGGAAACAAGGTCTCCAACAAAATCTGGGATTTTGAAGAAAATCCCAGAAAAACATCCAGGACAATCCCTCCCCCACAATCTAATAGGGGGCAGCCAGTCCAGATGTGAGGAGGACTGAGGCACCAAGATTTCCTGATATTCTAGAGTACCTTGAAAGAAGAGTGAGGCACCCTGCCGAAAGTTTAGGGTTAAATGAGTAATAACAATACAGGAAATGACTAACTCCTTAAAAAATAAAACAGACCAAACCTCAAACAAATAAAAGTTAACTGTTGTTAGGTCCAGGGACAAAAAAAATTCAAAGAAATACAACCATGGCATAAAATATAAGGCAGCCATGAAAAGCTGGTACAAGTCATGATGATATAAAATACATACTGATACTGATGGAAACCTAATCACATTTTAACTATACTGGGAGGACAGGGAATAGGAAAGTCAGTGGGTAAAGACTGGGGCTGGGAAAGAGTTAAATCAGTACTTCACACTGATGATGGATGAACAAATAGAGATCTAATCATATTATTCCCAAATATGGAGTTAACACAAAAATGATCAGCTGAAATACATGAAAAAGTTCGCTTCTAGAGGGAGAAATAAGAGGAAGGAAGTGGGAACTCTTTTTTTTTTTTTTTACAAGTATTGGTAAACTGATCCTTTTAAAAAGTAAATCAATTAACTTGTTCAGCAAGTTACAGAACAATTAAGTTACAAGAGACCTAACTATAAACAGATATGTTGGTGTTAGCAAAAGAAAGAAGAGAATATGAGCATAAAGTAAGGAAGGAAGCCCATCCAACTGCCATCAAAGGGCTGGGGAACTCATTTCTTTTAAATTTTTGAATTATATAAAATAAAAAGTGGTGGCCCTCCCTGGTGGCGCAGCGGGTTAAAGCACTGCACTGAGAATCGAAAGCCGCTTCCGCATGAGTTCGATTCCCGCCTGCCCTGGGGGGTGTCCACATGGCGTGGCAGACCTCTCCTGACCTGCCCGCTGCTCCCCTCAGCAGTGTACTTCGTCCATCTGCCTGTTCTGCTCCCCACTCTGTCTCTGGTGAAGCCTCTCGCCGCCCCGAGCCTCTGGCCTGTACCCTAGTTCTGTATGCACAAATAAATAAATCTTTAAAAAAAAATAAAAATAAAAAAATAAAAATAAAAAGTGGATGGACTATGGGTATTTTTCAAGTAACAAAATTTATATTAAGTATGAAACCACTTTATTTAGTTTTTAAAGATTTATTTATTAATTCATCTAGAACTGGGGTACAGGCCAGAGGTGTAGGGGCAGTGAGCGGATTCACGAGAGACAGAGTAGGGAGCAGAACAGGCAGATGAATGAAGTACACTGCTGAGGGGAGCAGCGGGCGAGATAGGAGAGGTCGGTTGCGCCATGTGGGTCACATCCTGGTTGGGTATTGAACTCAGCCACAGCTAGCTTCTCAATGCTGTGCTTTCATCCCTTGTGCCACCAAGGAGGACCCATGAAACCATTTTAATAAGCAAAACTGACAGTGTGTTTCTGTGTTGAAGTCATACAAAGGAAAATGGACTAGGGGGGTTGACAAAAGACTAAAGATTTCAAGCCACTAAAGGCTTCATGCAATTCATCAACTACTGAGACCTAGATTGGGGGGGCTGAAGGTAGGTAGGGTATCAGAAAAACAAGGTCTTTCATTATTTGCTTTATCTACCTTCCCATAATGGGCATGGGATACCTTCACAGCAAGCACAAAGCCTTCTTGGCAGGCCCACAATTGCTCAAACAGGAGGGTACAAGGTATGTGGGAGTGGTGAAGCCCAGTAAGGTAATGAAAAGAATAGACAGGTAGTTCAGGGAGTTATTTACTCAGATCTTCCCAGATCTTCAAACACTGCGCTGGGTTAAAAAAACACTTCTCTGGACCCCCTCTTAACTTACTGGTAAGCAGAAGGGGCACAAACTGCAGGGATTAAAGAGACCACAGGCCCAGCTCCATGCCCTCCAGAAACAGGGGGGTATTGTTTTCCCAAAGGTCTCTGGGCCCAAGAGGGGAGGAACAAGTAAGGCAAATGATTAACCCTTTATAGAATGAATCAGGACTAGCAATAATAAGGCCTAATCAATTGGGAACTTACTCTGAAACATAAATTTAAAACAAAACATATTTAAGAACTACTAATGCTTTAATTTATATAAAGATCTATGGAAGTTTTAGGAAGAAAAATAGAATGGTGTGTTGGGAAATCTTTAGTTTCAATTTAAGAAACTACTATCATCAATATTTTAGCACAAATTTGTCAACAGAATTTCTATTATTTAACTAAACACTTGGTGGCAGCAAAGCTGTATTTTAAATAACTGCACATTGGTCAGGAACCAGGTGTCGGTGCGCCAGGCCCTGGACTTGCAAGCAATTTCTCAGCAGTATTATACTGGGCAGCTGGCATACATGTGGGTCGTGTGGCTAGTACATGCTCAGTCAAACCAGGTGCTCCACCAGTGTCATCTAATCTCAACATTACTTGGAAACATAGCATAGACTCATAGTTTGTTCAACTCTGAAAAGTTTTTTTTAATGTTTTAAAAGGATCTAAAGTCCTTTTAGATCTGGAGAATTAGCACAACAAAACTGTGATTTTAAAAACAAAATTGATATGGTGTCACTACTTACTCTATGAATTATGCCAGCTGAATGCAGATGTTTAATACCACAAAGCATCTGGTAAAGAAGGTAGGACATTCTTTCATGGTCCAACTCCATATGAATAACCTGACATAAGTTAGCATCCATTAACTCCATAACCAAATACCTGAGGAAAAATAAAGATCAGCCACATAAACACAAAAATTATTCAAAATCTCTACATGATTACTAAACCAGAACTTTTATGAAACTAATAGTTCCCTATGTAGTCAGTGTACTGGCTAAAGTAAAAATAAAACTTGCTTCCTCTAAATATTTATAGGGTATCTTGACAAAAAAAAAAAAAATACAATGGAACTTTGTGAAATTTTTCCAAAGAATATAAAAACAAAGAATGTTTTTCAAGTGAAAAAGAAAGCAAAATTTATGTCACAGTAAATAGTATCTTTTTTAAAAAAGATTTACTTATTTATGCTTACAGAACTGGGGTACAGGCCAGAGATGTGGAGGGTGAGAGGATTCACCAGAGTGGGGAGCAGAACAGGCAGATCGATGAAGTACACTGCTGAGGGGAGCAGCGGGCGGGTCAGGAGAGGTCTGCCAGCCATGTGGGTCAGCTCCCTGGCCGGGGATCCAACTTGTGCCACAGTGGCTCGGAGAGCTTCATAATGTGGTGCTTTAACCACTGCGCCACCAGGAAGGGTCCATAAATAGAATCTTACATATTTAATTTCTCCTTTATCTTAAATTTTTGCTATTGGATCACTTACCAGTCAGTATATAAACTTATTTATCTCATTTTAAGAAAACTTCTCGCCATACTCACTACTGACCCAAGTTTACTGCCTTTGCAAGCAAAATTCTCAAGAGGTATCTATATCCATCCCAAATTCTCTGGTTTTCCTCATCAAAATCCCTTAGAGCCCTTTAACCCTTTCTCTTCCCTCCCTTAACCTCAGAAACCTTTTGTTCAGTGTATTAGTGCCTGCTCACTTTTATAAATACTGTGCTTTATTGAATTGCTCATTATGTGAACATACAATCTCTTTGTCTTTCTAATTTATTTTACTGCATATAATTAACTTGAATGTCTTGCATTTTGCTGTAAACTGCAATATTTCATCTTTTCATTTTTTCTTAACTCTACCTTGATTAAGCTTTTGCTACCACCACTATGCCTGAAACCATCCTCTTATATTCCTGGCTGATTATGCCCTTCTCCCCTCTCCAACATTTTAATGTTGGTGCACAGAGCACCTGGTCCTTGGCTTTCTCCTCTTTAACTACACTCACATTCTTGGGGACAATCTCTGGTCTCAAGGCTTTAAATACCCCTCATACCATCTTCGAAATGTGTAGCTTCAAATCTCTTTCCTGAACCCCAGGATCATTTACCTAATTGTCCACTTCACAGTTCCAAGTGGATATTCAACAGACATCTTGCAGTTCATGTCAAAGACTGAACTCCCAATTCTACACCACCTCCAATCTGTAGTCCCCCCAGCATTCCTCATTTGAGTTGAGAACACTTTTATCCTTTAGATGCCTAGGCCAGAAGTCTAGGTAACTTTCTTAATACCTCTCATTCTCTCACTATATGTCTTCGGTAACAGGAAGGACTGCAACTCTACCTTCAAAACAATTTCAGTATCCCATCACTTGTCTTTACCCTATTACTTCACTTGTCTAAATAGAGCCAACTTAATATCTCATCTGAATTGTTTTAACAGCTTCCCAACTGGCCTTCTGTGCCCCACCCCTTACGGTGGGCTCTCAACACAGAAACCAGAGGTATCAATTAAAAATGTAAGTTGGGGCCCTCCCTGGTGGCGCAGCGGGTTAAAGCACAGCACTAAAGAAGTCAAAGCCACTTCCGCATGAGTTCGATCCCCGCCTGCCCCGGAGGTGACCACATGGCGTGGCAGACCTCTCCTGACCCGCCCGCTGCTCCCCTCAGCAGT
>NW_004567141.1:7874667-7900678 GCF_000260355.1 Condylura cristata | reverse complement strand
CTGTTCTGCTCCCCACTCTGTCTCTGGTGAATCCTCTCACCCTCCGCATCTCTGGCCTGTGCCCCAGTTCTGTATGAATAAATAAATCTTAAAAAAAAAAAAAATGTAAGTTGGGGGCCCTCCCTTGTGGCGCAGTGGGTTAAAAGCACAGCACTAAGAAGCTAAAGTCACTTCAGCATGAGTTCGATCCCTGCCCAGGGACGTGATCCACATGGTGCAGCAGACTTCTCCTGACCGGCCCGCTGATCCCCTCAGTAGTGTACTTCGTCAGTCGGCCTGTTCTGCTCCCCACTCTGTCTCTGGTGTATCCTCTCACTGTCCCTGCACCTCTGGCCTGAATCCCAGTTCTGTATGCATAAATAAATAAATTAAAATAATTAAGTTGGGTAAACTCATTCCTGTTGAATGTATTCAGGAAATCCTTACAAAGGCCTAGCTAGAGCTCCAACAGTGTCTGGCTTCTCTGAGCCCACTCCTGACTGGTCCCCTCTGGCAGCCTCATGTTGTTCTTAGGATATACCAGGAAGGTTTCCACTTTCACTCCCTTCCACACCTACTCTTTTTATCTTGAGCCTATCTGCCCCCAAATATTTGTAGCACTGCCTCCCTTACTTCCTTCAAGGCTTTTTTGAAAAGTCTTGTCACCAATCCAGTAAGGTCTCTCCCCAATCACCCTCCAAATCTAAACTGACTCCCAAAATCCAGAACTTCTGAGCTTCTCATCCACTGTCCTTTTCTTCTGGAGCACTTGCAGAACCTTAATGAATGATCTGTTTTCCTTGTCCCTTATGTTGATTATCTTTCCTGGCTTTCCTAGCAGTATCTAGGAGGGATTTTACCTGTTTCAGTCAAGAGGAATACCAAGTCCAAGAATGCCTAGTACATGGTTACCAATGAAATATTTGTAGAAAGAATGAATCCAGCAATAAATTTAGGATGAAGCTGGGCATTGTATCTCAACATTATAAATTAATATTTAATTTCATAGTTAGATAATTCTATTTAGTATTTTTTTCAGATTTATTTATTTATTCATACAGAACTAAGGTACAGGCCAGAGATGTGGAGGGTGAGAGGATTTACCAGAGACAGAGTAGGGAGCAGAAAAGGCAGACTGACGAATTACACTGCGGAGGGGAGCAGTGGGTGGGTCAGGAGAAGTCTGCTGGGCCATGTGGATCTCCTCCAGGGCAGGTGGGGATCAAACTCATGCGGAAGTGGCTTAAGCCTCTCAGTGTTGTGCTTTAACCCGCTGAGCCACCAAGGAGGGCCCTCTATTTAGTATGCTAAAGACACCAAACATTTAATGGGTTATTAACCATTTCAAATAATAATTGCAGATACCTTCATCCTACAACCCTGACTTTCAGAGGACTGGAAAAAAAAAGTTTCATATTTCAGTAAAGCAGATTATGTCACCATCTATTCTAAGGAATTATTTTCATTTATCTGTCAACTGTTATGGAAATGATAACTAGGCACAAGTAGTTGAATATGTAGTATTCATTTTCCTTCATATTTTTCTTCTACAGAAAAAAGTGGTTAAGAATGTCATTAAAAATGTACTACTACCAACATTTACTTTCTTTCCTAAATTTTCAGTCTTTGGTGATAGTACATTACTGAATAAAAATGATACTTACACATCTTGAAATTCTTCTAGAGTTTTTTGTGGTGTAAACACATTTAACAAACTTATTATCTGAAAAGAGAAAAATAGTTATATCTAGGTATGCTAGATAGCTCTACTTGATTATAAGGAGTACTCATAACATTACAATGTGTTAAAACTGAAGAAAAAAAAATCACAGGAGAGCTCAATATTTATTATTGAGCTTTTCCCGAAACATTCCACTACATGTCTTTGAAAAAATGGGAAATAATCACTCTTATAATCAAATCACCTTGTAAGGGCTGTGGGACTTTAACACATAATGTCTTTATTGCTATTAACATAAGAAACAAACTGTGGATGGAAAAACACAAAATAAAGCAATATGTTAATTCTGAAAACTTAAATATTAAGTACAAATTTATAAAAGGTTTTGAGATATGAAGGCTAAGTTTATATTTCTGATATGATAAAGAGTAAATGCTTCATAGCATTATAAATTTACTTCAAGAGGGTTCTAGAACTAATCCCAACGTAGACCTCCATTCTGGCTATAGTTCAATGAGCTCCACTTATTGAACATCAAACAGCTCTTAATCACTTCAATGACCCACAGTAAGATGAATTATTTATCTTAATGGGATGGTGGGCTTACCAGGGAAAAAAGAAAACTGAATCCGTACTTCAGTTTTGTATACCAGGATAAAGTCAAAATGGAACACAGGGTGAAATACAAAACAAGAAACCATAAAATATTATAATATGGACAAGCACTTATGTAATCCTGGTATAGAAAGGTCTCTTCTAAGTATGACAAGAAAACTAGAATTACATTAAACCAAAACTAACTAAACAAAAAAATCATTATGACAAAAACCATGTAAATAAGGTCAAATGAAAAAGAAGTAGGGTTGAGAGATTTTCTATATAAAGCTCTTCTAAAAATACACACAGCAGACACCAACAGTTCAAAAGGAAAATGCACTAAGGCAATGTCAAACAAATTCTCAAAAAATAAAAATAGTTGATTAATAAATATATGGAAAGAATTCAAGCTATCATCTATCAGACTGGTAAAACAAAAAATCATCAATATGTTGAGCTGGGAGATTTTTGAAGTAAAAGACATTTTAAAGACCCTTAGTTAAACTGCAAAATTAACAGTATTCTTGAGGATCAACTTATCAGCATATACTAAAGCCAGACGCATGCATATTCTTTGACCCAGCAAACCTAGCCAAGAAATTGACCTGGACAAATGTAAAGATGAATGTTATAAGGATGTTCACCGCAGCATTGCTGATAGTTGCAAAAAACTGAAAATAATCTAAACATCCAACAACAGGTGATTGACTAAATAACTTATTATGTGAATAATACACTACAAGGCAATTTTAAAATGATTTATATCTATACACATTTATGTATATGCGATCTAGTGAATATTCCATGATAGAAAAAAAAAACATGCTTCATTATCACATAAATGATCTTGTTTATGGGTGTATATTTATGCATAGGAATGCCAACCAGTCAGTGGGTGGTATAATTGAGGGAATTTTGCCTTCATGTTTATATTGTTTGAATTAAAATATTTTTTTCTTACATAAATAAAAAAAATAAAAAATGCATTGGAGAAACTAAAACAAACTCAAACCAGACTCAAAAGAATGAATCTATCTTAGTTTTTATATTTAATCTCTCTACAGTAGATTCAGCATAAATGTTAAAATTAAGGGAGCCATACAAAATTGAATGTAATCTTAAATACTCATCCTCTTCCAAAAAAAAGGGGTCACACAGTCCCTTCCAAACTTACATTTATGATTATAACATGGCAAAGTTATCAAAATAGTTCTCAAAATAATGCTCAGAGATCAGTAGGACACCACTGTGCCGGAGTACCTCATTGTCTAGAGACATGCTGTTAAAATCCCTTAAAATTTACAATGCTTTGATATCTGTGGAGGTGCCAGGTACAGCTATTTTAACATGACATTACCTAATAACATTTATTTAAAATTGTAAGGTTCACATTACAAGGTAAAAAGCTACTTGTAGAACAGTATTTTCCAAAAAGTTAATTTATTTTCTAATTTTTTAAGTGAACTTTTTATATAATCAGAAATAGTGAAAACCAAATGGGCTCAGGGTCAGTTGACATTCTTGTTCCTGTTAAGTGACCTAAGCTCCTAAGAATCATAAGACACCAAATGACTGCAATTTCCTCAACCAAGAATTTTATCAATAAAATGTAACTACACTGTTTTAATCACCACTTTACCTTAGTATAAATTCATTGTTTCCAAATTCCCAGATTATCATATCATTGACAACATTAAAGTATGCAGAGAAAACATAGCTATAACTTACATTTTTATGATTGACACATTTTAAGAGGACAAGTTCTCGATAAGCTCTCTTTGCATGAGTTTGGTTTTGAAATGGACGGCTTAGTTTCTTGACAGCAACATTTATCCCAAGTACTGTATCAAAAGCAGCACTATAATTAGGAAATATAAGCAATCTATTAGAATGCTTTGAAAGATATAGCAGTACAAAGTGTATATTTAGAGAGTAATCGTTCTAATAAGTAACAAAGTATTTCTGCTTGTTTCCACTTAAGATACATCTGTACAGGAAGGGCAGGACTGAGAGTGCTGGGTAGTTGAATTCCCCCATAGAGGCATGGCCACAGCAGCTCTGGTGAGGATTCAGAAATTCTTTGCACACTGACTTCTCATTTATATTGGTTGCAATTATTATGTTCAGAACCAAATAATTTATTACAGAGCATGTAAGACCAGACAAGACATTAAATCTTCAGTTTATGTCAGTAAGTTTTAAAAAAGTCATTGATTGTTATAGAATAAAATATAAACGAATTTTGGAATATCAGTGAAGGACACAGTTGATAAGTGAGCTCGTAAGAATATAGTAAATCTAAGTTTTGATTGATAGGATTTTTTCCCAGAAGAATCTAAAAAGAAAACAGCAGCCATCATCTGAGCTCATTCATTAAATCCTTAAGACACAAAATTCCTCATGTAAGGAATGAATATAGTGTCAATGAAAATAGTACAATATATATAAAATTCTACTAAAACTGTCTCCTTATGAATAAAATCTTCTAGAGGTTATGTTTTGAAAAGACATCCAACTTTCTAACTGAAACGTGTATTTCATTTTCCTCCCAATTGAGAGACATGAAAATTGAGTAACCTAATATTTTTCAGATTCCAAAATGGTACTGAAAGTATCACTGGTGGTACTATTATTTTTTTGCTACTCATTAGTGGTTAAAAGTTATATAAGGGGCCCTCTCAAGTGGCGCAGCAGGTTAAAGCACAGCACTAAGAAGCTAAAGCCACTTCGGCATGAGTTTGATCTCCGCCCGGAGGTGACCACATGGCGTGGCAGACCTCTTCTGACGGGCCCGCTGCTCCCTTCAGCAGTGTACTTCCTCAGTCTGCCTGTTCTGCTCCCCACTCTGTCTCTGGTGAATTCTCACTGCCCCTGTACCTCTGGCCCATACTCCAGGTCTGTATACATAAATAAATCAATCTTAAAAAAAAAAGTTACATAAGATTTGGGCCCTTCCTGGTGGTGCAATGGGTTAAAGTACGGCATTGCAAGCTAGCCACAGTTGCTTCATTGGGAGTTCAATCCCAGACCATGAGGTGACCAACCTGGTGGGGCAGACCTCTCCTGTTTCTTCACTGCTTCCCTCAGCAGTATACTTCATCCGTCTGCCTGCTCTACTCCCCACTCTGTCTCTGGTGAATTCTCTCACCAGGCCCCTGCATCTCTGGCCTGTACCCCAGTTCTATGTGCTTTAAAAAGAAAAAAAATAAAAAATAAAAAATCTTAAAAAAAAAAAAAAGCTGCCTTAGGGCCCTCCCTGGTGGCCTAGCCGGTTAGAGCGCTGCACTGCAGAGCTAAGCGAAGCCAAGCTGTGGCCTAGCAAGTTTGATCCCGGCCCTGGAGGTGACCCACATGGGCATCTCCTGTCTCCCCCACTGCTCCTTGCTGCTCCCCTCAGCAGGATACTTTGTAGATCTTCCTATTCTGCTCCTCATTGTTTCTGGTGAATCCTATCGCCTCCCTGCACCTCTGGCCTGTACCCCATTTCTTTATGCATAAATAACTAAAACCTTTAAAAAAAAGCTGCATAAGACCTCTTGAGAGCCTAAGAGTCATTCAAAATATGGTTATATTTATTCTATCCTGTTTCTAACACTATTAACACTCCTAATAAGTATTCTTATAAAATAATCCTAACTTAACTTGTTTTTAAATTGAAGGCTGTCCACTGTGGGATTTGGTGAAGAATTATTAGAAACTTCATAAGTTGCTTTAGAAGTATTTTTTCTTTAATTCAGTTTATATTATGTATACATTTATATATACCTATATGAAATGTCTATATGAAATGTAACATTCAAGAGTTACAAAATGTTAAAAATCAATTTGTGAAATAAATTGATGAACAGGCACACAAATATTTATTTACACCTATAAATATTTCTCAGCCTCAAGAATTTGAAAACAAATTTTTGGCCTCAAAAGTTTTTGTCCAAAATAAAACAAATGGACCTATTCTGATGCATACTTTCTTTTGCCTAAATCTTAATTTCAGTAGCAAACACCTTCAATTATTCTGATTTCTGGTGGTCACTTCTTAACTTCAAATTAACTTTTATCATTATTTCAGTGATCAATTTTAGAAATTATCTACCCACTCTCCATTATGAAAACTGAGGATTAGTTGCTTCCTTGAAACCTGCAACTCCTTCCAGTTTTTTGCCCTCATATTTAGTTTTTCCCCCTTGCTTAAACTCCTTGTTCCATCAACTTTCAAAGGACACTCTTGACTACTCCTCATTATGTAAAATGAGATGATTACATTCCACCCCCTTTCTCTCTAGCTTTCTACTGCCCCTCCTTCTTTTTCCCTCTGGACTCTGGAAAATGGTCAAGTTTGAGTAACATCTTATTTAGTCTTCTAAGTAACATCTTATTAAGCCTTCTAAGTTTCATCCTTAGGATATGTCTAAAAGTTAAAACTAGAAAATAGAAAATGTAAATATTACTAATTGCAGAGCTGGGATTACACTTCATTTTAAGACAATGTGATCCTTGCTGGCACTCATAAGAGAATGAGATTGTTTCCAGCCTCAAGGTCAAATGGATTCACTTGCCTTACATTCCATCAATTGCTCAATCCTGAGTGTTATATTTAGACCATGAATTTTTCTACTTCCTTCTGACAAATTTCTAATAAACTTACTTTTCTTCAGAAAAGAAAAATCCTTAAAAAGTCTATTACTAGTGGGGTCCTCCCTGGTGGTGCAGTGGGTTAAGGCACAGCACTGCAAGCTGGCAGCAGCCACCTTAGTGCAAGTTTGAGCCCTCGCTCTCCTGAATTGACCCACATGGCACAAGACCTCTCCTGTCTTGCCCGCTGCTCCCCTCAGCAGGTAATTCGTCGATCTACCTGTTCTGCTCACCACTGTCTGGTGAATCCTCTCACTGCCCCTAGGCCTGTATTCTGGTTCTGTATGCATAAATAAATAAATCTTTTTTTAAAAAGTCTATCACTAGTACAGTGTATCACCTAGCTTTTTACATTATCCTTTGCTTAGAATCTATTCCATAATTTTTGGAGACATTTTTCTTGGTGTTTTTTAAAGGCCTATTGCACAACTGTCATCCTAGGATTCTGACTTCTGCTGTTTCTTGTATTAAACATGCTCCTGTTGGAATACATGCTCAAGGAATTTTCTCAGAAAGTTCAACGAAGATAAATGATTTTACTGTCCTCACATTTGACTGAGAGTTTTTCTTCTAAATACAAAATCTATTGTCTCTCAGGTCACTGATTTTTCAATGCTGAATCTTGCTGGTGAGGTGGCCTCTATCGGACAGTCGCTCCTTGCTTCCTTTATTGTCTTTGGCACAACTGTTTGACACAGAGTCATGCTCTGTCAGCATCCCAAAAGTCTCCTTCACACCTGCTATTCACTATCTTTTCTGTCCCCCATTGAAGGTTAACTACTTCTCACTTTTTCTAATAATCACTTCCTTGCTTTTACCAGTTAAACATTCATCCTTAAGTCCCTTGACCCGAAGGTTTATTTTTGCCTGGTTTGTGAACTGTCTCTGACAATTTATGATATTCATTCACCATCTAAATCATTCTGTGTCACTGCTATATTTCTTTGCATGAAGATGTAATGTTGCTACTCAATTATTTTAGGTAGGCAAGGGATTACAAAAGACATGCTCACAGTCTTGCACATGACTCTGGCCCCCTGTGCATGCATTTCTGTAGATAGCTAGTTAAGAATGAGATACCATATAATCACTTGTCAAGTATTCCAGACTGGTTCATTCTACCATTTTCCAGGCCTACAAGTAGTGCATGAAAAGTCCATATCTGAAAGCTATATGAGAACCCTCAACATTCTCATCAATCATTGGCATTATCAAGTTTAACTTCTAACCATCATAAGTGTATAATATTTTATTATGGTTTCAATTTGCATTTCCCTGATAAACAACACTGAGTACCTTTACACTATTTTTAGTCATTGGATAGCTTCTTCAAGACAACATATTTTCTATTTGGCTCCGTCTTTATCTTAGTTCTTCATATATTCTAAATAAGAGACTTTTGTCAGTCATCTATCTTTCTATACGCTATGCATTATCAACATTTTCTTTGTATTTTTAACAAACAGAAGTTTTAAATTTTGTGATAATGAATGATTTTTATGTCTTTTTTTTTAAAGAAGTCTTTCCCTACTTCAAAGACAATGAAGGAATTCTGTATTTTATCCACATAGCTTTATTGTTTTACTTTATACATTTAGAGCAATTTAACTGAGGTTAATATTTTTGTATATGTGAGGTGAGGTTAAATTTCACTTTTTTCCTATAGGAATTGTCCTATGTCCATTCATTTAAAAAACTGTCTTTTCCTACCGCTCTGTAAGGCCACCATCATAAGCTACATGTCCCTTTCAGTATAGTTCCATCTCCAAGCTATTTATTTATTCCATTGTCTGTCTCTTGCACCATCTTAATCATTAATTTCACAGCACATCTCACCTCTGGCAGAATGCATCTTCTTTCCCTTTTCTTAAATGGTTTTTTAACCATTTTTGAACTTTTATGGTTCTACACATAAATTTTAGATTCATTTGCTACTAGTATTTTTAAAAGACTGCTAAGATTTATATTACAATCTATAAAGTATGAAAATTGAGATTACATAATAGTAAGTAATCTAATTCATAACTAGATATAGCCTCAATAATTTAAATTTTCTTCACTTTTCCCTAATATTTTTTAGCTCCTTTGCACAGATCTTTCAGTTTGTTTTATATAGGCACACATATATACTAAAACACATACTCAGCTTTATCTTACATAAAATGGTAGCCTTTTAAAATCTGCATTTCCATATGCTCATATGCTACTATTAATTAAGCATGCAGTTGATTCTTTTGAATACTGACCCCGAGTTCTGCAATGTAGTTAAATATATCATTGATTTAACAAAAGAGGGGAGTTTGTTCTGAAAGGACTGGACATGCTATTGTTTCTGAAAATGGAGGAGGTAATACAAGAAAGAACAAGTGGCCCCTGGCTGGCAGGGAGCAAAGAAAGGGACCTCAGACCTAAAGCTGCAATGAATTGGGATCTGTAATGTCCTGAATGTTTGGAGGCAGATTCTTATCCAAGAGCCTCCAGTTAAGAGCTACAGTCTTGGGAGATGCTGAGCACTCAGGCAAGTCCATCAGATACTTGACTTAGTAAACTGTGAGATTGTTATAAATGGATTTTTTTTTAAGATTTTTATTTATTTGTGCATACAGAACTGGGGTACAGGCCAGAGGCTCAGGGGTGGTGAGAGGCTTCACCAGAGACAGAGTGGGGAGCAGAACAGGCAGATCGACGAAGTACACTGCTGAGGGGAGCAGCAGGCGGGTCAGGAGAGGTCTGCCACCCATGTGCTCACCTCCGGGGCAGGTGGGAATCATGAGGAAGCGGCTTTAGATTCTCAGTGCTGTGCTTTAACCCACGGCGCCACCAGGGAGGGCCAAATGGATGTTGTTTTAAGTAACTAAGTTTGTGATAATTTGTTATATAGCAATAGAAAATTAAAATTAAAGCTTTTCAAATTTTTCTACTCTTCTGTTTATCCAAGCTTTGTTCTGTTTTTCTTTTTTAACCTTTTAGACCACTAATTCACTCTTGTTATATCTTAATGCTGTTAAACCCATCTATTAATTCATAATCCCAGTTATGTGTTTTTCAGCTCTAGGCTTTCCATTTAGTTTTTCATTTTATTTTAGATTTCATCTCTCCATCAATATCAACCTACTGCTCATTTGCTTATGCTGGACTTGTACATGCTGTCTAATCTCCTTATTGCCAAGCTATTCCTGATTACCTGATGGACCTTATAATTGCAAAACTACTTTCTATCTAGAAATAATTTGATATTCAGTATGCTATTTTACTCTAGAGAAATTTACATTTATATGCTGAGTACATGGGGGCACCAGCAATTTGAGTCAACAAATGAGATGGTTTGAATGAGGGTGAGTAGCAGAGCCTTCAAAGGATTGTTGTCTCCTTCTGGCTTATCCTTACTTCTAGGATCCAGCCCTTTATGGGCCCCAGTTCAAATCAAGGAAGTTCACTATGTCACTTGAGAGGGCTCAAAGCATTATTCAACCTCTCACCTGCTCACTCCAAGAGTTTTAAATGCCTTCAAGGGAAAGATAGCTCCAAATCCTGGATTTTTCTCACTAGACTTCAGTCGTTCCTTGAATCTGACCTAATAACTTCACTCACCTACTCATTCTCGAGGGCAAATGCTGAGCAGAGGAGCGGGGTGAGAATGTTGGGAACCAACATTTCCTTCATAACACATAGTTTAATAGCCCTATTTCTAGTCACCTGTCATCTTCATCTCTGTATTTGCTGCTTCAATATCCATAGCTTCTCTGGTGTTCTACTTTTGATAGGTTCTCTTCTTTGTTGCAAAGTCCCATCTATTTATTCTCACTTCCTCTGCTCTGTTTCACCTGCATCATTTCCCATTACTTACTATTCAGAAACTTGTTAATTTCTCTCATCCACTGAATTCTGTGCTCTGGCTCTCTTTGTTTATTTGATCAACTATTTTAAAATAAAAGTTACATATCACTCATTTTAGAAGTGAAAATACAAAAGTCAACATGGATACAAAGATATGCCCAAGATCATAAACAAATACTAAGGAACAAACAAAATTGGACTTAGACATCTATTCTCCTTTCTGTGTCTTTTGCCATATCATCTACTGCATCATAGGAATTTTGTTTTAGAAACTGTTTTTATTTATATTAATAGAAAATAAAACAATGCAAGAACAGGCCAATGGTCCTGCATATATAGAGTGAGGAAGCAAAAAGGAATAAGAGCTCTGCCAACTATTTCATGTTCCAGTTGTAACCAGCACACCTTACATTAAGCTCTTATAAGTACTTTTTAAAAAGTGAAACATGTAATAGGACTACTCATAAAACCAACAGACTTTACTGGTTGGTTGAACAATTTGAGATTTTAGTGTGAGAAAAAGCTAAATATATAGATGACAAATATTCATATATAAGAAATATATTCATACATAATAATGATATGTGGGAGGAATGCACATATATTTTTCCCACTAGAGCTTCAAAATCTTGCAATTACTTAATTTTACTATATAACTTAGTCAATACTTATGAGTACTTTAAAATGATAAAACACTTTAAAAGTTATTTCCTAATATATTTTATTAACATTAATGAACAACAAAAACACAGATCAAATCAAAGACAACTATAAAAATAATTGAGAGAAAGAATATTTTATTCTGGTCCCAGCTTTTCCTGTAAAGTCACTGGTTCTACCCACACTTTGGTTTATCTGCACATCTATTCCTGTATCTTTATAAAGCTTTAGTTTTAATAGATGATTAATTGGTTTTATAACAATGCATTATTGCTACTAGACCATTTTATATATCTAAAATGTAAACACACACATGTCCCCTCCCTGTAGTAGTTTCCTATTGTTGCTATATCAAATTACCACAAATTTATTGGTTTGAAACACAAATTTATTACTTTACAGTTATGGAGTGTGGATATATCAATCAAAATTTAATAAGAGAGAAGGCTCTATTCCAAGCATATTCAGAGATTATCTGGGTGGGGTGGTTTCATAAACAAAGTAAGTATTTAAAGACATGGACACTGTGAGAATCCAACCAGGAGATACAGTTGGTGAAAGGAGAGGAACACTGGAGAGGAGATATTGGAATCACTGCTTGATGATGGGAATGCTTAGGTTTTTCATCACTGATGGGGAAGGAAAGGATCTGATCAGTACCCTTCATAAATTTCTTCTTCTAACCAAATAGCAAGATGATAAAAGACTTCTCTTTGTACCATATGTACAGAGTACTTCTAGTGAGGACCTTAGCATAATGTCAATATCCAAGATGCTGTGCAAAACAGAGTGAGAAAAAATTCTCAAAAGACAGCTGGGGTAATTATGTTGGGGAAAGTTTCTTTCCTGAAATCTCAGGACTATCACTTCCAGTACAACCACTCCTGCAACTCAGTGGGCCCACAAAGCCTCAAGGAAAACAGGGAGTAGTTGTCCATCTCTCCAGCCAAGAAGCCAACTCTGTGAGAAAGTAGCAATTAATAATAGAAAACAACTGTCCAACCATGCAGGCTCAACTGTCATATAGCCAGTAAAACTGATTTATATTTGTTAGTGGGTAACTGGCTTGGGTTACAAAAGTAAAAGAACCAACAGACAACAAGTGTCATGTGATAAACTATCATCTATGTGTAAATTCATTGAGAGCTGCTTTGCTAAGTTTAAATTAATCACATCTTTCTTCAACAGAAAAAAGCAAAATACAGTTTTGATCTTTCCTTAGAATCAAAACTCAGACAATGGAAAATGGGAATTTGTAAGAAATTATATTAAGAGTGATGTTAATTTTTAGCCTGTACACAATTCTTTCTTCATACCTTCTGTAAGATGAAAGTGACTCCTACAAATATTACTGTCATAAAATCATTAAAATAAAAATAACAGTTAGTGAAATTACTGTTCAAATTCTGGTATGCTTAAGCTACTATGAGAAAATTACAGCACATTCTATGTATTACATGAAAATATTGCTAAATACTATACAACAATTAAATATCCAACAAAAAATGACAAATATCCTTAGCTTAAGGCACTTTGCAATGTAATTTTCCAAAAATATTTTTTACTGAGTTTCACATCAATAAAAAAAAACACTTTAAAGTGAATCATTTAGTGCATTTAGTACATTCATAATGATGTATAGTCACCATATCTATATAATTCCAAAAGATTTTTGTTCCCCAAAAGGAAATCTCATATCCATTAAACTGTTGTTATCCTCGCCCTCCTTCCTCTTGACCCTATTTACCTGTTATCTTCATCTGTCTCTATGGATTCACATGGTTGGGTTATTTCCTATAGACTCAAAATATTTGACCATTTGTGAATGGCTTTGTTTGCTTGACATGTTTTCGAGGATCATTCATGTTAGAGTACATATCACTGCTTTATTCTTTCTTTAACAGTGAATAATATACAGGTATGTATATAGTACAATTTGTATTTCCACTCATCCACTAATGGACATATGGGCTGTTTTATCTTCAGCTGTTATAAGCAGTGCATTTACATAAAAGGTTATGTTTTGACAACTGTTCTTAATTCTTCTGGATAATACTTTAGTGTATTCACTAGGTCATACAGTAATTTTATGTTTAACTTGTTACAGAACTATTTCTCAATGGCTACACCATTTTAAGTTCTCACCAGCAGCATGTAAGAGTTCTAGTTGTTCACATCCTTGGTAACATTTGTTATTTTCCATTTTGCTGATTATGGTCATTCCAGTAGGTGTGAAGTGGAAACTTATTGTGGTTTTGATTTGCATTTTCCAAATGATTAGCACTGAGAATCTTTTCATACATGCATTGTCTGTACGTCTGCTTCTTTGGAGAAATAGCTACTCAAGCTTTTTTAAAAAACTGTCTTTTTGCAATGAGTTATAAGAACTCTTTACATACTCTTTATACTAAACTCTTAATAGATATGCAAAGCTTTTCTCATATTTTGTGGTTTGTTTTTTCATTCTCTTGATAATGTCCTTTGGTGAATAAAAGTTCTGAATATTGATGAATTCAAGTTTATCTATTCTTTTGTTGTTTATGCTTCTGGTGTTACTTCTGAGAATCCACTGTCATGAATAAATTTACCCTATGTTTTATTCTAAGAGCTTTATGTGGTTTTAGCTCTCATATTTAAGTCATTTTTCCATTCTGAATTAATTTTTTACATTATTTGATGTAGCAGTCCAAGCATGTGCTATTCAATTGTCTTAGCACCACTTGTTGAAGACACTATTCTTTCCCCATTGAATAATCTTGGTACCCTTTTCAAAATTCAACTGACCATAGGTATATGGACTTGTTCTGGAATGCTTGGACCACAACTTTTGGCAGAGGTAGTTTAACTTATAATGTCATATATTATAATGTCATATATTCCTAATCTGGAATTTTTAAATGAGAAATACATATAAACAATACATTCACTATCAAACATTTCTTTAAAAAATAGAATGAAGAGTATTGTATGCAAAGTGGGAACCAAAGCTAATCTCTGCAAAACAGTATATTACACTCTTATTTACCACCCTGTAATGAAACCACTGATTTTGACAGTCTACCTCTTACAAAGTCTTTTACTTTGTAATTATTATTTCTAGTAGGCACCTTTATGTGGTTATTACATGTCCTTGAGCTCAGTCTTGCCAAACTATCTGATAATTAGCATCCAATTACAAAAATAAAAAAAGTAGGACTTTTCATTAGCATCAAAGTTTCTTACTTGAGCCACTCACTCACTTGAAAACGTGTAACACTGGATTGAGGTACCAATGTAGTGTGCTATCATTTAGAAGTTGAGTTCACTGTTTTCTAGACACAAGATAAGCATTCTTCCCAGACAGTTGCGTCTCTCTCATTGATTTACCTGGGAAACTCAAAGAGTAACCTCCTCTTTACAACTAAGGCCTCCAACCACCTAAGCCAAGAAAACAACTAATTTCTACAATAACACATTTCTGTAAGGAGAGGTTACAGAGATGCTACTGATACTCTGTATCCATAATAAACCACTGAGGAAGATTTCCTAAAGTGAGATCTCTAAATAAAAACAAACTTCCCAACTAGAACATCCAAAAGAGTTCTTTTATCTGAAATGTCCTCTGCCTATAAGTTGTAAACACTGGATAGTTAGCTTTACCAGTTTCTTTTAGATGCAATAACAATCTTGTTTCTATTAATCCAAAAAGAAAAAAAATAAAAAATAAAGAAAAAAAAGTTCTGCCCAGAAAAATAAGTGATTAAAAAGTTTGGGAAGTGCTGATAACATGTGAAAAACTTTACCTTGAGCTGGCCAGTGATGTCGCAGCAGCTGACTGTCTTACCATGCAAGAGACTAAGGTTCAGGGTCAGACCAACGGTTCTGACGTCCTGGGCTGGACACATGGTTGAAGTGAGACACCAAGGAAGAGACGGCCAGCCCAACCCCTCACACAGCATCCCTTCCTGGTTAATCCATGGGGTGATAATGACACTGACTGGCCTCATCCTGCCAATGAAGGGCAAGGCACTGCAATGACGGCGCCTAGAAATGAATAGGAGTGATTGGGAGTAAAAGGGGGAGGGGGAAAGGTGGCCAGGATGAAGAAATGAATAAAACTCCAAATTTCTGTTATAACTCTCTGTCATACTTATCACTCTGCTATCATAATGACGGTGGGGAGGATAGGGGTAATGGAAAAAAAAAAAAAACGAAAAAAAAAAGAAAAAAAAACAACCACAACCTATTTAAATTTGAGGTTTGTACTATAATCTGACTACATATAACTAGAGCAAGAGGCTGATTCAGTTTAGCTCATAAACCTATAGCAAAGAAGAGTATTTTTATCATCAATTTTCTAAATTCTGATTACTTTTAATTACAAAGGAAACTCAATCCAAACTATTGAAATAGACCATACTTACCAAACAATTCCTTGGGCCCCAGAGCCAATTGGTTTCAACTGTTGGTAACGTTTTAAGACAGTGAAAGTTGAGTCTGCCACTTGCACACTGTAAAACTGACTATCACATTTACTGTCACTCATGATGTAGTATCATACAATACTCCAGAGAGCTGGTTACAATCCTCAGATTCCTTAAAAGAAAAACAGAATGACATACATTCTTATTGAAATTATACAAGATAAATGATAAATTACTTAATATTGTGTAAAATTTATATTTCACGTAATAGTATTCCCAATTTATGAGACAAAGAGCTCTAAATTGATAAACTCAGCTCGACCAAGTCGGAACTTAAGCAACACAACAAAAGTACTAAGCCATTTCAGTGGTATAAGACCATTGTGAAAGAGTGAAACAGACGTTGAGACCCTGCCTTTAAGTGACCACATTTCAAAAGACTGGAATAAAAATAACAAACTTTGGAGAAAAGACTGTGTATATTTTTACTACCATGAGAAGTTATGTCTGTATATGATTCTTATTAAGTTTAATTTCCATGGAACCAGTATACTAAGCTGTCTCAACCAAAGAGGGAGGTATTGTTTCAAAATTATGTCTATAATTCCTATGGAAAAAGAAATGACCCAGTCTTCTGCCAAGTATACAAACTCAGGTTACAGTGATGAGCCGGAAGCTAAGTCCTAAGTAAAAGTTATAGAAAAGAAGAGATTAAAGAACAGTCCCGGGACTCTGTCGTATGCTGAATATACTCACAGCGGAACTCACACCTCGTGAGAGTGATCCCAGAGCCGACCTGCATTTCCTGAACCCCACATCACTAGTGGACTTCAACACAGATACTGCAGACACAGAACTCTGTCATAACCTACAGCATGGAGATCTGCAATGTTTATTCACAAGGCATGAGTAAAACTGGCACTCCAAGAGGCCTTTGTATAACTTAGGCAGAGGCTGACGTTCCTGCTCTCAGGAGCCTGAATGATTTTTTTAATATATATAACAGTTTATTTTTACATCATTTTGTACATTTTTTTTTCCCATCTCAATTGTAATCCCCACGGGTTTCCCATCACCAAGTCACCCGTGTGCCATCACCATAATCCCGTGCACTTCCCCATGGAAGTGCACCCAGCCTGAATGATTTTATAACAGAAAGCAAGTACACACAAATTGGCAGGAAATATTTACTTGGTTCTCCAGCTCTTCTCTGATAAAAAAAAAATTATTGAAAAGTCAGCAAACTATTTGTTTTTTGCCTTAAAAACAAAACAACAAAATGCAAACAAAATCATACAGGTAAACTACTGTTTAAAAACACAGAATTTAAGGTTTATTCCATAGCTCTAGCAAATCCCTGCTTGTTTGTTCTATCATCTAGTATTTAATATCTACCCAGTGAGTTCTTGTGGGTGAGGATTGTTATTTCAACACAATATTGTCTAGGATTTTCATTAAATAAAGGAAAATTAACAAGCCTAAAAAATAACTTAAGTCAGGGCCCTCCCTGGTGACGCAGTGGGTTAAAGCAAAGCACTAAGAAGCTTAAGCCACTTCCGCATGAGTTCGATCCCCGCCATGCCGGGAAGGAGATCCGCATGGCACAGCAGACCTCTCCTGACCCGCCTGGGGCTCCCCTCAGCAGTGTACTTTACTTCGTCGATCTGCCTGTTCTGCTCCCTGCTCTGTCTCTGGTAAATCCTCTCAGCCTCCACATGTCTGGCCTGTACCCCAGTTCTGTATGAATAAAAAATAATAATAATAAAATAACTTAAGTCAAATGAGGCTTCTCCAACTGACCCAATTCAAGTTTTTTAATCATGTTCAGGGCAGTGGTCATTACAAGTGTACTAGAAGAGGCTCTGGAAGACCAGTTCTGCATGAGATGCACTGATACTCTATTCACTAAGACCCACACAGTAGGATCAACAGCCCCATATTACACTATGAGGTCAATAGCCTAGTCATGCCATGTTGCTCTGAGCTGTGATAAGGGTACCAAGCCTTCAGGAGGTCATGGGGCAGGTCTGTCTTGTTTGGGATGGCATCCTGAACTGCTATAACAGGATGATAGCATAAACATTCACTAAGGCTTTGTTTAATCATACACTATTTAAGTATTCCCTTAAAATTCTGCTCCTTTTTACATCTGAAGGAATAGGTAAAGGTTAATTTATTTATAGACAATTCAGGCCAACATTTATATAGTGCCTCTGCACAAGAAAGTAGGAAGTAATGTAGGAAGTACAGCAAGATCGGTTGGAATCAGTTTTAAAATGGCACATAATTCACTATTTGGGGGAGAAGTATGAGGAATGTGTCTGTTATCTCTATTGTACTACAAGTTACAATGAGGTAAGGGCCATAGGCAAAGTGGCAAATTATAATAAATAAATAAAGGCAGGGGTTCTGAAGACAAGTAGAGCTTCGAGGAGGTGGCCTCCACCATGGACTCTTTTGCAAAAGACAGGCAGTAGAGGTATAGAGCACAAACATCTGTTCAGACATGGAGAACTTCTTGGCTTGGCTAGTGGGGTACACAAAGAATAATAGGCTGTGTGTAAAGGCAGGTAGCCATTACAACCTACCATCTTATTGCTATAATAATACACTAACAATGCCGATCTTTCATGAAAAATTTCCTAAGCATCACTGTGGACAAGGGTCTGTGCCAGGACAGGTAGAGTGCCTAACTTCAGAGTGTACACTTAGGTAGCAAACCAATGCAAGGGGAATTTTAACCCCGAAGGATGGAGAAGTTTTGAGGTCAGTGAAGAAAAAGTGGGTGAGAAAGGCTGAGGTCATATGAGATTTAGTTTCACCAATAGTGGGGGGAGCTGGAGAGAGAAAAAGAGGCCAGATCACCACAGTCCTAGGAGGCTACTTGGAGACATCTGGATCTGACAATGAGGACTGTGGAGCCATCAAAGCACAAGTAGCAAATGCTGTGATTTGCTTGTCTGAGGTCACGTAGGAAGTTGAGAAGGGTGGATTCCAGTGGATAAAGTCAGAGGCATACCCAGCAGGGTACTGAAAGGTGGTTGGGGGGGGGTAGAGAGAGTGGGGGGCAGATGACAGACAGTGCCTACCTTGTCTGTTTTGATCAATACTTCATGAATAAATGCTTTAATCTAAAATCTCTATTTCCCCAAGAATGGAGCTTCCCTACCCCATACTGGCATAAAATCTATATGTTCTATAAGTAAATATTGGTCAGGAGAAACATTCCTACTTGATCAGAGCCTAGGAGTAAAGTCTAAAGAATTTTCTCTACCTCTTGTATTTTTCTGAATATAAGCATTTCAGGAACTGGAAATATACTATTAAATTCTGATTAACTTTTTAAATAAAAAGTTTTATCTACGGCTTTATATGGTTACACGATTTTACAGTAGAACAGTGGAGAGGGAATACAGTCTAAGTACTAATTTCCCCAAATAAACATTTCCTTAGGGCCTCCAGTGTACCCAGCTTAGGGTAGAAGCCACTGACAAAATGCTGACCAGGCAACCCTTCCCTCAAACACCAATAACACACCTATCACACAAAAGAAAAGAGTGTCCTAGGGATATGCACAGGTTGCTGGTGGGAGCCCAGCAGTGTGTCCAGGAGAGGAGAGGAACAGGTGGAAGGAGTCTGAGAGAGATAGATCTAAAGGAAGCAAGAACTAAGTGTAAGTACTAACCTGGGTGCAAGGAAACAGGTACTTTCATACATGCAGGGAGGGCTGTAAACTGGTAAAATCTTTTTTGAAAGAAAAACATAGTATCTAAAGAATTTGTTTTGCTAATGAAAAAATTTAAGTGCATTTGACTCCTAACTTGGTTAACTACAATTCTATAAATATGTCAAGATATTTGTACAAGGATGTATTTCTAACTGGCAAGATTATTTCTATAACTTAAAATGTACATTGTGAATTGAACAAATTATGGCAAAAGAGTACAATAAAGCTATTAAAAAAAGTGCAGAGTTAATGTACTAATATGGAAAGATGTGTACGATATGTAAAGGATACAGAAATTAGAGAATAGTGTACATAGTATATGGCAATCTATGGAAACAAGCGCACACCATATGCTAGTGAGTGCACACGGTGGGAAATGAGACATTCACTCTTGCCATTATAACCTTCTATTCTGTCTGTTTTTAGTCACCTTACAAGATATTTTTTAAAAATCACTTTTAAAAAACCATCCTGAAAAGCTGCAGGATGGTCAGTCTGACACCCATATGGAGGATGAGTCTGTCAGACTTGGGCAGGAGAGTGGGCCAGGCCCTCCCTGAGCGGTGTGGTTGTGAAAGTGCTCTGACAATCCATAGGTGTGCAGCACTATCCCATGCTTCAAAATGAGGAAACAGCTCAGACACAATAAAGTATTTGCCTACTTACCTCCTGGGAAGTGGCATGGGCCAGATTGGAATTTTGGTGTTTCAGTTAAATATTCATGTCCTTTCCAATACAACCCTGCAACATCTCTCTTTAATTTGGAAAGAGAACTGAAGTTGGTCAGGCCCAGTCAGTAAGACACAGACCTTCACATTCTACCCTGCTAGCTCTGCCTTATCGAGACACTTTTTCTTCTTCTGATATACCCATAGACTCAAACCCTTAATACAGGACATGCAATATTTGAATTAAACATTGGTATTAAAAGCAGATTTTCAAAATTACCTTCTTTGTTCCAATACCTGCTTAAAGTTTTAATCAAAATATTCTTTTTCCCCTTTAATTCTTACTAGAAATAGTATAGCATAAAACTTAATCTTTCATGGAAAATCAGGTACCTCAGCATTTCAGGACTATCCTTCTGGACACCAATTCTTGAGCTATAGGACATATATACAGAATAACAACTGGTATTTGGTGACCACATCAGTCACCAACAGGTTTTGAGGTTCCAGCAGGGATTCCTTCTGCTCATACCTTGTAGACACTTGGACCTGTCCATTCTCCCCTTCTCCAGCCCTGGGGCCTATTGCTCTGGATAAGACAACCTTCTGATCATTTCTTGGATACACCAGCAGCCAAAATGCTTTCCAGACTCTGTTCCTGCTACCTCCAAACCACTGTGCAAATGACACTTTAGAAAAAAGATTGTACACATGGAAACTTGCACCTAAATGCCCATAGCAGTTACATTCTTAATAGCTCAAAACTGGGAACTATCCAGACGCTGATGCACATCCATACCACGGAACACCATGCAACAATGACTTACCTAATGATACATGCAATGACTTAACTAAGATACAGTTGTATCTTGAGGTTGCTATGAAATTTTAGTGGAAAACAGTCAACTTCCAAAGACCCATACTATATAATTCCACTCATACACATACTAGAAATGACAAATTATAGGGATGTAGAATGATTACTAAAGGTTCTACAGACTGCCAGGAACTGTGAAAGGTGGGGGGTAATAGGTATGGGCTATAAAGCTATAAGGCAAATGAATTCTTTGAGATGATGAAATTGTTCCTTATTTTAATCGTGATAGTGGTTATACAAACTTCTCCATGTGGTAAAATAACACAGAACTGGATATAAACATTGTACTTTTGGTTTTTGATATACTAGATTCATGCAAATATACAAACACTGGGGGAAACTGGGTGAAGTATGCATGGGCCACCTTACTATTTGTGCAATCTGTGAATCTACAATTAGTTCAAAACAAGGAATTAAAGAGAGGGGGGCATTTGTTGGAATACACTTTTCTCTTGTTTAAATTCCTTCAACACTGATTGACTCTTTAGAGTAAACTTACAACCTTTAGCACAGCAGAGGAATCAGCATGCCCCCTCATAGGCAATATCAAACCACCTGGAACTGGGAGCAAGAAAAGCCACTGCACACCTGCAGGCCTCTGAGCTGTTCCATTAGCCAGAGATGATTTCCCTCTCCCTTTTGTTCTCCTGATCAATCTTCATCTTCTTTCAAAATCCAGTTCAAGCACTGTCTTCTCCTGTATAGTTTCTTCTATGGTCAACCTATTCAGGGATATCCTGACATTTGTTGAATTTCATCTTCAAATGTCTAGTAAACCTTCACTATAAGAAACTACTATGTTAAAATGTTGCCAACATTTTTAAAAAAGGATTTGAGGCATTGGTTAAAATATTTTAACTGGTAATTTAAAGGGCAATAAAAATATGAAAATATTTTCCAAAAAAATTAGTTCTTCGTAGACAAAAGATATATAAACTTGTCCCCTAAATAATAAACCCATCTAATGAAGCAATGAGACAGTGGCCGGAAACATCAGAGGGAGCCAAGGATCACTTGCCACTACATGGAAAAATGCATGCTCCACCCCAGAAAGGCACCCAAAACTTGTATAATTATTATTTTCAAGAAATAGAGAAACACATTAAATTATGTTGACTAGATGCAATCATAAAATCCCAATGTCAGAAATGCTATAGAACAAACCAATTGATTTATGGTAACTTTATACTCTTTAATAGTTAAATAACCTTTAACAACTAGAAGGAAAACAAAACAACAACAACAACAAAAAAAAAAACCAAAGAAAGAAATCTACAGATTAAAAATAAACTTAAAAGTCATTAATGAATCACAATGTATGGACTTTATCTGAATCCTGACTTTAATAAACAAAACAATTAAACTCATTGCTTTTATAGTACTATAATCTACTAATTTTCTTTATACTTCACTGATCTCCCCTCCCCCCAACACACACAGGATGGTTCTTATTTATTATCTAATACATACAGGCCAACTGGAAACTTGAATATTAACTGGCTATTTGATGATATTAAGGAAGTATTGCTTTTTCATCTTCAAAAGGGTTTTTATCTTTTAGAAACACATAGTGAAAAAAAATCTATAGATGAAATGACATTGTATTTAGAATTTTCCTGAAAACAGTATAGGCAGCCAGTGTAGGGTATAAGTAGAAGAGGTCAGGGATGAAGCAAAATTGGTTAGGTATTGGCAACAATTCTGTTTATAGGTATACCATGCTTTTTGAAAGGCTGTTATTTGAAATATTTAATTAGCGTCAGTTTTTGATAACCAAAAAACACTTTGATTCCTATGATAAAAAGCAAAAGGTAAAAAGTGATCATTTTTTTGGTAGTGGGCTGTTCCAGAGGCAGCTTATAATCAGAGCAACTACTTTACACAGACTTACTTTATACAAGCTGTGTATTTACCATAGTATTTTTGTTTTGACTATATGCTTGTGTTATTTTAGGTTTAACTTAACTATTTGATAAGATATAGCAGGTTATTTTTTTGTACCTGGGAATGCTCAAAAATTTCTTCCATGTAAATTAATGTGGCTGCTCCTTTGCTTTGCACTATTTTGTTTTATGAAGGGCTTCATAGAGATGTTCTACATATTGGTGTGTGTATGGGAGTGGGGATGGGGTGGAAGCCTGTTTTTTTGTGTGTGTGTTTAAAATCCCTGCAATAAACAGTTACAACAAAGACATGTTGAAATTAGTTCACAAAATCACAAAAGACCAAGTGCAAATTTAATTATTCTTAAGGAAAATTATGTAAAAATATTACCTTCTTAACCAGGAGATAAGTTTAACTACATATTCAGACAAAAAAATAACTGCCCTTAAATGGAATCAACAGTGTTGAGGAAAAAATGTGGTTTTTGTTTTTTACCTTCTGCATCATAAAAAGAATGCTCACTTTTAATTGTTTCATCTGCCACTTTTTTTTGAGAAAATCAAGACTTTATTTAAAATAAACTGAAATGGGGCCCTCCCTGGTGGTGCAACGGGTTAAAACATAGCACCATTAAGCTGTGGGTAGCCACTACAGCTGAAGTTTAATCCTCTGCAGGGAAGTGACCTACATGGCGCAACAGACCTCTCCTGTCTTGCCTGCTGCTCCCCTTCAGCAGGGTATGTCAGTCAATCTGCTGTTCTATTCCCCACTCTGTCTCTGATGAATCCTCTCACACCCCACAACTCTGGCCTGTACCCCAATTCTTGTATGCAAAAATACATAAATCTTAAAAATAAACTGAAGTCTACATTTCAACATTGTTTAGGGGATCAAGTAAACATTTAAATTTAATCAAAAAATTAGTTCTAATACCCTGGAAATTTAATTCCCAGGAAGATCAAAACTCTCCAGAAGATTGCCAAAATAGATTTTTTAACCCTGAAGGATCAAAGGACAAAAAAACAAAAACAAACAAACAAAAAAAGATTAAATGAACAGATTGGATGCTTTCTTCCAGAACACATTAAAAGTCAAGAGCTAAGGGATCCATTAAGGAATGCTGAATTTGGGAGACCTGGGCTCAAACTTCACTTTCCAGCTGTGTGGTTTGAATTTTGAGCCCCCACTTTTGCCTGTGTAGAAATGGGTTTCATACTAGTTATCACAGGTTCCAGTGATAAATTAAATGGTAGTACCTGGACCAATACTGTCTAGTTCTCCTGGCCTGGGGCTACCATTACTGCTCATTGCAGCTCTTCCCTCCTACACATGTCCTGGAGGCTACCAATCCTGCAATCAAATTGAATGCGGTCTTTATTTTGTATGACTCACAGCAATAAATTTTTTAATTAGTTACTACCAACATCTAAAAATCAGCAGAGTACAGATTCAAATTTAAAGTTCTGGCTTCTTTTGGTTAGGTAGGGTGTGGTCTACACCACTTTGAGTGTCCTCTTACTCCTTCTCTTTCAGGCTGGTTCCAGAACCCACACTAGTGTTAAGTCCTTCCTTGATCAGCCCATTCCCATTTCTGTGCTTCTCCCTGGTTGGCAAACTTCTCATCACCCTTCAAGGCCCAACTCCAGCAGCACCTATCACCTCCTCCACATTCCCCAGACAGTCCCTCCTCTACACCAAATAGCAAGTGTCACACTGTCCTGGAGCTGTCTACAGGGTGTCTTTTCTATTGGGCACTGGGGCTCTCTAGAGGGAGGGACCCCACTGCTATCTATTTGGTATCCTCAGGGTTGACCAGAAAACCTGACCTAGTTAATAGAGAATTCAGTAAATTCCTCCTGAATATGTGGAAGAAAGTCAGCGCTAAAACATTATTAAAATGTAACATTTTGTATCACAGCTTGTTCTGACAGTTACTAAATAAAGAGGTCAAGGACAAAAAAAATGTTTCACAAAATGAGAACAAACTTCCATTTGCTTACAAGTTTCACATAAAACACAAAACGAACAGATAAAACAGAGGCAACAGGCAGGCCGATTATGCAAGTAGTTGTTAAACTGATATTAATGAATACTGTGTGCCTTCTAAGGACTGGAGAAAAAGCAGTGGACAAATCAAGACATCTACCTATTTTCACAGATCTCTATCCTAATGGGGGAGACAAAAACTGCAAGAAAATAAATAGCATAATTTTGAATGAGAATGAATGACAGGAAGAAATATAAACAAGATAAGGAGAATAACTAAAGAAGGGACAAAAAGGGTGATCATGTAAGGAGATCTGATGAGACATCAGATAGGAAGAATGTCCGGGAGTCAGCTGTGCAAAGATGCTAGAGACAACTCCAAGCACCGGAAGCAGCAAGGGTAAAGGTCCTCAGGTAAAAGGGTTGCTTGTATTAGGCAGGTGAGAAAATGGGGGGACAGGAGTGCGCAGCTCTGGGTGCAGGAGTGGTACGGCAGGTGGGCTGGGCTGGCTCTGGCGATGCTGGGCACTGAGTATGCAATGACAACGCACAGAGGAGCAAGGAGATGGGGGTGCGGGGCTAGCTGGGCAGGCGGGGAGGAGGTTCCTGCCACTCTCACACCGCAAGGGGCGTTATCCCGCCCAAATTTCCACAAATGTGCCCTGGACTCCAGCCCAGGCACTTTCACACACATTCATATAGCGTGATAACTCAGTCCAAAAGGGTAGACATTTTGCCACTTTCTAGAGTGGAGAGACCAGGGTTAGTAACGAGGCCAAGGTCTGGGTTCTCGAGCTTCGGGCATAGGAATGCAGCTGTGGGTATCAAAGTGTGGCGGGGTGGCGCCCACAGACCCTACCGCAGGTCTGCCAAAGCAGGCCAGAGAGCGGGCTCACAAATCCCGGTGCTGACAGCCAAGCGGGAGAGGGTGACCGCGGCAGCCCGAAGGACTGGAAAGGGGTCCCGGGCCAACAGCGCCCCGCAGAGCCCGGCCTATCCACAGAGCCCCGCCCAGAGGCCCCGCAAGCCACTGCCCTCCCGCAGACCCAGGCCGCGCGGCCCTGCCAGCGCCCCTCCCCG
>NW_004567141.1:7784899-7874167 GCF_000260355.1 Condylura cristata | reverse complement strand
AGCGGAGAAGGGGCGACTGGGCGAGACTGAATCGATCTTGAGGTTGCAGGTGCAGCCTGGCAGCGGCGTGGAGGCCTTGAGGGAAACGGAGTGCTTGGGTCAGTTTGGGGGTGAAGCCAGGGCGAGGAAACTCTGGCCATCCGCGCTCTGGATCCCCCCCTCCTTCCCCCCAGGATACCTCCGAGATCTCCAAGGGAAGCTCGGCAAGATCCTTGAACTCCCTTGCTCTCTGCCAACGGGTTTGTAGAACGTGTTTGTAGCACGGGTTTGTAGCAGAGCCGTCAGAGGTCAGGGGTGGGGGTGGTATTGCAGGCGAGTATCCCCCGAGGCTCTGGGACAGGGGAAAGAGGATGAGTTAGTGGGCTTGGGCACCGGTCGGGCCTCTCCTCTGTTCTAAAGTAGAAGGGCTGGGTTGTAAGTGGAAGGAATGGAATGCACTGCTGAGGCTCCCCTAGGGCCAGAGTCCTTTGACAACTGACCGTTTTTGTCATCTCCTTCAGGCCTCAGGCCCTTTGGTAGGTTTTAGCAGGCCTGGGGTGTGTGAAATGATGGGAGAGACCAGAGTATTGTTGCTGGATATGTGGCTAACCAAAATTAGAAGTAGGCAAGAAAGCTGCAGACATTGGGGAGCCTGGGATTGGAGTTGTGGGGGTAAGGAGGGTTGTGGAGGAGCAGCCAGCACAGGATTCCAGGCCCACTGGATTATGGGATGGGTTCTAAACTGTGCAGAAATAGCAGGGCTCTGCAGATGGGGAGATCATGGAACTAGGGGGCATGGAGGGTAGTGGCAGAATTTGGGGTAACCCCAAGTCAGACAGGACACCAGAGGAGACACCAGGATCTCAGAGGAGGGTTGGGATAAGGAAAGAATCCAGCCCTGGTGTCCTCCTTACCCACCCTCTCCCACCTTGGCCACCAGAAGTTTTCTAAAATTAAGTGGGTACCTCCTCTGTTGGAAATTCTAGCTCCTGGTGTGACCTTGGGGTGGGGGTGGGCGGAGTCGCACTCATCTTCACCTCAGCCTCACTACCACATGCCTCTGTCATCCACACTCATCTTCACCTCAGCCTCACTACCACATGCCTCTGTCATTGTCAACGATTATGGGAAACTAGTAATCAGTCAGAGCTGCCAGCCAAAGAATACCTGACTGAGATTAGGAAAGGTGCCCATTCCCAAATATACTCCAGCCCTAAGTGGGTAGCACTCACCCCATGCAAAGTGAGTATCAAACATCACTGTATACACACCTATATATATTTAACACTGAGTTTTCTAGAAGGATTCTGTTTATTCGAGAGATTCTACTTCTTTCTGATTTATGCTATTCAATCAATATTTGTAGACCCAGAGGAAGGGTGACAGGGGACTGGTTCTTGCCTGGAGAAGTACTCAGAATTTTTATCAGAACTGACAAGTGAGAAAATCTTGCTTCGAATATACTGGGAAATGAACAGGACTGGCGGCTGATCTGGCCTGCTAGCTAAGGAGGAGGAGGCAGCCTTTTGACAGGAGGAAGGCTCCGTTGAGATTGGGAGGCCGGCAGCAATGTGCTGGGATGGTAGTGAAGATGGGAAGGACAGTCAGAAGTGAGGACCTGAATTCTATGTCCCGGGAACTGCAGGTCACCTAGTCTTTCTGGGGATGGGGTTGGGGGAATGGAGTGACAAGGACCTCGAGGTGGGCTGACATTGCTTCCTGGAGGACCATGGACTGGCTTTTTTGGCCTACTGGTGTGCCTTGGTCCAGAGAAATTTGGGTTTGTTTTTACATTGACTTTTTAAATGTTGCCAACATTTAAAACTCGGGAACTTTCACTTGAGAAATCATGTTTTTTCTTGAATACTTAGAAACTCTTATCACATAATGTCTATTATTGGCAGAGGCCAACACAGTGGTCAGGTGGAATTGAGTAGCAGGTGGCTAGGACCTGAGTTCACCACATTCCCTCACACCTGTGATTTCACTAATCCCTTCCTTGTTGGCCCATGGGCCATCTCCAGGTGGGGGTAAAGAGTAACTGTTGTGAAGCATATGAAAAAATGTTCAACATCACTCATAATAAGGGAGATGCAAATTAAAACCACAGTGAGATACCACCTCACCCCAGTGAGAATGGCACATCTTCAAACAACTAGCAACAAGAAATGTTGGTGAGGATGTGGAGAAAAAGAAACTCTCCTGCACTGCTGGTGGGAATGCAAACTAGTACAACCACTATGGAAAACTGGAGGTTCCTCAAACTGCTTAACATGGAGCTACCCTAAGACCCAGCAATCCCACTCCTAGGTGTCTACCCAAAAGACACAAAAACCCTGATTGAAAAAGATACCTGCACCCCCATGTTTATTGTTGCTTTATTTACAATTGGAAAAACATGGAAGCAGCCCAAATGCCCAAAAGTAGATGACTGGATTAAAAAGATGTGGTATATATATACAATGGAATAATACTCAGCAACCAAAAAAAGAAACATGTCTTTGCAGCAACTTGGATGGAGCTGGAAAAGATCATGCTTAGTGAGATAAGCCAGAAAGAGAAAGAAAAATACCAGATGGTTTCACTCATAGCAGGAGTATAATGGACCAGGCGAGAAAACCACAAGAATAATGAACCACCATATACCAGAGACATTTTGCGGGGGTGGAGTAGGGAATGGGATCAAAAAACGCAGGGGTGGGGAGGGAAGTGCACGGGATTATGGTGATGGCACACGGGTGACTTGGTGATGGGAAACCCACGGGGATTATAATTGAGATGAAAAAAAAAGTACAAAATGATGTAAAAATAAACTGTTATAAAAAAAAAAGTAGATGTGGGTGTTAAGAAAGGAATGAGCGATGTGGAAGGAATGAGCGATGTGATTAGGTGTTTATGTTAGAGTGATCTCTAGGCACATGCCCTTTCAGGAATGAGGGCCTTAGAGCACAAGTCTGGATAATGGGTCATTGCAAGGGGTCTCCAAAGAAGCTGAGACCTGGAGCCACAACATGAGTTTTAATAGGAAAAGGAACTGATTTTAGAACTTTTTAAAAAAAGTTTTATTTATGTATACAGAACTGGAGTACAGGCCAGAGATGCAGGGGCAGTGAGAGGATTCACCTGAGACAGAGTGGGGAGCAGAACAGGCGGATGGATGAAGTACACTGCTGAGGGGAGCAGCAGGTCGGTCAGGAGAGGTCTGCTGTGCCATGTGGGTCACCTCTGGAGCTGGGGATCAGCTTGCACTGAGGCAGCTGCAGCTAGCTAGCTCCTAACCTGTTGCGCCACCAGGGAGAGCCAGATTTTAGAACTTTTAAGGTTTTAGGGGACTGTATATTAATGCCAACAAACTACCACTCCACACCTTCTAGGATGACTATCATAAAGGCAGACAGTAACTACTAGTAGTGATAATGTGGAGCAGTTGGGACTCAGACACTGCTGGTGGGAAAGCTAAATGGAAAACTGTGGCAGTTTCTGACAATCCTAATTCTAGCTGGCAGTCCCATTCCTTGGTATGTGTCCAAAAGAAATGAAAACACGTCCACACAAAGAGCTGAACATGTGTGTGTATAGCAGCTTTATTCAAAATAGTCAAAAATTGGAAACAACCCATGTGTCCATAACCCAGCGAGTGGATAAACACTGTGACACATCCATACAGTGGAATCTTACCTGGCAACAGGATTGACCCAACGACAAAAGCACCACATAGGTAGGTACCAAAAGCATAATGTTGAGTGAAAGACATGAAAGCTAAGACTAGCAACTCTATATTTCCATGCATATAAAATTTTGGAAAAAGCAAAATCAGATCAGTGGTTGCCAACCAAAAGTCAGATGGGGAAAGGAGAATAATTACCACAGGGGCTATTTTGGATGATGACTATACTCTAAATTTTTATTTTTGGTGGCTGTTCTATGACTATATATGTATGTCAGAAGTCAGATCTGTGCATCTAAAATGAGTGACTTAATATATGTAAATCATGCTAAAGTAAAATTGATGGAAGGAAAAACCTGTTCAAGAGGTGGAATTGTTAGTTCAAAGTGGGAGGTGAGGTAGTGGGAATGGGGAGAGGGGGTCAGGAAGGGAGCCATGGTTGGTGGCCTGCTGTTTGGAGTGGGCATCTCTGCCCTTGGCCTGCTCACCCTCACACCCAAAGGAAGGCCCTTTCAGTCCTGTACCTGTGCCACCTACCTGCTCTCCCTCGCTCATTATCTTCAGCTCTACAGCTCTGACTATACCTGGTTCCTCTGAGACACTGGCCCAACTTCCCCTGCCCTTTGGTTCTGACCATTCCTTTTCCTTCCTCTGTCCAAGAGGGCAGTAGTGCCCTCTTGCGTAGCCAGTGTGTACTTGCCTTCCATTTTCAGGAGTAGGCATATTACCTGTAGATAGTGTTATAAAGAGGATCGAGGAAATCAGTAGTACAAAAGACAAGCTGGTTATTGCCCCTCTAGTGTAAGATAAAATATATTTGCCTGGTTCTTGTCCAGATAAAAATGTTCTAGCTTATTTGTAGTCCCCTAAGCTCAGAAGTTTTATTGGCAATGATTTGGTCAGGAAGAGAGAAACCAGTTCCAGCAGTACTTACACCCTGGTCAATTTGGGAGAAGGGCTGGAGGATGGAGTTCAGATGCTAATTGGGTTCCTGTAAGTTCTCCAAAACTGGAATTTTTTGGAAGAGCCACAGACATCTAAGTGGTGGCTGAGTCTTCCAAACCTCCCATGAATGCTTCTGGTGAAATTTAACCTGGAAATAGAGTTCCCAGGTTTCCAACCCCTGTGATAGGGAATAATATAGAAGAGGGTGCAAAAGTTGTTGAGTGGCCATGGGTAACCCTGAACAAGGGTTTGATGAGATACTAGAGCACATATACCGATTAGCTGCAATGAAGACACCATGCAAGCCTCTGGGAATTGTATTCTCATAGGGAGTCTAAATTGTAATTTACAAGCCCTTACAGCTCTCTTTGGCTTTCTATCTTCCTGCCTGGTTGTATCAGAAAAGTCATTGTCTATAACAGGCTCACTGGGGTGGGAGTGAAACATGCATTCATCCCTGTGTATTGTGTTCAGGCTCGAGGAAACCATCTCAAACAGCATCAAATGGTTTGATTCCTTCTAACATCTGTTCCATGGACTCTCATCGGAGAAGTCCCAAATCACCTTTATTCTATCCTGTAAAAGAGCCCTCATGTTCATACTACAAGCACAAGCATGAAGGTCATCGGTGTGTGCGTGTATGTGTGTGTATAGGGTATTGCAAGGGAACAGTGTCAGTGCTGCTAATGAGTGGGGCTGTTCCCACCAGACATTGCTGAATCCTTGTTTGCAAATACATAAAGAATGAGAGTAACAAAAAGCCAGTACACAAGACAAAAAATTGTTCTGTCTTTATTGTCTTAAAATTGCATTGTACTTTGATTGTGCACGCTTAAGTAGAAAGGAAAGTAGCTCATCACTTGAAACTACTCTATTTTGTGGGATATTTCAAGCTGTTTTACTATGGGCAGGAGCAGAGACCAAAATGCTGCTTGGTTTTAAAAAAGAGCCATAGTTATTTTAACAGAAGCTGAAGATTTGGAAGGAGTCAGATGAGAATGAAATTGAGATTTTGACAGGACTTAAAGGAGGCATAGGAAGATGACACAAGGGGCTTTTTTTGATGTCAAGGGTCAGGACTCAGGAGGCACCCAGAGGGGAATGGAAGGGAGAACAGAGGCCAGAGCGGCAATGCCTTGTGCTTAAATCTGAGATGAACGCCCCCTGCCAGGAGACTTGGGTCCACTGGGTAGCTGGGATGCACTGTCTGTGCATTACCTTGGCCACAGAAAGCCACACATTAGAAAAATAACTTAAAAGCTATACAATTGTTATTATAAATATTTTGTCTTTTAAAACTAGCTAATGTTGGTTAAAAAAGGTTCACAGTTGCTCTAAGAGAGCTGTTTCTCTATTGCACGGAAGTGAAAAAAGTCCGCTCTGATCCCCATATGTAAACAATGATTCCCTTCTCCTCTGGCAACCTCAGGAAACAGAGAACAGTATCTGCTGTAGGCAAAGCACTTGGGTACAAGGCACATGGAAGCTGGCAAGCCCTATTGGATCTACTCGGAACACACAGAATGCTTGCATTTCTTTTCATTTGATGTCATTGCGTCTTGAACCAGACTAAAGATGGCATTGGTTTCCTCATGCGCCTGTTCTCATTCCACGGTGACAGACTTGGCCAGATTTCTGGGGAAGTCAACCTAAAACAAAAATAAGTATCTGCTCAGGACCGCACAAAGCTCAATAATATGCTGTAGCTTGAAACTTTTATCAGCGTTCTTGAAGACCAGAAGATGGGTGCACCCTTAGACTCTAAATATTGGGAGTGGTTCCATACTCCAGAAGCTTCACTGAAGTTTAGCTCATTTAATACACATTTACAGTGCACCATACGTGTTGTGTTAACACTATGAAAAGGACATGATTCATGCCATTAAAAATAGCTAGCTCAATTTTTACTGTTAAATAGTCACTTTCTTGGAAGGATTCACACTAAATCTGAAATTTGTTAGGACTGGGGTTGGGAAGGAAATGTGGGAATGGTTGATAAACTGGGATTAAACTTTATCTGTCATCTGTTTAGTTTTTTTTCTTTATGATATATTTATGCATACAAGAGCTGGGATGTAGGCGAGAGATGCCAGGGGTGAGAATAGTTACCTGAGACAGAGTGGGGAACAGAGCGGGTGGACTGACTGAAATGTACTGCTGGGGGGAGCAGCAGGCAGGACAGGAGAGGTCTGCCACACCATGTGGGTCACCTCCCTGGCTGGGGTTTGAATTTGTGCTGCAGTGGCTACTGTCAGCTTTATAGTGCTGCACTTTAACCTGTTGCACCACCAGGGAGGGCCCTTCTTTTTTTTAAAAAAAAGATTTATTTATTTATATGTAGAGGAACTGGGGTATAGGCCAGAAGATAGGGCAGAGATGGGAGTGAGGGGGGCACAGAACAGATATATATCTACTGAAAAACACTGCTGAGCGGAGCAGCAGGTGAGACAGAAGAGGTTTGCTGTACCACGTGGGTCAGCTCCTGGCCAGGGATTGAACTCAGGCCATTAAGGTTGAGATTTAACCCCTATACCACCAAGGAGGCCTCTGCCAACTGCTTCTTTTATAGGTTAGAAGGAGATGAAATGTGATAAAATGTTAGCAAAGGTCAATTCTGATGACGTTTACATAATCAGATAACTGATGTGTACTTTTTTTTGGTATTGCTATATATTTTTTAAAAGCTCAAAATTGTAATAAATTTGTTTCTTGTACAATGAATTATATGGTTTTACACATTCATTAGTGAACTCACGAGCTTTTCTTAATGGATTATAAATTGACAATGTATATTAAAATCCTCAAACTCATTTGAGGACAAATCCTAAATGGAGATACATGTATGAAGATGTTCACTGCAGTTGTTATATGCAAATGTTCAAAAATTTAGAAACAGTTTACATACCAGAGGAGAAGACAGGCTAAGTAATAATTACATTCCATGTTATAAGATTGTGGAATACTATCTAATCGTTACCTGTTGCTCATGTAACAAATTCATTCTGAGAGAAATTACTTGTAAAAAAAAGGAAGGTGTAAAATTTTATCTTTGATATAACCTTGAAAAATACTAAATTCACATGCATAAGGAGAGACTGAAGTAAAATATTAAATTTGCCATTTAACATTACTTCTTGGTGATCAGGTTACCATTTAATGATAGGGTCTTTGTATATCTTACAATTAACGAGGGTTTTCAGGGGATATAAATAATTCCCAAAAGAGTTATTTTAAATGAAGTTATTTTTCCAGGTAAGTATTTAAGAACAAAAGGCAACCCTGGATTACATTTCTCCTCTTTGCTGGACTAGGGACGATTTTTAGACCTACGTCGTATCCTCGGAGAACAGCCAGGTGGAAGGAGAGAAGCTGCAGTGGGATCACGCTCAGGACGCCCTGGAGACAATCCACAGTGTGCGGCAGCTCTATTGTTTTATATGCAAACTTGGAACTTTCAGTGTCATCCCTGGAGCAGAGTATAATCGGACGACCCTAAAGCAGATCAATGTAGTCACAAAATGCAGATCTTTTCTGAAAGAAGCAACCTATTGCACAGCAGAACTTCTGAGAATGATAAGAGCAGTTTGTTTCTTGTTGCTGGAGTCAGGGGTGAGCATATATAGGACAGTGTTTGATGCTTTTGGTCTTCCCTCCCCTTCCCTGGTAGGGTGATTACCATCCTGCTGTAATCATTCGGCTTCCATTTGTTAAGTGCTTTCAATGTGCTCTGCAAAGGGCAGAGCAGATCAACTCTTTCTTCTAGTGGGGGTCATAGCTGAGTGGAGGAAAACTAAATTATACACAAGCAAACTAATAAATAATGAATTTCAGATTAAGTGCCTCCAGCGCATTGAAAGAGGGTAAACTTATTGAGAGACGTGGGTGAGGTGAGGTCTGTGAAGGCTTCTCAAAAGGAGACGTGGATTGAGGCCTGATGAAAGATCACCTTTGTGAAGATGTAGGTAGCAGGTTCAAGCCCATGGGTTTTTCTGCCCTGTGACATCATGGGCCCTCCTAACATGGATCTGGGTGCCCCAAGCTCCCATCTCAGGGCAACAGCAGTGTGATACAGGTCTTTCTTAACTCATGAAAGGGTTACAACCTGATAAATCCATTGAAAACATTGAAAATACCATAAATTGAAGATGCACATAATATACCCAACCTGCCAAACATCATAGCCCAGCCTTAAATGTGCTCAAAACACTTACATTAGCTAAGTTGGGCAAGATATCTGGCACAAAGCCTATTTTAAACTGTTGACTCTCTAATTTATTGAATTCTGTACTGGAAGTGAAAAACTGGGCAGATTAGTGGTGGATGATAGATTGGCTGAGTGGGAGTTGAGGTTGCTGCCTATTTCCTTCATAAGAAGATATCATACAGTGTGTCATCAGTTGGTAAAGATCAAAATTCAAAATCTAAAGTAGGTTACTACCTAATGCTTATTGCTTTAGTGCCACTGTAAAGTTGAAAAGTAAAAGAATTTGGCTGCTCTCTGTCCCAGGCTCCTGGGAGTGGCCTCTAGAGCATAAAGTTTTTCTCTGTGATAGAAATGTCTGCTTTTTCCTGGTCGCCCACACCTGAGTTTATGCTGAGGTGACTGCTGGTGATTTGGGATGGGGCTGACCATGCTGGAAAGACTCACCATGTAACTGGGGGGTTGGGGTTTTGAGCCCATGAGACCAGCCTTACCTCCTGCCCTCTGGTGCTGGAAGCTGAGCCCAATCACATGATGGGCATTCATAATGAGACCTCAGTGTAAACTCTGATGCTGAAACGAGCTCAGGGAAGTTCCCTGATATGCAGGGAGGGTGAAGCATCCTGAAGACTGGGAAGCTTTGAGTTTTGAGTCCCTGGACCCACTAGTATCATTTTTTGGAGGGTCCTTATTTGACACAAGCTATGCAACTTCTGTCACCAGACCCAGTCCAGATGGAGGGAAAATGCTCTGAAAAATCAGAATTTCCACGCTAGCTTATGTTGCGACCTCCCATTTTGTATGATCATCAAAATATTCTAAGCAACCATCAGTTTTCAACTGGACTGCCTTAGCCTCATAAGGTACTGCGTGGCTCAGGCGAGCAAGCACTGCCCCAGGATGGGAAAGTCCTCTTGAAATAAAAAATAATATTACAACTGGCTGATTAATAAAAGCAATTATAATAAAATCAATATTGTAAGACAAGGCAGTACTAGAACATGTTAAAAAATAATCAGTTCTTTTACTGCCCGGACGAGAATCCAAAACTTATCACTCTACTCTCTTAAGCTTTTTATTGCTTAGTCTTTAAATAAGGAATCTTACTATCTCCTTTAGTGATTTATCTACAAGAAAACTTCTCTAACCTAGCCCTCAAATTGACTTTACCCTCTTTCACAACTTCACCTTGGCCTGTGACCTTACTTTATCCTCTTTCACATCTCCAGCCCAACCTCCACCCTAGTCCTCCACTTTAATTTACCCTCTAAGATGTCTTAATGAGAATGAAGATCATTAAGTAGCATTTAAGGTTTAAAGGGACTTTATTTTAGCCAATCATCATTGTGGTAAATATAACAATGTTAGCTTTAAATTTTATGAATTTATGTACCTGTCTTAACTTTAATAGATTGATTTTAAGAGTAATAAATGTTATAATTTCAATTTCAATACGACCCCAAACTGTTCTTAGGAAAAAAGATTATAATCTCTCAGTCCAGTTCATGTGCTAATGTCATCCCACTGCTTGCTCCTAATGTATAAAATAAACTTCTGCTAAGAGCAAAACAGGAAGACTTGCACCCAACTCCGATTCCCATGTCTTCCTCGTACCTGTTCCCCTCCCCCCCCCCACCTTTTAGGAATCTCTGCTCTCTGACGCTGCTCCCACCTTAAGACCCTGCCTGTTCTGCCCCCCCCCCCAACAACCTGTGATCAGGGCCGGTCCCCAACACTGATATGTATCTTAATAACCCATAAAAGTAACACAGTCATGTACCACATAATGGCATGCTGGTCCCAACAGGCTATATCACACAGCCTAGGGGTATACTGGGCTATGTCATCTAGGTTTGTGTTATTACACTCTGATGTTCATACAGCAAAATCACCTAATGCATTTCTCAGAATGTATCCCTATAGTGCTTTCCTGTGCTTCAAGAGTTATTCTAGGAAACTATTGAACCCGAGGAAGTAGGGACAAGTTCTGAATTTGTATCCTGTTGGTGAGAAATATGGGTGATCTGCTAACTCCCAAGCTTGCAGGTGGTACCTGCAGTGAGCACCACCTGTGGAGGACTGTGAAGTTCATCTGTGAAACTGCCCTAACTCTGGGTGGCTAATGTCAGAAATGTCCCCAGGGCTACCTGCCAGAAGTACAGCCTTCCATCTCCAAGCTTGGGATTCAGAAGAGTTCTGGGCAAACCGGGTCACCGGGTCTCAGTGAGGGCTGGCTGTTGGCATAACTGCAGACGGGTCAGTTCTTTTCCACATGTGTGAATTACTCTGACGGGGACCAGGAAAGAGTGTGCGGTCACAGATGCTCACTAGCAGGGCTATGCATAGCAGATGTTGGCAGATAATGCATACGTGGTGGGTGTGTGTAGAAGACAGCAAGAAAGAGATAGCTGGTCAGCTAGGAGCTCTTACCTGGCGGGCTGTGACCTGCTGCAGGGCATTCTGGCATTTGGCAAAGCAGGGATCCTTCATGATGACCATGATGACAGGCATCTGCTTGTCAATCAGCGCCAGAGGCCCATGCTTCAGCTCCCCGGCCAGGATGCCTTCTGAGTGCATGTAGGTTATCTCTTTAATTTTCTAGGGAAACAAGAGATGGGACTACAGTCACACTAGGAAAATAGTAACTGGAGCACATCAGCTAGGGAAGGGATCCAGGGGAAAGATGCTGCTGAAAGGCAGGAACCTGAAAGCCCCAGGCAGATGGATGCATGGAGCAGTCAACAGCACTGAGGGCAGCTGGCAAGGCCAGGGCCAGAAGTGAGGGCTGGCCACCCTTCAGGGCATGCAAAAAGCTCAGCATGCATCCGGTGCCCCCACACTGGCCCCTGGGAGCAACCACCCCTTTGGAAGGACAAGGCTGTCAATTTCCCTTTCATTCTCCCCGCTCTGTAGCCAGTCAATGGCCGCCCCACAGTTATAAATTGTAAAGATGATTGTGTACTGTCTAGATATGCCTTCATTCAATTATCTGATTGACCCAATTTTATTTCTAATATTAATTCTAGACCATTAATAACTTCCAAGGGGTTGTTCCCATTTACTTATTAAGCAGAAATCATACACAGCTGTCATTTGATTGTTTCCTAAGTTCAGAGAGATTCATGTCTATTTATTTAGTGCTCATTAAAGCCACATCACTGAATTGGTGAGACTGTTGAAAAAAACATTTCTCATATCCCCTAGAACTATTTATTTGAGTCAGGGAAATACTGTCAGGGGTCACCCTGGGTGCCCAGACAGCTGGAGTGCCAGCCCCCAACTGACCACAGAGAGGCCATTGACTTATGCCAGCAGCTGTGTAAAAGCTTCTTTCTTTCCCCAAGGACCAACTTCGAAATGTAGCTGAATATGCATCTTTCATGGGCACTCGGGCACCGCAGCTTAGCCCCCCACTCCAGCAGCAAAGCCAAACGGGCACTGAAAGCGCACCAGTCCAGGTCTTACGTTTTAAGCACACCCTGGGAGGCAGCATAGCCAGTCCCTCACTTCCTGTGCCAAGGGTCAGAATCTCCATTGGAAAGATGTGAAAGTTGGATTTCATTATAGTCAGGCAGCTCACAGCTTGCACCCTACACTCCCCACCCACATCCTGTCTCTCACCCAGGCTATTAGTCTCTGAATGTTTCATATAAAATGATTGCAACTCATAATGTCTTTCAAGTGGGGGTGGGCCCCACTACTACTACTACTGAGGTCTGCCAAGTTGTGCTGCAGCCCACGGAGGCTGCTCGTGGTAGTGGGAAGTTGTAAGGCCATAGGCTGACTACTCCCTCTGCAAACTTGAGCAAGATGAAACTTCTGGAACCAGTCTGTGGCATGGTAGCTTGTCTGGGAACCAAATGTTACCTCTTCTGTGACATGCTCTCCAGTTTACCTGGGTTGAGCGTTCTGAGCCATAAGTATCGGGTGGACAGCCAATCGAAGGCAGTGCTACACCCAGGATCCTGACTGCATTACCCATCCTCTTTATAGCCCCTGGGTCTTGGCACTTTGCTCCCGCACCATCAGTTTTCTCTTAATGTGGTAGCCTTTTTTTGCCACAGAAGGCAAAACAGTGATGGATTTTAAAACTGGAAAGCCTTCAAAGCATATATCCATAGATTCACAGCACCTTTTGGGAGTTTGGGGGCTAGCAGGAAAACTCTCCAGCATTCCCACACTACTACTGAGGTCTGCCAAGTTGTGCTGCAGCCCACGGAGGCTGCTCGTAGTAGTGGGAAGTTGTAAGGCCATAGGCTGACTACTCCCTCTGCAAACTTGAGCAAGATGAAACTTCTGGATGCTCAATATCCTCCTGGGTAGTAAAATGTGGCCAGCCTCTCAGAGGATATTCATGAGGTGTGAGTGGACTATTCTAGATGGAGCCTAGTGGGGGTGGATACCTCAGGGGTTCCCTAAAGGCACCCACCCCTTTCTCTAGGAGATTAGAAGATCCATGTTCATGTCCCACACCTGCTTGTGAACTGGTGTTTAGTGCAAAGTGTCCTAAGGGTCTGTGAGACCTCCTACCTCCCTAGCCCAATGCCCTGTCCTGCCTGGCCCTGCCCTCCTCCTCAAGAGCCATAGGCTGTTTCCTGTGCCTGCCTTCATGCCTTCCAGGGGCAGCACCAGGGGCCACAGAAAGGGGATTTAGGGGGAAGGCGGGTAGAGGGGGCTCACCAGGGCTCCTTCCAGGCACGTGGCATAGTTATAACCCCGCCCCATAACCAGGAGTGACCTCTGTTTGTAGAGCTCCAGGGCCAGGTCGTGGATCTTCTCATCCAGCGACAACACTTCCTTGATCAGTTCTAAGTCGTGGGCATAGCAGAAGGGGAGAGCCAGTCACACGAATTTTAAAACAAGATTCACAAAGAAAAGTCATGGTGTATAAGACAAGGTTTTGGAACTCGCTTGGTGTCCTTGCATTAGTTTAGAAGGTTTTTAACCCTTGGATTCTGACTGCAGAATGGATGTTACCAGAGGGGCTGGGGGAAAGTGAGAGACCCTGCCTTGAAGTGTGCAAAGGCAACCGTGGTAGCTGCCTCTGCTTTGCAGATGTCCACCCAGTGACAAGGGTACCCAAGCCTTTTTTATTATAAACAATGTATTACTATGAAAACAGTTTTGACTGAAAGTATCTTTTAGACTACCTCTAGAGAACTGCCGGCTTAGACATCAGAATAGAGTCCTGTGTTTGCAGGATTTTTCTTACCTTACTTTAAGGTCAAGACTTTCTCTTCAGTACATTTTCAACATGTCAACTTGGTCAGATTCAGATCCCTAGTCTTGCACCGGTACTTGTTAGCCTCTTAAGTGTAAGTTTTGCTCACTACCTTCTCTGGGGTTTGTCCCTGACTCTCGGGGGGCGGGGGGTGGTGGGGGGAGACTCAGTAGCTGCTCATCGCCAGGAGGGCACACCCACAGCTTGGGGACCATCCTGCCCCCAGAACTCCTGCCTGTCAGCCACTAGTGAGGCCTTTTATGTTCCATTTCTCAGGGCTGCACAGATTAAACCCAAATGCCCTCTCTCCTAACTAAATAACTAAATAACAAATAACTAAAGATACTTATCTTGACAGTCTCAGGACGGCACATAGGCCACTGGTCCTAAAATACATGTGTGGTGAATGCACAAAAAATAAGTTTAGTGAATGAGTGACTTTGAGACTTTGGTCTCTTTAAAGAGCTCAGTGCAACAGACACTGTTATCTCACCGACTACAGCAGATGGGACCTCGCAACAGAGGCAAGTGGAGGGAGACTGTGAAGGGGCAGTCTGGGTCAGGAAGAGGTCTGGGAACTTATGCTTCCTCCTTCTTGGGTGTCCTTAGCACTTACTGTGCGCCCCCTGAGCTGACACTTCAGTTGGGGAGACAAGCCAGTACACAGATGAGCAAGTAATTCTGTGCACAGCATGTGCTACAAACATGCTGATATTTCATAGGTAGTTGGCTAGGGAACTGTCATCTCTCTTAGGGTGGTCAGGGAAGGCCCCAGGAAGAGACATTTGACTTGAGACTTGGGTGAGGAGAAGCCTATTGGCTGAATGAAGAGGGTTTCCGTAGGGGAAAAAGCCAATGCAGAAGCTCTGTAGTGGAGAGAGATTGGCATCGCTGTGATCGGAAGGTTGGTGAAGCAGCCCCAGTGGATGGAAAAAGAGCAGCAGGGGCCCAGCTTGCACGCTCCAAGGCTTGCAGTGTGGAGTTTGACTCCTGCCCCATTGGAAGTGTTGCAGTGATTTCGTGGTGAGTAGAAGTTTCGAGAAGAAAGTGATTAACAGTACTGATTGCAGGTGGAAGCCAAGGACGAGCTCAGTCAAATATCTACGGGATTTGAAAATGAGGAAAGTTTAGTTCTGAACATACCAGGTAAAGATTTTAGGCCATGGATGATTTCTTGTCTTCTATTTTGTAGTGAAATTCGGTCTTCAGACATCATCAAACCGAACATCACCAAAGATATGAACTGACTGGTATAAGCCTGTGAACAAAGAGGAGGGGCTGGCAGTGTATGGGCGGACATCTGCCTGGTGACCACTCGGCAGGGGCAGATCTCGGGCTCCCTGGTAGCCTCCTGCCTCCCTTCCACTACTCAGTCCTGAGGGGCAGTGTGACGCCTACCTTGGTGCTGGCCACGCCGACCTCTGGTCCTGCATTGATGTGGACGCCACAATCAGTCTCCCGGGAGATAGAGCTGCCCACAGTGTTGGTGACACCCACGGTCAGAGCCCGACGGTCCTTACAGTAGCGCAACGCCAGGAGGGTGTCAGCAGTCTCACCTGCCACACAGGGCCCATCCTTTCAAGTGTGTTCACAGGTGCATGGCTCTGCCAGCCCGACCCCGCACTCCTGACTCTGCTCTAGTGCTGAAACAGGTGCCCAGATACAGCCAGCATGCGCTCAGAAAAGAAAACGCGTGCTCAACAATTCTTTCAGTTGATTCAAAGATTCAAGACTTTGCCTCTATTTGTGGAATCACTTCCTTACCTACTATTTCACTGAACTCTCACGACCAGCAAGAGTTAGTCCATGAGGGCTGTTGTCCCCAGTGTCCCCTTGAGGGTGAGTTGCTCAGGGGCAGAGAAAATCAGACCACAAAGCCTCATGTGACAGAGCTGGAGCCCACCCAGGTGGGCCTGGTTCTCAGTGCCCTTTCTATGTCTCTAATCTGCTTTATTTCATATCGATAATATTTAACATTAAAAACCAAGAATGCCCTGAAGGGCAATTCTTAAATAGATGTTGTTTTAAAGGAAAACACTTCTTAGAGCCTCCCAGTGTATAATCAAATTACTTATATTATAAAACTAGTTAGTTTCACGTATAAGTCAGCACAGGCCTCCCCATGTTCCTAAGTCCTAAAAACTCTAACTTAGCTGTGACCCAGACCATAAAATCAGACCCACTGATGTCCTCAAGGTCTCAGGTCTTGTCCGTCCCAACTGTTTTGCAGGCCAGCTGTTGTATAGCCCGATTCTTTTACCAGCTTCAGACTGCCAAGTGCACTGCAGGCTCACACTGCCCTTCCTCAGCAGCCGTGAGGGCGAGAGGTGAGGAACAGGGTGGCTCCATTGATCTCTGACCCTACCCCTCTTCAGTTTTTGCTAGTCCTGTGAATATAAAGGACTGAACAAAACAAAAATGTAAACTTCTAGGCAGGCACTCAGGAGCTGCCACTGCACTATTATTTTCACATTAAATCCACCTCTGTTGTTTGGCTAGTGTCTGCCACCGATTCAAGAAGCATTTTTAGACTCTTGTGGAACTAGAAACCCAGAAGCAACACTGGCAGCTGAAGTCGGATGGCAGCTCCTGAGGTTGGCAAGCCTGGTGTTAGGAGGGCACGCGGCACCCGACGCAAGCAGTGGCTCTTCATGCCGCCCCTCTTGGGGTGTGGGTACTGCACAGCATCGACAGTGTGAAGTGATAATCGTGGAGAACTTTTTCACCACGAAATTAAGCCCAGCATGTATTGATAAGCACTTGGAGGGGTCCCTGCGTCCTGGACTTGGAATGGCAGGAGGGAGAAGCTGTGGCATGGGGCAGCTCTGGCTGCACAGCCCAGCTGCAGAGCAACTAGCCATGGCCAAGGGGTAAATAACCAGACAGAAGGGATGGGTATAGGCTCATGGCTGTCATGGAGAGGACAGGGTCCTGAGAACTAATAGAAACCTGTACCCCTTACCTGACTGGCTGATGAAAAAGCAAACATCATCCCTGAAGACAGGGGTGTTCCTGTCCAGAAAGTCACTAGCGAGTTCAACCATCACAGGGAGCTCCGTTAGCTCCTCCAAAACTTGTCGTGTCTGAAGTCAACAAGAATGGAAACTAAGGTCAGTCAGGGGCACTCCCGGGACACAGGCAGCTAGAGGCATCTGGGGACACTTTGTGAAATGGGCCTTGTCTTGGTGGTAAGGGAACCTCAGTACCTCACACACCACATTGCAGGGGTAAGGGCTTCATGCTGGTTCTCATGCTAGCTCATGGGCACCGAATTTGGAAGGTCACATGCATGACAAAACTTAAGACACGCCTCTTTGTAGGTCCTTGCTACATCTCCTATGACATGAAAGGATCAGCATGTGGCACTTACGGCCACGGCAGCGTGGTAGCTGGTCCCACAGCCGATCACAATGAGCCGTCGGCACCGTCGGATCTCCTTCAAGTGGTCCTTCAAGCCCCCCAGAAGCACTGCAGGGCACAAGCAGGTGTTAGTGCTGACCCCAAACAAGGACGGGTACTGTCCCAGAGCACACACCAGGGATTACCTGTGTTGGTTTCAAAATTCACCCGACCTCTCATAGTATTGAAAACTGATTCCGGCTGTTCAAAGATCTCCTTCTGCATAAATGCACTGAAGTTACCTGGTAAAATAACATCAACAGGACATGTCAGTTTCAATTTAGTTACATTTCTACTGCTTGGCTTTGAATCAAGATGACAAGTCATTATACAGTAAATCACAGTGACACATGTAAGGGAACCCGCGAGTGACAACGGATGTGCCCGGGCCACTGTCCCACCTGATGCTCACAGTGACCAGTGAGAAGGAAGCAGGTTAAGTATTACTATCTCCAATTTATTCAGCAGAACCTGTGGTTTAACCAAGGGAGTAACAAATATGTAATTGGTTCCTTGGCTGTGTTCACCTTATAAGAAAGAAAATTGCTTTACTGCCCAAAACTCATCTATATAGCAAAGTACAAATTAACTAAGCCCAAAGAAAGAGGCAATAAACAAATGCCCTCCTGGCTTCCATATTCCAGAAAACCTTTTCAGTCATACATGTTCTTCCAAGGACCTGACTGAATGGAACTGGACAACGTCAAAGGGATGATTTGGCCGAAGCGTGTTAAGGCCCCTGACAGGTGCTGTGCCTGATGCTCTGGAGGTGTTCCGAGAAAGGGTGCGATGTTCTCTGGGACAGACACATGCCTGAAGTCTAACAGTGCAGTGTTCCCTACCTGCAGCCACTGCCAAAAGTCTTGTACAAAGTCTTATCACCCAAAAGGGGTGACATCACTGTGGCAATAATCCAAGGGAGCCTGGCCTGTGAGGAGAGCAGCAAGGGCACCTGGCCTGAGTGTACCTGGTCAGGTATAGCAGGGAAAGGGTTGAGTCAGGCGGGGCCAAGTTGGGTGGTGGGCTTATTATGGCCTGTGGTTTTTATCTAGGAATAGCAGGAAACAGTTGGAGGGTTTCAGCAAAGGATAACAGGGTCTGAGTCACGTGCTTAAAGGTTTACCTGGGCTGCCTGTTAAGAAGAGGGCACAAGGAGGCAAATGAGGTGAGCGTAGACAGATTTTGGTCTGGGAGACGAATATGAGCAGAGAGAGAGAAAGGAGGGTGAGGGAAGTAAATGTGGGTGGAGGAAACATAGGCTCTCCTCACAAAGAGACAATGGCCCTATTTCTCTATAACCTGTCCAGAGAAGAAATGAAGCCTGGCATGCAGAAATGTGTCCCAGAGAACGTAAAAGGAGGCAGCTGATGGGCTGGGATTGGGCCAAGCAGGGCTCCCTGGTACCTGAATCTAGCCTGGTATTCCTTTTGGAGGAATAGGTCAAACTCCTCACATCCTGTCAGCTGTGTGAGCTACAACCCTGATGCCATGGTGGGCAGGGGGGCTGTGGCATGCAGGGCTGGGCAGGGCAGGGTAGGGCAGCACAGTGTCTCAAAACTCCCCCAGAGAGCACCTGCAGCTGAGGCCAGAACACGGACCCTTGGAAGATACCTACCTTTCATGATTTGCTGCAATTCCATCTGCAAGGTCTGAATGGCTCGAGATGGGTCGTCACTAGCCAAACGCTTGACCCGGTGAATGGAGAGTTTCCCATCAGCCACTGCAGCGATGTCATCATCTTCAAGGAAGATGACCCGGTTGGTATGTTCTATGATAGCGCTGGAGGCAAGAAAACATGGGCATTACAGATAGGCCTGCCCTTGACAGTGATGAGGTGGCAGTCACTCAGAGCTTCCCAACTTTGGGTCTGTATTAGTGCACTGGGTGGCATTTCATGAGGGGTAGACACATTGCACTATAAACATGACTCACTTATCTCTCCTCCTCCTGAATTATTTGGGAGCTAGTCCCAGATATATTATTTCATCTGTAGTTTGTTTTAGCTTATTTAGTTAAAAGTAAGTTTCAAAAATTTTTAACATACTCTTATCACATCTAAAATTAATAATTATTCCTTCATATCAAATATATAGCATGTTCAAATTTACCCAATAGTCTCACAGATACTCTTCTTTTTTTTTTTTTTAAAGATTTATTTATTATGTGTAACCTACTGGTGTGTAAGCCAGAGGACAGGGAGGGGATGAGGGAGGCACAAGAGGATTCACTAGAGACAGAGTGGGGAGCAGAACAGGCAGATTTACGAAGTACACTGCTGAGGGGAACAGTGGGCGAGACAGGAGAGATCTGCTGTGCCATGTGGGTCAGCTCCCTGGCTGGGGATCAAACTCATGTTGCAGTGTCTGATAGTGCTGGGACTTTAACCCCTGTGCCATCGAGATGGTACAGATGCTTTTTTAAAACTGCTTTCTTCAAATCAGGATCCAAACAGAACACATTTAGAGAATGCTTAGGAACCAACTTATTTTAAAATTCTGAACTGCAAAGGGAAAGATTTACTTCGCCTTTCCAAAAGATCCATTTTTCAAAATAACCATAGTCTATGAAAACAAGTTTCCTTTTACTAGAGGGACATAACCAGCAAAGAAAAGTGATGGAATTAGAATAATCAACTTTTAAACTCCAAATTATTAGTAACTTTAATCAAGGACCGTTAATGACGTTGAAACCAAGAAATGAAAGACCGAGAGCAGCTTTGTAACGGTTGGGTAAGACTGCAGGCATCTGAACCCCTGGATCAATCTTAACACCACACAGAGACAAACACAAGGGACATATTTGCCAGGACACCCCCACATATGAATAAAAAATATTACTAAAAATTAAAGACTGAAAGGTGAAAGGACCAAGTGTGTGGACATCTGCAATCCAGCTTAAAGGAAATAAAGCAAACAGAGGGCAAGGGGAATGACACCATGAAGGATGCATTCAACAAAATCCAGAAAAGACTCCAGACAAATGGCTCCACTTCTTAAATCACACACATACTCACACACACACTGCAAGGAAAAAAGGGAGGATCTTAAAAGCAAACTGCAAGAGCTAGCCACAAATGAAATGTGAGAACATTGTGTTTATCTTTATAACAACTTTCTCCATAGGCAAGGTAATACTGAAAGCAATAGAAAATCTTTTTAAAAAATAACTTCAAGATAGAAAAGTTGGTACATGAAAAAGAAAGTTAACAGCATAGGTGGTACACAAATATGAAAAAATACATGAATGAGTTGCTTGGGGGAACAGTGGAGGGGAACAAATATCCTCATTTTAGAATATGCCTCGCTCACACCTGCTCTATGCAGAAAAATGAACATTTAGAACTCGGGATGCAAAGTTAAAGAAAACAAACTAGCAATTCCATAGCTCTAAGAGAGGTGTCTCCAGACAGATCCTAGAGAAGAAAGATAAAGGAGGAAGGAAAGTCACTGCATTTAAATAATACACACCCATTGCATTAAAAGTAGAAGCACAGAGTAACCACAGGAAGAAGTAAAAATGGCTGGATTCCATCCCAAGAGAGAAACACTTACCTCCAGATAGAGCTTAAAGCACGTGTGTGTGGGTATGGTTTAAATCTCATAATTATTCTATTTTTTTATTTTTATTTATAAAATGAATGATGCTATAATCCAGTCAATAAGACTGTTGACCCAGGTGTCAGACACGCCCGAGGCGGAATCTGCCTGGCTCTGGTTCCCACCTGTCACGCAGGAGCTGCTAGCTGTGCCTGCAACAGGGGCGGTGGTGAGCACTGAGTGCAGTGTCCAGGGCAGGTGCAGGGACACGGTCACGCAGCATGGGGCTGGGCCTTGTGTCTGTGCCCCACCCCTCGCCCGGCCTTTTCACCACACATGCACAATCACTCTCTAACGTTCCCTAAACCTAAACAAAGAAAACAATCCTGAGGGTTTTAATTACAGCGCTACATTTAACAGTAATTTGAAGAAGTCAATATTTTAAACAATAATTGTTAACTATTAGTTTCCAACCAATTGGTTTTTGAAATAATGTTATGCCTTCCTGCCAAGAAATGAGGAATCGTTTCTTCTCTGTCTTCAAACTTCTTGTTTGTTATGTAAACTCTTGTAGTCTCTGGATTTTTAATACAATTTACTGCAAAGGGTTAAAACATTTTTCAGCGGTGATGAGTAGGTTATTTATTTTGTTCAACAAACGTCTGCTGAAAGCCTACTGTGACAGTCACATGAGAGGACAGGAGAGGGAGGAGGCTCCAAGCCACGTTCGGCCAGGCAGATTTCCATAACTTCATTTTCTGGCCAGTCATAAGTATTATTTCTAACAATCTTTCAATAGTATTTTATAGAGTATGTCATCACAATGTCAACAGGTAATTATTTCATCTCCTTGTGGGCATTCGGGCTTCCCATTCCCAGAAACATCTTATCACTGAATGAATATAACGCACCCTTGATCTTTATACACATCTAAGAAATAAAATTGTAGAAGATCATAATTGTGAGATACCAACTATCCACATAATAATTGTGCACCTTAGAATCTCAGCTTCTCATTGAAATGGTGTTCTAAGCTTGGGAATGCTGCTCTTGTCTGCACTAAGCACATGGTTGCCAGTGGGCTGACATGGCCTATTCTTCCATGTGTCCCCAGAGACCTACCTGCTCCCTAGCAAATCCCCACTGGCTGCTGTGGGAAGAGGCAGAATAAAAATCTGGATGAAGGAAGTGGTGGTGGTATTTATGGGGCTTTCTATTTCAACTAGCAGGGTTGTATTCTAGTCTTTTCTGAATGTGTGTGTGTTGTGTGTGTATATAATTATTTTTGAACTAAGATATGCATGAAACAGACTTAAAATTTTTAGAATTACTGTTTTGTGTACTGCTGGGAATGTCAACTTTGGAATTAACTGGACTCTAAATCGCAGTTTGTCTTCTATGAATGTTCAAGCAAACGTGGGCAAGGTGTGGGAAGACAGATGGTCTGGAGACACCTGCCCCCTCTAAAAGGAGCAGCCCTAGACAAGTGGGGCCAGAGGGAGCACAGCCAGTGTGCTCAGTTCTGATGCTTTTCCACAGAAGGTAGAAATCCAGATTTTTATGTGAAATCTCCCAATTAAAATATTGGCAACTGATTCAGTGGTTTTGTACAAGCCCAAAATATTGTGCCCCTCAGGGACTTGGACCTGGCCACCAGGGCTGCAGAGGACAGCCAGGCAGATGCTCACAGCACAGGCGTCCTGAAAGACCACTGAGGGCTGGAATGTGCATTACTTGGTCCTTTGCTGAGCTGGGAGGAAATGGTGGCGTTTAACCAGTCGTCCTTAGTTACATAAGCCTAGGATAGGAAGGCAACATGATTTAGCTACCTTGCATCAGAAGCAAAGAAGAATTCCACTGCTTTGTCACCCACGGCGTGAAGGCAGGTTGAGCTGTCCAGCCTCTTCATCCTTGTTTTACAGATATTCTTCACATTCTCAATATTGCCTAGTGAGTAAGGAAGGGATTGTAAAGCCTGCTAAATTATTCTGTTTGAATAACATGAAGAAAGCAGCCAATTTTCCCTTTGAATGTGTGGGAAAGATGTGCAATTTATAGCTTTGACTGCATCAGCCAAATTGTATAAAGGATCCCCAAATAGCACCACAGAACTGCTGCAAGAGCATTTAAACAGCTACAAACAAAACAAACCAAATCAATGTTTAAATTGGGACAGGAGTGCCTTTATATAACGGATCTGCGTGCTTCTCCCTGGTCTTCTGAAGCTTTTTGAAAATAACCATAATAAAAAGCTCTTGAACAAATGGAGCCCAATCTCAGCTGACTGAGAACTTTTTCAGCCTGGAGTTGAGTGCTGGGTCGCGGATCAGAGTGAAGGAGTCCTGCCTTTGAAGAGGGCTGCTCTGTTCAAGTTCTTCCTGAGAAACTTACGTGTCCTGTACAAGATGGGGATTTGTTCTGTGGAGAGTTTGTATTTGCTCCGCACTCCAATCAGCAGGGGACTGCCTCTCCTGTAGAGACAAGAGGGAGTAGAAATACCAGTCACCTGGACATCCCACATGGGACTGGCTGTTCTCTTAGCACTGGGGTGGGAGTGCTCATTCCCCCACAACTCTCTCTTCTCAGGACAGGGTGTCATGTTGCGGTCATGCAGGCAAGGACTTCCCCATAGGCCACAGACTGCTCCAGGGGCAGCAAGAGGAAACCCGCGTTGGCTGGATCAGAGGCGGAGGCAGCAGTAGGTCCTGGCAGCACGCAGGCCTCCACCTGCTGCACGTCCTTTAGTCCCAGACTGCCCCAGGATTCTCTCTGCGTCCTTTTGCCCAGCTCAGTTGTTTCCCAGCTTTAGGAGACACGACACTGGCTGACTTTAAGTTTCCTAGGCTTGTGGGCCACTTAAGGAGATGTAAACGGTTTTGTCTCTGCCTGAATGACACCTAGTGGGTGCTGTTTTGAAACCTCAACCTGCACAGGCTGAATCTGGACCAAAGATTTTCCCTGGGGAATTCCTGAAGCTGCCATGGGTGACCCTAACTCCTGTCACAGCATCCAAACGCAGTCACCTGCACCAGCTCCAGGTATACTAGAAGAGAATCTCAGCAAAGCATCTTACATATGATATTTCTTTCCTGTTCACAATTTCTCCAAGCTAATGTTTTTAGGGTATTATTCCATGATTATTTTAAAAGATTTATTTATTTATGCATACAGAACTGGGGTACAGGCCAGAGGTGCAGGGTGGTGAGAGGACTCACAAGAGTGGGGAGCAGAACAGCCAACTGATGAAGTACACTGCTGAGGGAAGCAGTGGGCAGGCCAGGAGAGGTCTGCCAGGCCATGTGGGTCACCTCTGAGGTGGGGATCTAACTCATGCTGAAGTGGCTTTAGCTTCTTAGTGCTGTGCTTTAATCCGCTGTGCCGCCAGGGAAGGCCTATTCCATGTTTTTAATAGTACCTTGTCTCCAAACTCTCATTCTATGCTTCCCCTCTAAGCTGCAGCACACAAATCAAGTCCATGGCAGTATGCAGTAACAAGCAGTCCCTGTCTGGTCTGGTATTCTTAGCCAGCACGAAGTGAGTGGCTGAGTCTGTGGCTATGAAGAAGGGGCTGTGAGTACCTGAAATATTTTGGATGATATTTTATTGCATCTAAAGCATATCAGAGACAGTTTTAAGTCCAAAAGGAAACTAGCTTAAATAGTCTTTCTAATAATATGACAAAGTTCTGACTTCTTTGGCAACTGTCTCACCCAAATATTATTGCTATAGGTTGAGCTTTGAGGTTTCTCTAAACTTTGTGACACATAATGCTCCCAAGACATTTCAAAAATTCTCCCGGACCAAGTTATAGAATCGTTAGTTATAGATAGTTTAGGAAACACAGTGTTATTGCTGCTTTACACTGCCTTCTGCATTAATTTAAAATAGCAATATAATAATAGTGAATTTTAAAAGGGGTTTCTAAATTGGATGGAGACCAACTTTTATTTTACAATTCTACAACCAAAGGAATTAAATTCCAAATGGTAAATAAGTTACTGTCCTAGAAAAAAAAAATTACAATATAGCCATATCACATTAAGACAATGTAACCATGCAGATGGAGAGTCCCACCCACTGGGGATTATGTCACGCTCCTCTGGGTTCCCTGCTTTTGCTCATGCTGGTCCTTTTGCTTGCCTTCCCCAGGCTGACACTTCCTTTCCTTCAGGTTCCCAGAGCAATGGCTTCCCCCCCCTTCACCCCTCCCTCCTGCATTCCCCATCAAAGAGCACACCATCCTCTGACCTATTCTGCCCTCCTGCATAGATGTCCAGTCTATAGGGCAGGACAGGTTTGTGTCTCTGGATCCTCAGGACACAGTACACAGTAAGTGCTTAGCATGATTAGTTCAATGGGTAGTCAGATAGATAAATGGTTAGATGAATGGATGGACAGATGGATAATCGACCCAAATGAATGTAAAATTAACAGAATGCGCTGACACACCCACCTATGTGAATCCACACAGCATTGAGGTTTTAACAGAGGGACATGAAGGCTGACCAAAGCCTTCTCCACTGTTTCCTAGAGTGCTGCTGGTTATTCAAATCAATGTCCTTTTGTTTCCACTTCATGTTCCTTCCTTTTCTAAAGGAAGTCTTAGAAATTATATAGGCTTCAATCCCCATGAAAGCTAGGCCTGCTCGACTTTGAAATAAAGTCACCACACAGTTTTAATTTGTTGTCAATTTATAACATGCGTACCTTTCAAATGAAAACAACTTTCTGATTTCTCTCTAAAAAAATTTAAAAGTTAGCCACAGAAACGGTGAGGTCTGTGTGTGGCCAGATCACAGCCATCCTTTAGCTAAAGCAAGCACCTTCCAAGTTGCCAGGGGCCTTACTTCTCCCTTAGGCCACCAACTATTTTATTTTATTGCTATCGGAAATGTCTCACCTTGTGGCAACAGCTTCTCCGGGGTAGTGAATGCTCTTGAAAACCAATGCAAATGCGCCTTCCTGAAAATGCAGAAAGAAAATGAGGGACAGCTCACTCTGACTGAGCCAGGTTTGCTGTCCCAGTCAGGTCTCCCTGAGCCCCTTTCCACTAAGAGAGGCTCTGGGGTCCCCTATTTTGGGGCAGGATGTGAGACTGCTCACACAGTATGATATCAGGAGGGGAAAGCAAAACACATGTACCTTGCTCAAGGGCCAAAGATCTGTGGGTTTCGTTGTGAGCAACAAACACGACACCTGCTCAGGCCCATTGCAAAATTCCCAGGTTTTCAATGAACTGGCTGGACAAGTGCAATTAGAACCTCAGGAAATGAGGAGCAGGGCCGGGAGTCCTGCCCAGGGCTCAGGACAAACCTCCACAGGGAGCAACCGAAAAGGTTCATGGAGCTAATCCAGGACCTGTACTTAGTTCAACGCAAACAGGAGCCTAGGTTCAAATCCTGGTTCCTCCACTCAGTTGGGAATCTTTGCAGCCTTCTTTGTGTCTCATCTGCCTCAAGGTGAACGGAAACGAAACTAGTCCTACCTTGTATACTCCTAGGAGCTAAGGCACTGTAAGTGCTTAGAACAGAGCCCAGCATATACAGAACCCAACAGTAGTGAGAGCTGTTGTTATTACTGTAATTATTATTTCTATGATGTAGGCTGTCATTTGCCTTCCCTCTACCTCGTACCTCAGTTTGTTGGTGTGTGCAAACCAGAATTAGAATCCAGTTGTACTTACTCATGATTCCAAATGCTTTTCCTATTTAAATCCTTTGTATAAAATTCTCTGCTACATTCTGACCATGCTGAACTCATTTACCATGACCCTAGCAGACCCTGGTTACATTACGATCAGCAATAAATCTGGATTGCCATATGAAATCCCCCTTGTATGGGACCTGGGTAGACCCAACGCTCTGTGGGGCAGTGCATGAACTCAGTCACACAACTGGAAGGACCCTGAGTCACAGCACCAGGCCTCTGAGGGCTTTTCAAGCTGTCCTAAATAAAGGTGGCTCACACACCCAAGGAGCCTGACAGCCAGTGTCAATTTTGTAAAAATTGAAGAAGTAGAACTGAATAGAAAAACACTTTCCTTTCACTGCCAAAAGAGAGCCCCATGTTGCTTTAGGTAAGAGAAGGTGCTGGAATTTATAAAGTGCTATCATCTGGGAGTATTTCCAAAATTTAAAATTATGAAAGGAAAAGAGGAAATAGCATGCTGCAATACCAAACTGGCTTATTTATCCTCCATAAACCACACATTCCACTCTACCTCATATATGGGACAAGCTCTTATTTACTGTGTCCCCCAAAATGGGAGTTATAGGGCAAATTGTTTTGACTTTAGACTTACTTACTTTCAAAAGCTCTGAAAAAGCTAAAGCATGATATAAACTACAGTGTCTTACTTGCAGAATGTCTCACACCGGAGGCTCCAGATTCTCAGGCTGTGGCTGCCTCAAAGGTGCTATTGGCAACACTGGTTCTTGGGCGGAAGGACTATGGGAAGTCTCCCCACCACCACCCTACACAGGGCTCCGCTTCTCTGCTTCCTCCTCCCAGGAGGGGGCTTGCTTGAAACCACCCCCTCCCTCTTCCCTCCACTGTGTGCTGCCCTCTTGAGGACTCTTTCTTGGGTCCAGCCCTCTGGGACATTACCCATCTCTCTTCCTCCCTCCTGGACCACTCCCTTCAGCACACAGATGTGATATGCTATCTCCCATCACAAAAGGGAACTTCGACCCTCTCCCATCACTGGGTCAACTTCTGTGCACATTTCTTTGAAAGTCAAACTTTTCCAAAGCCCCTACCTGCTGTCTCTTCCTTCCTTCCAGTTCTATTATTGAATGCACTCCTGAAATAACAGGAAATAGTACAATTCTACCTCCAACATCCATTAAATTCATCTTTGGCGTGTAAAAAGCAGTGCACACAACTCAACAAAAAAGATGACAACACCCTCTACAATCAAGCCACATAAGAAATCACAGACTGGAGAGCCAGTCACAATTCTAGACATTCAGATGAAGCAAGGCACTGGTTACTACCAGGAACACAAAATGTTTCCTAATTCTATCAGAGTGGAACATCTTGCAGCCAGATGCTGTGGACAACCATCTCTAATTTTCAAGGAATTTGTGCAAATTTGGTTAATAAATGAAGGAATGAATGACTTTCACTTGTAACTTACCAACTGCTGAATGACTCTCTCAACCAGTGTTGAAAATGTGATGTCCTCCGTTTCTCTGTTGTCGAACACGTACTTTATCAGCTTGGCAATAGTCTCCGTATCTGTTTCTGACTCAAACTCATAGCCTTTGCTTTCCTGGAATATTCAGTTGGACAGAATATCAGATAATGGTCATTGCGCAAAGCTGGCCTGGCCCACTCCCTTCCTTCCCTTATGAGTTGCTCTCAGAGTGACTTAAGGTGAGAACAAGGAAAACAGGGAAGGGATGAGAAATGTTTGCCAGAATCACACAGCTCAACATAGCTGAGTCATTCCAGCATTGCCTGAGATCATCCTGTCTCAGAAGCATGTCCTCGCTGTTTATCTGGACATTGTGAAATAACAGCAGTTAAAATGATCAAATTTGTTGAGTCCAGTCCACCCACATCCCACCCATCACCACAACCTTTTCATATTTAGACACTCATCGTCTGCCTTTCCAGCCAACATTCCACTAGGAGTGTGAGTTGATGTGTTATTTAGTATAGATATTTTAATAAAAGGAAGTTTATATTTTTATGTGACTGCAGTGGTTCTTGAGATAAACATAAATGCCCCACTAACTCCTCCCCGCAAACATGGTGGGATGCTGATCTGGGGGTGAAGTTTATGTTCTAGTGGTGAGGTGGCCAAGGGTGGGTCTCACTCCTCCTGCCTTGATCTCTGGTGGGAAATGATTCGGTTGGCAAATTTCTGGGAAAGAACCACACTAGTTGACTCAGGTGTTACCTAAGGGACAGGTGTTACCTGGGGACTCAGGCGTTACCTAAGGGAAGTATCTTACCAGAAATTTCCTCAGGTCTTTGTAATTTGTGATGATCCCATTATGGATGACAACAAATTCTGGAAAAGTTTAGTCAAGAGAGAAATATATGAAGAAGTGAAATTCAATTCAGATGCTAAGGAAAATGATTCAATAGCTTGAAACTCTCTGCAAACTGTGCTCTGACTTCTGATAAGGAAAGATCACTTATGGTGACGTGAAGTGACATCTGATATGACCACAATTTAAACCTGAGGAAACACACATTTCTCTTTCAATAGGAAGAGCCCACCAACCTTACCCAACATCCATAACAATTAACTGCAATGAGGTTTGTCCCAGGTTTAGAAATCATCCCACCACTACTCAATATAGCTGACCCTCACTCTATTACGGGGCTTGGAAAGGCTTGCACTACCCTAGGATGTCTTGGGGTGGGGTCCTGGCTAGCTCCAGAGATCATTCTGTCCACCAGACACCTCCCCATTAAGCTCAGAATGTGTCATCAGGAAATCCTAACTTAATTAGGCTCAACCCAGAGTAGAGAACCACTGGAAGGCCCAGGTTATGTCTCAGCGTCTCGCCTGCCATCGAAGCCCTGGCAGGAGTCTGGGATTATGCTCTTTCCATCTCACACACCCCCCAAGTCCTACTGCAGGAGACAGTGACATCCCTAATGGCTGACCACAAAGTCCTGAAGAGCTGTCAGTTGGAGCTCCAAATCTACCAGTCCTTTCCCCATGACAGAGGTCTGGTTTAATTTAAGGGAACCAGGGCCTGGAGAACTGTCCTGGAGACCCAGGTAACAGAGGGTGACCCATGAGCTGGGGTGGTACAAGGAAGGAGCTATGCAACAAACAAGGCCTGGGGCTCAACAGCTTGTGCCATAAGCAGTCACCATACCCCCATTCCCATGTCTTGGGCCACTGTCTGACAGTGTGACTCCAAGGTACCATGAGCCCAGTTACCAGATATTCCAGTTTGTCAAAGGGTGCCAGAAGTCTGGATTTTTATGTGCAATCACATTAATTTAAAAAGACGTGAAGCAAGAGCCGCGAGGTTTCTGCTGCTGGGAAGGTTTCTGGTACTGGCAGCTGCAGCCTCTGTGTCTCCAAATCTTAATCCCTTGGTTGCTGAAGCCTCAGTGCAGGGGTCCCTAGTTGGCACAGGTAACTCAGATGTTACCCAAGATCAGTACTGGCACCTATTCCGTCAAGACCACTTCCTCAGGAGCAGGGTGGATTTAGCTAGGTGAGGAGGGAAACCCATATTCCCCAAGGCATCACTCTGGGAGAGACTGGGTGGCCTCTGAGAAACAACGTCCAGGCTCTCCAACTGCTCACAACACCAAGTCCTCTCATAGGCTGGAATCCAAGAGCCGGAGGCACTTGTGAAAATCACCTCCATTTTTTTCTGAGGACATCTGGATGGTCAGGCCTGCCCAGGGGCCAGGCTGAGTTTGCCCGCTGTCTGGGGCCCAGTGTCACCCATTAGAGTCTCTGGGAAGACAAGGCCAACTGAGAAGTCAGTTTGCAGTGGGCTGGATTGGTGCTGGCATGGGCGAAGCCAGCAGAACCACAGGGACTGGGAAGCAAGGCTGGGGCACATACCGTTGCCTTTATCTGAGCGCTGTGGGTGACTGTTGACTGCATTGGGGACACCATGAGTGGCCCAACGAGTGTGGGCAATGCCAAAGTGGGTCTCAAACTCCACCTTTAAATCCATGCTGTCTTGCTCTAAGTGGGAAAAAAAAAAATGTGGCCACACTTTAAAAATAAGCATGGACATGGCGCTGTTATACCTAGACACATCGGCTCACTATAGCACAGCTCCAGCATGGTGATTTCTGCCAGACCCATCTGCTTTTACTCAGTACTTATCAGTAACCTAAATCACTTTACTGAATTTGACTTGCTTTGAAAAGAAAATTGTATATTGCTACTATAAATGGAAAAGCAGAGAAGTTAAATGCATAAGTATTGTTTTATTATTATTTTTATTTCTCCCTCTACTACCACGTAAAATAAACCACCCCACACTCTGGAAGACAGTTTTACAATGTGGGCTCAACTTCCCCTTCTATGCATCCACACTTGGATAGGTTAATATTTTTAGTCTGAAATGTTGTCAGAATAAGATTTCACCCAGGAATTTATTGCCTTGGTCCAGCGTTTTCTACTTACTGTAGAGTTCTTCATCAAGAGCTTTGACATTCCCCCTTTTCTTGACTAGCTGGATGTGTCTTTCTTTGACTTCACTGTTACTCCCATCAATTGCCACACCTGTAACATACACACAATTTTTTATGCATTGAAAGTTTTTTTTTTTTTGCACATTTCATTACAAGGCACCCTCTGGAGGTGAAGGCTACCCAGCATGGTGGACATACTAATTCTTATTCCACAGGTTTGTGCCCAGCAGAGATTAGGCAGATTTAGGAATTCAACTTCGATAAAAGAGCCTGTACTATGAGTGCCTAATGGACAGCAGGGAGCGTGAGCCTAGAATTGAGCTGTGGGTGCCTCTCGGGGAGCTCTGGAGAGCCTGCCTCTGTGGAGAGGACCACCATGTCTGCCACTGAAGGCAGTGGCCTCACCTGAGGGCTCATCTTGCTGCGCACCTTGCATTGCACTAGTGTTCCCATGATCTCTCATGATTTGCTTTATGTTAAGAATTGATAGGGAGGCTCTCCTTGGTGGTGCAACAGATTAAAATGTAGTACTGTGAAGATGGCCAGCCGGTTTTCGTGCAAGTTCGATCCCTGCCCTGGAGGTGACCCACATGGCACAGCAGCTCTCTCCTGACTTGTCTGCTGCTCCCCTCAGCAGTGTACTTTGTTGAGCTGCCTGTTCTGTACCCTACCTACTCTGACTCTGGTGGGTCCTCTCTCCTCCCCTGCACCTCTGGCCTGTACCCCACTTCTGTACGTATAAATAAATAAACCTTAAAAAAATGATAGGGAAATGAAATTATGATTCTTTTTTTCCCTAAGACTGTCTAATTAAAAATGGCAAACAGACCACATATACACCTGTTAGGGGATTGGAGGAGAAAACTGAGACAGCCATCCAGGGGAAGATTATGCAGTCACTCATAACAGATTGTTAGAAGAGTTTAGAGTAATTGAAAATGCTAGGATACGTGGAAGGAAAAATATGGGACTGCACAATTACTGAAATGATTAAAGGGTGCATAGGTATTCATGGTACTGCCCCTTCAATTTTTCTGTTTGAATTTTTTCAGAATGAAGTGTTAGCAAAACTGACACTTAATTAGACTAAAATTTCCCCCCTGTGTGACACCACCCACCCACTTCTCCCCACATCAGCCTAACATGTGCACAGCAACAACCAGAGGAGGGACACGATGATACTGACGGGAACTCTTTGTACAGTGCTTTTCCTCTCTCCACTATTCCACAGAAGTTTTCAAATGTCTATAATGAATAAGAGTTATAGCTATCACTCTGCACACAGTAGGGCTCACCTGCCGAGTCATAGCCCCTGTACTCAAGCCGCTGCAGGCCCTTGATGAGGGTTTCGAAAATCTCCTTTCTTGTCCGAGGGACTCTGTAGTTCATGTAGGCAAAGATTCCTGTTAAAATAGGGGGAAACGCTTGATTTGTATTTAGAAGAAAACACTTTGGGGGGCACAGACATGGTCATGGCATTGCCAAAGGGCTCCAAGACTTGCCGTGAAGAGGAAGTGGTCTTTCCTGACAAGACCCAGGCTCCCTCTGTCTTCTGCAAGGATGCTGGATCTATACCTTCCACATACACAGTCCAAAAAATGATCAAACTAAATAGTGCTAAAAATATTTTGTGTTATGAGGTACTACACATAATCATACACAGAATGTATTTGCACATTTAAGATGCAGAGCTTATGTTTAATATATGCACAGTGTGCTTTACGAGCAATTTATAGGCATTTTCTGTTGAAAATAGCCAAGTATACTTTTGACAGCCAGCTATTTCCGTTGTCCTGGCTGACTGTAGGTATGTGAGAGGCGCTACTGTGAAGGTGTGTGTGCAGGTGAGGGGGCCTGCTGAGCCCCTGTGCCCCAGGAGTTCACACTTTATGCAAAACTTCAAACTACCATGTTGGGCATAGGATATATTCTTGTTACCTTACCTACATATTTTTTAAAAAGATAGTTACCTTTGAAAGTAAGCATTAAACATTTTGGGGGCCCTCCTGGGCGGCGCAACAGGTCAGGATGCAGCACTGCAAGCTGGCCACAGCCGCCTCAGTACGAGTTTGATCCCTGTCCCCGGAGGTGACCCACATGGCACGGCAGTCCTCTCCTGACCCACCTGCAGTGAACTTCATCAATCTGCCTGGTCTGTTCCCTGCTATCTCTGGTGAATCCGCTCACTGGCCCTGCACCTCTGGCCTATATCCCAGTTTTGTATACCTAAACATTTTTAACAGCTTTTTATAGATTTAAATTGAGCCACAAAAGTCTCCTATTTAGCATACACAGGGCAATGAAGTTTCATATCATGAGTTGTGAAACTACTTCTACAACCTATATTTAGGTGGAATTTTTCATAATATTAATTTTTCTGCAAAAATTCAAAAAATGGGTCCTCCCTGGTGGCGCAACAGGTTAAAGCACAGCACTGAGAAGCTAAAGTCACTTCTGCATGAGTTCGATCCCCACCTGCCCCGGAGGAGATCCACATGGCGAGGCAGATCTCTCCTGACCCACCAGCTGCTCCCCTCAGCAGTGTACTTCGTCGATCTGCCTGTTCTGCTCCCCACTCTATCTCTGGTGAAGCCTCTCGCCGCCCCTGAGCCTCTGGCCTGTACCCCAGTTCTGTATTCACAAATAAATAAATCTTAAAAAAAAAATCAAAAAATGTCCTGGGGGACATAATCAAATTCCAGTTGCTGTAATGACCACATAGCTACAGGGAACTGCTAATGTAGGATGGAAAAACTCAGGGATTACTTTTTAAGTTTTTTAACAACAAAATTCTCCCAGAATCCTAGGGATCATTCTAGAATTATATTTGCCCCTCTCAAAGGGGAGGTGACAGGCGTTGCAGATGGCACAAAGGCCCACACACCTATTCTGGAGATGCTTTAAATCTAAAATGCCTTTATGAAATCACTGTCTATCTTTGCTCTCCAGATCCCCATTCACCCCAGCCTCCAACTTTCCTCTGGGTGAAACCTCACTTCTGGACTCATGTCAGATGTGTATGTTCTTCAAGGGGTCTCTGGCTCTCAGATTCACAATAGTCTCCTAGGGTGGGCATGGGGGCTGCTGCCAGAGGCCCCGGTAAGCTGGATGACTGGGTATCCACACCCAGTTAGAAGGTCCTGTGGCCACTGCGGCACAGTATGGGAGATTACTGTGGTGGCAGTGGGATGCAAGGTTTTCAAGGTTGTTGCACAAGAAGGCATAAATAGAACTTTCAACATAAAATCTCTTACATGCTACTCAGTAAGTTCTTTCATTAAGCACTCTCTCTCTCCTCTGGCAGCTCACCCTCTTGTTTAGATACTCCCTGTACTCTACTGAAGTGAAGTTAGTAAAACAACATTAATATTATAGTCTTACTATCTTTAAAAAAATATATGAAGTACAACAAAGCTGTATTCCCAGGGTTTTTCCTTGCTGTTCATGCCGGAACTGACTTCTGGAATTTTTTTGCTTCATAATAGATATGATGGTGAGATCTATTTTTTTTTTTTTGGCCTATTGTATTAGTAAATATTAAATGGTTTGACAATAAGTAAAACTTTAAATTTGTGCACTATGGAAGGCAATCTGGCAAGCTCTCAAAATTAAAGATATGCGCTATTGACCAGAGCTGTTGCACTTCTAGGAATGTAGCCAACACAAATCTTTGCTGAGACACATGTGTGCAACTACAAGGATAGTTCCTTAGGGCTGTTCAGGGCAGCTAAAGCCTGGGGACAATGGGCTGCCTGTAGGATCAGGGAAGTGAAGGGTCTGCCACAGGTGAGCAGTGGACAGGAGGCCCTCCAGACCCCTACACTAGGATGTGCATGCTTTTAGAAAGCAAGCCACACCTCCAAGATGTGTAAAGTGGAAAAACAGCCTGCAAAACCTGAGTCAATTATGCAGGGTGGGGAGGGGAGACAACAGCATTTCTGGAAAGAGCCAAGATGCAGGGGTAGTGTTTGCCCCTTGGGAGGCCCTGGACAGAGGGCAGAAGTGCCCTTTCTACTACATGTATGCTGTTTGCATGCCAGGACATTTCAACATTACACATTATTTCACCATGTGACAGTGTATGACTTAGGGAGTGGTGGGGAAGGCTAACTTGACAAGATAGCTGCACGCCCATGTATAACAGCCAAGTCATAGAAACAACTTAAGTGCCAATCAATGGATGACTGGAGAAAGATCCACAGATGGGTGAATCAATAAAGATATACACACAGTGAAGTACCATTCAGCTCTAAAAGGAAGGAAATCCTGACCATATGGGTGGACACTGAGGTCATTATGCTAAATGAGACAGAAAGAAAATATTATATGACCTTCTTTATGTGGAGAATCTTAAAAAAAAAAAAACCTCATTGATGAATACCTGAAGCTTATACAGGGTTAAAATGAAATGTTATTTAAATTTAAAATAAAGAAAAAGAGAGAAAGTCAGAAAAAGAATTCAGATTTGTGTTTCACATGCAGAGGGTGGGAAGGGTCTACCGGTACCGACTTCCGGTTGTAAGATAAATGAGTGCCAGGGACAGAATGTACAACATGATGCTATAGTGAAAACTGCTGCATGATATATAGGAGGGTAAATTCTGAGAGTTCTTACTTAGGACAAAATGTGGTCTTGTTCTATTCCTTCTTTATACTGTATATGTAAGAGATGATGTATGTTTGCACAACTTACTGCAGTCCTTTCACAATTTGTTAAGTCAGACCATCATGCAGTAAGCCTTAAACGTATACAATGATGTATGCCAATTATTTCTTAATAGAACTGATGGAGACCAAGAACAGAAGATTTGGGAAGGAGGCATCACAAGACCAGAAACTGGCAAAATTGGAGATGGGGGTAGAAATGATTAACCTAGTCCTTAAACAAGTTACAGAAAGCAAAGGCAGAGGCCCAGACTCTGGGGTGGGGATATGGAGATCGAGGGCCACTGTAAAAGAATCACTGGTCCTTTCAGATCAACCTAGTTAAGCCAAACAGAAAAATTCTTAAGCGCCAACCCTAGAAATAATTAACAGCAGTTAACAAGCCCACAAAAGAAGGAATCCCTCTCAAAGGGAAGACGCTACCTGCGGATCTCTGCACTGTCAAGATGCAGCATTGTCACAGCGGCCTGGACTCCGCATGTGTTTCTCTTCACTGGCCTAGTCCCTCCCTCTCTCCCTCACTCCCTCCCTCCTGCTCTTGCCAAAGCAACACAGGCAGCTGTCTTCTCAAGGCTGCCCACCTGTGACTAGGCAGGCCTCTCTTTTAAACAAACCCATCCCTTGCAGGGGCACCTCTCTGTGCCACTTGGGTCTGTGCCAGCATCCCTGACTTCCCTTCCCTGTTTCATAATAAATAAATCTGCCCTCCCCAAAGTGCGTCCTGGGGACACTCACCATTTGCCACTGAAAGGGGAAGCTCTGGTGAAACTTGTGTCAGAGGACCCCTACTCTCTGAACCCAACAGCTCCTCAAACCAACATGAAAAACTGGAAGAAAGATAGTGAGGGACACACAGAGAAAGACTCAGAGTGCGCGCCAGCACACAGTCCATATAGTGCTGTCATCCAGTTGAATCTGATTTCACTGCCATCACCACAGCTCCCGAGCACAGCTCACCTGGATGCCTGACAGTTGCAACATGGGAGAAAGCATGGCCTTCTGATGCATAAAAGGCTGGGGCTGGGAACACCCACTTGAGTGCCTGGGCCCTTGGCCACTCACCAGTCTGTGACACCAAGAAGCGTAGAGGTGTTCCCATGTAATCTGTGCCCAATATGGATTTCAAGTCTCAGCTCATTCTCGCTTTCTGTCCAGCCTACAGTACCACTTCCTTGGAAGGGTTGTTGAGAGGATTCATGGGGCCATTGTCAAACTCCCAGAATGGTACCTGCTGCATAGCCAAGTGAAGTGGGCGAAAAGCTCCCTAAACGCAGGGATGCACGAGGGAGGCGCATGGGAAGCCCTTGAGAAATGATCCTGAGCCTAAGCCAGAGGCAAATAGTACCATTTTACTGTTCTTGTTTCTTGGTTTTACTTGGGGAAATAGCAGCTAAGCTAAATGCATGATTTGGCTGCAAGTGAATCAAGATTTAATTCATCCTATAACCATTTCTCGGTAGCACTTGAGTCTCATCACTGGAGGTGTCAGAATGGGCAAGTGAGAGGGCTTGAGGTGTGGGTCTAGAGAGGACATGGTGCACAGGAACCTCTCAACACTGCAGGGGATTTTCAGGCAGAGAGGCTGGTTCCTGAGAGGTGGGGAAGGAGCCCGTGAGCTCCTGGGCTGGCCCAGTGCAAAGGTGACCTCAACTCATTCTGCAGGTGTTGGCTCACAGGCACCCACTCAGCCTTTCGCTCTCCCAGTTTAAAGCCGTGTGGTCTTGTTTATAGCCTACCTGATTCTGGCCTCCTTGGTTTTTCGTCTGGTTTTCCCACTGGGTGGTAGAGGCTGGGGCAATACGTGTCTTATCTCATTCATCACTATACCTCCAGCATCTAGTCCAGAGTATCTTTTAGATACTCAATAACTGTTGAGTGAGCATGAATGTGTGAATAAATAGGGAGGTGGTCAGAGAAAGCTGGGCACAGGAACACACACAAAGATCTGGTTCTGAAATCCTCAGGGTGAGCACAAGGGACAGAAAGGCCTGGAAAGGCCTGAGCTAGGGGGCCCTGAGGGTCATCTCCTTTCACAAGGTTAGTGGAGCACTGCCAGCTTCCAGAAGTAACCACAAGGTATAAAGGCCTGCCCCACCCCCAACCCCCAACATTACCCTCCAGCTGCATGCACTGCAGTAATTACTGATTCCAGGACTAAAGTGGGGAAGAGTCTTCTAGATAAAAGTACCAGGTCCCAAGGAAGGATCCCACATTTTCACTGAAGGGGCTATCAGTAAATAGTTCACAGAGTCTTCCCAAGTGCCAATACTTTCAGTACTTTATCTTGTCTAATCCTCATAATATCCTGTGCCAAGGCTGTGGTTCCCATGAACAGACAGGGCATCTCCAACTCCAAGGTCAAACAGTTTTATAATTCACAGCCAGGTCTGTCTGACTGCATGGGGTTCATTACTGCTGTTCCTGCCCAAACCAGCATAAGCCCTATCTTAGTCCTACCCCCAGCGGCAAGAAAAAGCTGGAAATAAGGGGACCTGACCTGCATGGAGTTATCTACCTGGCCCCTGACAGACAGACCTTTGAGGTCCCTTGGTCAAGTCCAGGTGTCCTGAACTCTGGGGACCCAGGTCCTCACTGGGACACTCCTGCTTCTGAATCTACATCTACCTCGTCTTCCCTGCCCCACAGTGCTGAGGCAACCACAGCACCTTCCTACTACTCCCCTCCTTTGCCTGCACAGGTGTGACAGTGAAACTCTTCCTGAGGTACTTTCGGTGCCAACCCCCGGCCAGCACATGGTAACTGCCAACACCCCCATCTTTGTACACAGAGCTTCCGAGTAGCTTTGCAGGATCCCAAACTTAAAACTGGTTGGGGGGGCCCTCCCTGGTGGCGCAGTGGGTTAAAGCACAGTACTAAGAAGCTAAAGCCACTTCAGTATGAGTTCGATCCCCGCCCTGGAGGTGACCACATGGCATGGCAGACCTCACCTGACCCGCCTGCTGCTCCCCTCAGCAGTATACTTTGTCGGTCGGTCTGTTCTGCTCCCTACTGTTTCTGGTGAATCCTCTTACCATCCCTGTACCTCTGGCCCTGTAGCCCAGCTTTGTATGCATAAATAAATACATTAAAAAAAACTGATAGGGAAAGTGAATGAGAATGGATTCCAGAGGGAGAGAAACCAAGGATCAGCTTGGCAGGACCCTGGAAGAGACAGATGGGATTCAGGGCAGAGATGAAGCCTTGGAGAGGGGACTGTGGCCCTTTGGCCTTGGTTTCCCTTGGGGCCCTGGGGAGTCTGATGCTCCCCCTGCACAAAGCTTAAGAGAGCAAACAGAAACCCAAGACCAAAGGCATGAAGGGGGAACAACCACACAGGCTGGGGCATCAGACTTCCAAGTGACAGAGAATGACAGAAACCAGGCCAGGAGGCGGTATCTGTTAGTGTCCCGTCAGCACAGGAGCACTGAGTTTGTGGAATCTTCTCTACATCCCGGAGTACTCAGGTGGTGACTGAAGGGAGGTTGTTTGGGGCCAGCAGGTTGAGGACAATGGGCCAAGTACACAGTGGACACGCTGAGCACCATATTCTGATTCTGTCCCTACAGTTTTGGAAAATCTCCGCTTGGAAGATTTGGCAGCATCTGCTTCCAGTGAAAGCACTGATCTCATGTAAGTGGGGACCCACACAGAAGAGGAGCTTGCTCCTGGGAGACACAGAGCCCAGACTCAGGTTGGTCTCACTTTTACCAGTCAATGCTTCGCAGCATTGAAGGGGCTTACCTTAGTCCATGAGCCTACCAAAGATTAGAAATTATATTAAACCCCAAATTGGATTACCACTCACCCAGACAGAAGATACGGCAAGTTGGAGTCCTGCCTCATAAAATGTCTGAGTGTGTGGTATCGATGTATGTTTCTACTTGAATGTTGGGTATGTGTGTGAGAGTGTGTGTGAGTGTGTACATGTTTGTGTATGGTGTGCCAGAGGGGTGGGGCAGGTGTCCTCTTCTGTGCCAGGTCCCCAGGCAGGGACAGGTCACTGTGCCATGGTTTGCAGAGGAGGTTATGGCCCATCTTGCTCTGTAGACTGATGAATGTCACTTGATTCATGAAGTAGGACAAGTCCTGCTGCTGCCTTGCAGAAATGAAATCCTCTTAAGACAGAGGTGTGAAGGAAGTGTGAGGGCCCACAGCCAGGTTCTCACACAGAGGCCCGGGGCACACAGCCTTCTGTCTCAGACCTTCTTGGAAGTCCACGGGTTAATGTTGCAGCTGGAATCCCTGAGATAACAGGAGACTCTGCTTCCTGCAGTAAATGCAGGCAAAGTATTTCTATTTTTAATAGGAAAATTCCTAGTGTCCTTGTCATTTTAGGATTTCACCAGGAGCACAAGGGAGAAGCAACATATACTCTTAAACTACACTTCAAAATAAAAACCATAGTCTTATTCAAGACTAAAATTTGCCAAAATTTGGCTATAAACTATTTTTTAGTGAGAGAAATATGTCCTTGGAAAATTAAAAAGAGGCAGATGACTAGCTTAAGTTGCATAATTATCTTTGTATCAAATTAAACTTCAGGATTTTCCCCCAAGTGTTTATAACTTCAAGTTAGTCCCATTAATAAGCTAATTTTGCTAAACATAAAAATAATCTTCTAAATTTTTCTCTTCCAAAAATAATCTTCCATTTAAAAGCAATGTTTACTAATACCACCTCACAAAATTTCCAGAAGGTTTCTCTTGGGAATTTCCTGATGAATAAGAAGCTGATGGAGGAGGAGCACAGTGATGGGGAGGAGGCATGAGGCAGCATGACTGAGCCAGGCTGCCCACGCCCCCCACAAAGCCCTCTCTGAGAGGCCTACCAGAGTTCAGTAACCAGAACTGGCTCTGGAAAGCAAACTATGCATCTCTGCCCAACTCCAAGGTAAGGACTTCACACTAACTACTGAAAATAACCACTGTGAGAGTATTTGCACTTCAGAAATTGGCAAACCAGGGAGCCAGTTGTTAAGCATTTATGTGCACATCATTGAGTAAGAGTCTTTTGAGGTTTTGGTGGCTTGGAGAGGGTGCAAGACAGGTGATGAGTCCATCCCCATCACCTCTAGTCTAGTCCCTCCTGAGGTATCTGTCCATGAACTGAACTGTTACAAGGAGGAAAAGAGGGTCACATGTAACCAGCTTCTGAGAGTCAGAAGCTGCCTGGGGCAGAAGGGTGAGATCTCCACTGAGTCTACTCATCTGAATTGCAGTTTCCTCAGCTGAGGCCACTTGATAAGTTTTCTTGAATGGCTGCTATGCAAAAAAAAAAATTGGGTGTGTATTTGTGTGTCCTGATCCCTCTGATTCCATACCTGCTCCTTGGAAAGAAGAGATGAGAGGGAGGAGTACGTGCATGCATGAGGGCAGGATGTGGCTGGTGCCATCTTTACACAGGGGATTGACTTTTAGAGAAACCATGACGTCTATTTGATCCAACTGGGCATATGGCAACATGCCAGGCAAGTATGTATCCTCTGATGGTGGTGGAGAGTTCGGTGACAAGGAGCATGTAGTGGAAGGTGCTGGTAGTCTTCTGATCAAGTTCCTTGTGCCATAACTTGGAAGTACTGGGATACTGGGGGAAGGCATCTAAAAGCAGGATGAATAATGACTTCCTGCGCTATCAGGTACTCATCCTTAGAATCTGTATGTTACTTTATATGGAAAAAAGGCCAGTATAGATGTGATTAAGGATATTGAGGTGGGAGATTTCCTAGAAGAACTGGGTAGATCCTTCATGCAATCACAGGTATTGTTATAAAAGGGAGGCAGAGGGAGGTTAAACATAGAAGAGGAGAAGGCACTGTGACCACAGAGGCAGAATGGTGTGATGTAACCATAAGCCAAGGAATGCTGGCAGCCACCAGAAGCTGGGAGAAGCAAGGGCGCATTCTCCCGTAGGGTTTTTGGAGGAAGTGGGGCCCTATAGACAAATTGACTTGGGCCCAGTAAAACTGAGTTTTGGACTTCCAGTCTCCAGAACTTTGAGAGAATAAATTTATGTGTTTTTTTTTTTAAACTAGCAAGCTTGTGGTAATTTGCTACCACAATTGGAGAAAGCTAATATGCCAAGTAGAACCAAAGATGATAAATTCAAGGCAAAGAAATTGCCTTCCAGTGAAATTAAGAATTCTCCAGTTCTTAGAGAGGATAATGCTAAGTGAAATAAGTCAGAAGGAGAAAGACAAATGCAAACATCTGATGATTTCATTGCATGTGGAATATAAATAAGTGAAACAAAGGAACCAACAAAACTAAACCACAATAAACCCTATAAATCTGTCTGCACAACTGAGACTACCAGAGGATGGGAGGAAAGGGGGAGAGGGAGGGGACCAGTGGACTGTGGTGGAGGATTATGGGTGCTTTGATAGTGAGTGTAATGTGGTAATATACATCTGAAAAGGTGTGAGCTGGTGCCCCTTAAACCAAAGTTAAAAAGTAGTAACTTTTTATAAAAGGATTTCCCTGCTTTCCATTGTCAAGTCTTTTTTTTTTTCTCACAGATTACTAAATTTGGTAGTTGAAAGAGAGAAATTTAAGGATTTATGCGTTGTAAGTGCATGCACCTCCACCCTGAGTACAAGGCGCATACTGCCACACCCCTGTGTATGCTGTGCCTCAGCCTAGCGCATGTGGCCACCTCTTCTCTCTACTTGCCCTTAAGGCCAGGTCTTGTGGCACTGACCCAGGTCTCCCCCTCTTTCCTGGGAAAGCCAGTGCTCTTCCTCCCTGTGCTGGAGTCTCAGGTTCACACCTCACGGGGGCTAAGAGGTGAATGAATACCAGTGGGGCAGTTGAGCAGGGTTTGAGAGAGCATGGCAGATTCCATACGGCATCCCAGGAGCCACTGTGCTCTATTCAGGAATATGGACTCAGGGGTGCTTATCTTCAGATTATTTCAAGAGAAGCTGATAATTACACCTACTTATGAAATCTCCCAATTTTGTAACTTAGCAACTTTTTTTTTTTTCTTAAAGTTTAAACCCAGGCTGCCATTTGTGCTACAGTAGCTACCTCCTGGATTATGCCATCCCTGGTCATTGTCATCGATCTATCTCTGAATTGCTTCTTTCGCTACCTGCCCTTCTCTAAGAAGTGGAACGAGGGCCTGGAGGACACAAGATCTCTCAGCATTCACTGGAGGCTGAGTGCAGATGTAAGGAGAGTAGGAGCAGAGTAAGGGAGGAAAAGAATACAGTCGCCTTTCCACTGGCCAAAAATTAGCGAAGTGCCAGCAACTCTTTGATGTTAACAAACCATCCACAAATACCTAAATGCCACTGCAGCCAAACCAAGTGCACCAAAACTTGCTGAGGGTCACCTGCATAGTGTGTGCAGATAAACAGATACAGAAGTGGCTTCTGTAGGCGAAGCAGTGAAGGAGAGAGGAAGCAAGGTGAGCATGGTGTTGGGCAAATGATAAGGGTAGGCTGAGGCATGATGCTTGCTGACCCTTGCAGGAACAACCCAGAGAGTTGCGCTTGGAAGTGACAGACCTCAGCAGGGCTATCACCAGCCCAGAGAAAGGGCCTAAAACAACTTCTGCTCAGCAGGTATGCACAGACCTCAGCTTCTCCAAATGCAAACTGAAAGAAGCATTCAGTAGCATCTTCATGATTTTTGTCACAGTCTCACAGCAATGTCACAATAATTTCCTTAATAGATTTCTGTGAAGTTGGCTACATTTTTGAAAACTGAAATTCATTACAAAAGATAACCCCCATAAGAGGAAAAGCAGTATCATATGCCATATCATGCAGACCATAATCCAAAATAAATACACCAATGTATTCAATTCTAGTCAGCAGCCGCTGTGAACTCTGAGCCTAGGACAGCTTCCTAGGATAGTAAGGGTGCTTTGTAAGTGTCAGGAGAGGTCTAAGACACACTAGTACCCAGTCAAGACTTTCTCCTTGAAAAGGAAATAACTTTCCCAGGCAGGAATTCCACTTGACCTCCTTACTTAACTGAGAACTGGAAGGTGGGGCATTCCAGTGGTGACCCTAGATTTGAGGACACAGGTAGTTTTAACTCATCCTTCCCGTAGGAGACAAAACATGGACAACTCTTTAAGAAAACAGGACAAAAGTCATGATTTTGAGAAATGGAGGGGACAGAATCATCCCTCTGCCTAACCCCAACTTCCCCACACCCAAGCTCAGAAAGACATCAGAGAAAACTGGATGCAAGTAAGTAAGAGGATGGAAGGTTGGGGTGGCATGTGGACAGGTGGGCTTTAGAGAGGGGCAGACCTTCCTAAATGCTAGGATCTTGGTACACTAATCTGGTTCTAAGGGCCTCGACCCAAAGATCTTATGGAAACCTGCCTCATTTATCTCCCAAAAGTGCACATGGGCAGCCCTATCCACTGCAAAGGCTGTGTGGGAATCCTGAGATTTTTGCTAAGGAGTTGCATCTACAGAGCCTGCTCAGCCTGGGAGAGCCTGAACCCTATAGCTGACTGCTGGCTCCTTGGTCAGTCATTGCTCTTTCATTTTTCCAGGAGGAGCTCCTGGTCTCAGAAACAAGGCCTGTACAGACCTTGGCCCAGGGCGCGCAGCTGGCACACCCCACCCTGCAGCCCTCAGAGAAGTCAGACAGAGGCCTTTCATGGCTTCAAAAGTTCCACCAGGTCCTCCAGTCACAGGAGGTTGGAACGGGTAACTGAATCCTACTCAAGGAAAAAAAAAAAAAAAAAAAGCACAGTGACCTTTTGTCCCAGCAGAAGTTCCCAGTTCTCTCCCCCGCCGGCGGAGGCGGCCCAGCCAGGAGAGTAAGGAATAGCAGATGTGCGCGCCTAGCCACTGCTGCCCTCCCTATGGCGCAGGACAGCGCTGGTTCGTCGCGGTATTGGGGCGCCCGGAATCCCGCCCCGCTCTTCGGCAGGCCCTTCCCAAGCACACCAGTGGCTGCTTCAATGCCACGGGAGACGGGCCCATGGGACTGCGGGAAGGGTGAAGGCGGGGTCGCCTCTCCTATGGGCGCGATGGGCTGAAAGACGGGTTGGGCACCCCGCGCAGAGGATGCACGAGCTTGCGCATGACCCTTTGTGGGCGACTTAGCGACGCCTTTCTCGCTGGACATCAGGCGATGACACCTCTGTGTCGCAAGCGTCCAGGCCCAGGTCAAGACAGATTCCCTACCCTCTGTGGAGGGGTGGGTCACCCTCCGGACGCCTGAGAGAGGGGCTGGGCATCCCCCTCCCCCACACCTTCCTGAGACAACTACTCCCGGACTGGGGTCGGGTCGTGAATTCCCTTGATCCAGCACAGGGTAGATCGAGGTCCCCATCCCGAGCTGCCTCCGTGTTCCCGAGTCCCGGGCGCCAGTCTCGGGCCCAGGCGCTGAGAGGCTGAGGCGCCGGCACCGCGACCACCACAGAGAAAGAGGCAGTGGGCGGGGCCCGGGGGCGCGTACTCACCGCACATTTTGGCTAATATTCGCACCCTTCTCCGCTCGGGGCTCTACCGACTCCGGCGTCTCGTTACTCACTCCGTGCCTCGCGCTCCGCGGACTTTGGCTCCCGCCCTGGTCCTCTGGCCCTTATATAGCCCAGAGCCTTTTGCCGGAGGTGGAGCTTCCGAGCTTCCTCCCTCCTGCCTGTTCCCTATTGGTGCACGGTTGTCGTGACAACAGCGGTCACTTACCCCCTCCCCCCCGACCCCCCTCTCCTCCACACACACACACACACTCCGCGCCCCCACTGTCTGGGAAGCAGGCGGGCGAGTGTGTAATGCGAGGGCGTGGGTCGTCAGGTCCTGGAATTGGGATAGGAGGCGGCAGATAGCCTGATATCTGACCTTAGGGTTTAGTTTCCCGCGTCTGTGAAGTCTACTCCCAGTGGAATCTACTCCCAGGTTTTGAGGATTAAGACCCTCTGTGTAATGCCCAGGGCACAAAGTCGGGCAGTAACAGCTATGAGACCCTCTGCATGCCTCTCAGTGCACCATAATGGCACACAGTAGGCCTTTTAAATCCGGCTCCTCCTGATTAGAAAACTTCAGGGTCTCACTGGTTGATAAGAAAAGTGAGGCTACTTGGAAATGCAAATGGACTTTGTGCCAGAACTAGACAGCGAGGGACAGAGGCAGTAATGGAACCCAGGATTTATTCCAGACCTGGAACTTAGGGGGGGAGTGTTGGAGTGGGGGGAACCAAGAAGCCGCCCCCTCCCTCGGTATCTCTGGCCTGCCTGTCCTCTCTGCAGTTGGTCCACAGCAGCATGCAAGCCAGGGGCTTCTCTGCCCAGGCAGCTGGACCCGGAACCTGGTTGTGGCAGGGAGTCTCCCTCCCTAGTCCAGTTCCTGGCTGCCCCCTCCCTCCCTCTGTTCTCTAAGCCCTGGGTCTCCTGAGGAAGGTCACAAGAACTGGCCTGACATTTGCATACTTTGAAGCCACCTGGTGTTTTCTATTTTACTTAACAACAATACAAAAACAGCACACCAACAACCCGAAATTCTAAACAGATCCTCTTCATTCCTATCAGAGAACAAAAGGTAGCATTTTGTGTGTTGTCTAGAGCATTTTCTCTGACATCATCTCTGTCTAGCTTCATCACAGCTCTGCAGGCCCTGTGGTCAGGTGTGTACCCACTAGACTGTTGAGGAAACTGGGGTCCAGGGACAGAAGGTTTGGTTGAATCATCCTGCTAGAAAATAGTACAGCTGGTTCAAGATTCACTTTATTTGTTTCACCTTCTCAGGGAACAGGGTCCCTTCCTGCCTTCCTTCAGCTGTTTTTGGCCTGTCCTGGTGCTAGAGATTTATTGAGTTAGGATACTCTAGTTCTGCCCTCCTAGTACTTACAAAGTGGGGGGAGGCAAATCCAGCTGACTTGCCTAGCACCCCAAAGAAAGCTGGACAATTCCAGGTGAGATACATGGAGGGGAGTGGCTTTGGCTGATGGGGAGGGTGCTGGCTGAGGAGGTTCTGCCTGGGACTAGGGAAGATGGGTGTACAGCTAGGGCAGGTTGCAGAGGAAACCGATGGACTCCAGAAGGAAAGGAGGAGCAGACATGTGCAAGCAAAGGCCTGTGACTGAAGACAGACGCTGGAGTCTGAACATCAGGCCGCTCTGTCCCAGACCAGCTTCACCCTCTGTAAATGAAGCGAGGCCAGAATGATATCTTCAGGCACTCTGTTATCACCAGAACTCCAGAACCCTAAGATTCCAGCTGTGTCCAGAGCTGTCCCCATCCTCCTGCTGGGCAGGGGCATAAATCCTGGGATCCTTGTGGAGATATCTTCAGCTGCTGCCCCTGAGAGACCTTTGGAGAGATAGTGACCTGAGCCAAATCATATAGCTTTTAGATCCCTCTGCCCTTGGCATTGGTTCAGCGATCAGCAATGTGGTGCAGGCTAGACCTTGTCCCGAACATGAGACAAAACAGCAGAACATGAGCTGTTCCTGTACCCAGTGGTGCAGTTGACTGAAGGGTAGACTGGTAACACTGGTGATTTTGTTATCTTTGGGGTGCAGCCATCTGGGAATGAAGCAATCTAGAGCAAAGTGGATCCCTAGGATGGAAAAAGGTACATATTTTTGAAGCCCCTGGACTCACTTGGCTCTAAAGCCAGGATCTGTTCCTTTACTTCTTAATATGAGGGCTCAATAAGTTCCCATCATGCTTTAGGCACTCTCAAGTGACACCTGTAACTTGTAACCAGATAGGGTCCTGACTCTTTCAACCTGTTGGAATTGAGGTCCACGTTTGGCAGCTGCTGGATACAGGCCATATGACTATGCTGGTTGAACACTCTCCTACGTCCTGTCTTGTCAGAGACCTGTTATGAAGCCCAAGTAACCCCTGTGGGTTGGTGAGATTGATCACTTTGACCAAAGCCAGTCAGAAAGCAAGTGCTGGTCTAGATGAGAAGGCCCAGGTTTGTCCCTGTTAGAAAAGTAAGAACTGAACCAGCTTGGTCTCGTAGCTGTGCTTCCAAGAGGGTTACCCTGAGGAGAACCAGAGGCCCACAGTACCTGATGGGGCAGTGTCCTGAGTTTGCTCCCAGTGGGTCCTGGGCTTCTAGCAACAAAGCCGACCACCATGGCTGACTCTGTAACAGGGTGGCCCCTGCCCCACCCAAGGAAGGATGTGGCTAAGCAGAGAGGAGAAGAAGCTGGAGACAGGAATGGAAAAGAAGGAAGCAGCATGGAGAGCCAGAAGGGAACCTGAGGGAGGCACATGGGGTAGAGACATCTGATGAAGAGGCTCTTGCTTCTTGGCCCTGGACTGGGTGATGCAGATGTGGGTGAGAGACCCGTGGGGAGGCTGACAATGGCAGCATTGATCTTGATTTTGATTTTGTTCTTTTCCTTCCAGATTTGTCTGGTTTTGACCTTTCTTATGGGTCCCTGCCAAAAGTTGCTTTAGACTGGTGGTGGGCTTTGGGGCCTTGCTTTGGGCCAACCTAGTTTGGCTGGACATATACCCACAAGGAAAGGGTAACTTTGGGTGCTTGATGTGGAAACCATGTTTTTTGTTAATTGTATTAAAGTTCTTTTCCATTAAAGGTATTGTGCATTTTAGGATAGGTTTTGTCTTAATGTGCTAGATGACAGAAACTATCTAGAATGAACAGATTTAGGGGTCCTAGGGTGCCCCTCTCCATGACCTGTAACACCTCTGGCCCCACATATCAAGAGTGAACTTGACCACTCTGGCTGATAGAGTAGGAATGATACTGGTGGTACACATGGCAGCCACAAACATGGCTTCTTCACCTGTATAGCTTTTTCAAACCTCAAGCCAACTTTTATGCAGTTGGGAAATTTGCTCATTGACCTGGTTAGCGCCAATGAGGTCACCTTTTCCAGTCTCCAAAGGAAAATGAGACAATCTGCCACAAACCCCTATTTATTCCTCACAGGTAAGTTAGCTAAGCCTTAAATAATCCCCTCTTCCTTTATCTTGCCCTTGTTCTGTCTGTAAAGCGCTTTCATTTTGTACAGTTTTTTTTTTTTTAAAAGATTTATTTATTTATGTGTTCATACAGAACTAGGGTACAGGCCAGGGGTGCAGGGACAGTGAGAGGATTCACCAGAGACAAAGTGGGAAGCAGAACAGGCAGATTGACGAAGTACACTGCTGAGGGGAGCAGCGGGCAGGTCAGGAGAGGTCTGCCTTACCATGTGGGTCACCTCCGGGGCAGGGATTTAACTCATGCTGAAGTGGCTGTAGCTTCTTAGTGCTGCGCTTTAACCCTCTGCGCCACCAGGGAGAGTCCTGTACAGTTTTTTTAGATACCTTTATACTTGATAGGTATGATGCTGCCTGATTTCATCAATCATTTAATAAAACTAATTAGATATTTAAAATAAAAACTTTTGGACTTTTCCTTAACAAGAGGGTCTGAGAAATTGACCTAGAGCCAGGGTCCAAGAACAGCAAGAAATGGATAGCTGGATGGGAAAAGAGGCAGGAATCTTTCTACAGAGAGGGGGTCTTGGGGGGGGGGGAGAAAGCCTCAGGCTTGGCTGGGTCAAGAGTGTTGTGCAGTTCAGGTTTTGGCTACCAGGTGGTTTCATCCCAGCCCCTCAGCATCTTTGGTGTACATCTCCTTCTCTCCCACCCCTTTGGAGACTCAGGACTGGTGATACCAATGCCTGCCTTTACTGCTGAAGCTCACCCCACTCCAAGCAACATATTATTTCAGGCTAGTATCTCCTCAGGGACAAAAGGTACATAATGGGGTCCCTGTCAGAGTAGGGAAAGGACTCACACTCACTGACCACTAGGTGAAATAAAGCAAAGTTGCTCATTTATCCTGCAAGCATTTCCCGACTATGGTCCAGAAAAGCTTATCAGAAAACTAGTAGGGTCATTGGGAAGCAGATTCCAGGGGCCCCTCTGTGAGGCCTCAACCTCAGATGCCTTTTCTTCAGAAAGATGGATACATGCTCCTGGGCCTTTCTGCGGGCAATTCCATGGGGGTCAAGAGAGCTCTGTCCAGGGGGTCTTCTTTCTGGACAAGGAACTCCAAATGTAGGAACTCAAGTCTTCCCATGGCACTGTGCTACAGGGAAGGGGAACAGAGAATTATCTGTGTTGCTCACTTGGACTTCCATGCTGACCAGGATAGGAAAGGGTTAAGGGAATTTGCTTTCTTCTGAGGAGCCTGTGCCCAGCCCAGTCTTCCTTAGTGATTTTTTTTGGAGCTCTTGGCCTAAATGTCCCCTCTTTCTAGGTGTTCACCCTGGGTCCCTGCAGGTCTGCTCTTCACTTCTCCCCTTGCTCTGTGCCCAGGGGGCTGTTTGGCCTCAGGGTCCCAGGCCTTCTGGCTACTGGTTATCTCTGCCTATGGGAGACACCAACAGACAGATGTTCTCCTTTCCCTGAGGACTCAGGTTCTGTCTAAGGGCGAGGTGACCCGAGGTGTCAGAGTTAGCCTGGGATCATCCTCGTTTTGGCACGACACTACCATCCCAGGGAACCTATCCTACCTGCATGGCCCCACCTGTACACACACGTGCACTATGACACCAAGTTTTTGTTACAAAAATTTCAAAAATTGATGAATTCCCATGTACTCACCACCACAGAATCAACAGTTATCAATGTTTAACTTATCTTCTCTCTCCCATTCTTCTGGGTTTTGTTCTGTTTTTCTGAAATAAGTCCTGATATGATTTGGCATATTAATAATTCATTGTATACTTTTGTAAATGCAGATTCTTAGGACTGGCATACCGGTATCTTACCAAACAAAATTAGTAAGGATATCTAAATATCTAATGCTCATTTCATAGTAAATATATACATTAGGGTATGTTTAATATTTCTCAATTGTCTCAAAAATACCTTTTAGAGTATGTTGATTTGAATCAGGATGCTCACAGCCTCTACCTATGGTCTTTACTGACTTGTCTCCAAGACTTGTGGCTTCTAATCCACTATCAAAGCAAGCAAGACTGCCTGCTCCTGCTGACACCTCCCTGCCCCCCAAGTTGGACGGTCTGATGTTCGCAACTGCTCTTACACCCTGTGATGGTGCTGACTTGGATGGTTGTCTCTCCGCTTGGCTCCAGCAGGAAGTGGTGCAGGGACCTCGTACTGCTGGAAGAGCAGCAGCCCTGGAGCCTGGAGTAGGCAGTAGGTAGGGGGAGCAGAGAGGGAGAGATGCCAGCACAAGCCAGCAGTAGACTTGGGAGCAGAGAGAGTGCCGGCCCGGCTGAGGTCAGCCAAGTCTGAACCCCTACTCTCTGTAACCATCACGGTGTGGTCTTGTGCAATGAATTCTCCTCTTCCACTGAATGAAGACAGCAGACACTCTCATGCACTTCCAAGAAAGTTCCAATGCCCAACTTTCTAGAGAGAAATTTGATAATATTTATTGACAGGGACTGGTTACCTGAAGAATGAAATGTACCCAGCAGCAAATGCTGCACAGCACTGTGGATCAAATACCCATGCAGGTGTGTGACTTTTGTCCAGTAGCAAAAAGGGCTACAAAGAGTGGAGAATCCTCACGGGCTTTGTTTCATATATAACTTTATTGAGCTAGAATTCACGTACCATACACACCCAGTTCCAGCATCTGATTCTGTGGTTCTCAGTATATTCACAAATTGTGCAACCATCGGGGCAATCAATATGAGAACATTTTCATCACTGCCTGCAAAAAAGAAATCAAGAGACTCCCAGTGTGGTGGGAAAGGCTTCTTGTCGAAAGGGCCCAGTGCTCCTGGGAAATCTGCTGGCCCTCGACTGGGAGGAGTGGTGCAAGCCTCCTGTCTGGCCATAAACTGGCTCAGTGGCAAGCCTGTGACTCAGGTCCTGGCCACTGTGGCGCCAAGACTGTGGAGGAAAGTGCAGGCCCTTTGGGGATCAGTCTCTGTTTCCGGACTGAGGGTGTGAGGTACCAGCCTTCTCTCCGCCAGTAGCGCCTCCAACTGGCCCTGCCCACCCCCCCTGGCTGAGCTGAGGTTTTAGTCTCCTTGGCTCTGCCCACCTGGCTGGCCTATTCCTCTGAGGAGGAGCTAATACAGGGAGAACAAGGGGCTCTGTGTCCTCTAAGGGTGTAAATTGCCCCAAAGTTAATTGCTCAGTCTGTGGAATGAATTGCTTTGGCTCTTCTTGTGGATCTGCAGATGCTGATGAGCTTGAAATAACGTAAGTCTGACTGCAGACGGGATCACAGCAGATACTGAAAACAAGTGAGCAGAGAAGCCTTCCTGGCAAAGTTACACGACCCAGTCTTAGTTCCCATGAACCCTAAACATGCAGGCAGGTGTGTGACTTCCTGCAGGGTTCCTGGCTGTTACACACTTTATGCTGGGTGCCTTCCACCTGTAGGCTGAAGATGACTTGGGACACAACACTGATCTCTCATTTGCCAATGAAGGAATCTTTTATACTATGTCTTGGGGTCCTTGATGCTTTATTGGGGGGTCCTTAGACTGTGCCTGCCTCCTACCTTCTCCCCCGACCCCACCCAGTCACGAGGCCAGCCTGAGGCCCCATACAGTTAGTGAATCAGGAATGCACCTAAAATTAGCTGTCTGACTGAATCTTAGTTCCTCCCCACAAAACTCCACATTCATATGCTAAAACCCTAACCCCCAAGGTGATAGTATTTGGAGGCTCTGAGATCAGAGTGGTCCTCTCCAAGTAATAGCTGAGTCACTATTACCAGGCTAAGGACTTGGCTACTGGTTTGTAAGCCCTCTTGTCCATCAAAATTGGGTAGGGTTCTGCCCAGGAAGGATGGAGGACAGATAGTGTCAGGAGGATGAGAGGCATGTGGGGTACCCCCGTGACTGGAAGTAATCCCCAAGTTGGTCTAGTAGGCGAGGACATGAGGGCTAGGGCTGGGCCTTCCTCTCCCTACTGTGGTCAGAAGCTCCATGGAAGTCCATAAGCAGAAGCGATTTGTGGACTTTGCATTTCAGAAAGATCTCTGGGCCAGAGGATGTTCTGTGAGTAGGCTTCAATGCACACCTGGCTTGCAAGGAGAGGTGGTCAGGAGGGGCCCTGGAAAGTTGCATAGGCAGAGATATAAAGGGATATTGGGGAGTGGGAGGGAGGGCCTATACAGCTCTGGGAGACAATGGGACAGCTCTCTGCTGTCCCTCTGCAGTACAAAAGATGACAACAGATTAGTGGGACTTGAGGGGTCACTATTTGTGCCTGTTGACTGTGAGTACCTGTGAATACCTGTGCCCTAGCTGAGGTGCCCAAAGTTGTTTGAAATGAGTTTGGAGCTCAGAGAGGGTATTGTACTGGAGATAATGCTTGGAATGAGAGCTCATGAATTTGAAGAGCTGGAGTGTACGGAATGAAGGGGAAGATTTCACTGTCTTCTCCCCCACTGATGTACTAAATGCCTCCCACTGACAAATCCAAACAGAAGCCAGAGGGAAAGAGTGTGCTCTGATGTGACCGTATAGCTCGGACTTTTGGAACGAATATTAGTATGGAGCAGGGAGAGAGTGAGTCTGGAGGGGCAAACAGAAGGTATCCTGAAGAGTCTACACTTTACTGAGGCATAATTGACCTATAACATAATAATTTCAAATATTCAACATAATGATTTGATATTTGCATGCACTGAGAAATGACCACCACAGTAAGTCTGAATAACATTCATCTCACAGAGTTAAAACCTTTATTCATGTGATAAGAACTTCTGAGATCTACTCTCTTAATCTTCAAATACGCAATAAAGTATTTTAAACTGTAGTACCTATGTTGTAAATTACTTCCCCATGACTTATCTTTTCTTCTTTTTTTAAAAAAGATTTATTTATTTATGAATACAAAAACTGGGTTACAGACCAGAGATGTGGGGGAGGGAGGGTGAGAGATTCACCAGAGACAGAGTGGGGAACAGAACAGGCAGACTGACTGAAATACTGCTGAGAGGAGAAGCAGGCCATACAGAGGTCTGCCATGCCATGTGGGTCACCTCCCTGGCTGGAGATTTAACTTGTGCTGCAGTAGCTGCGGATAGCTTCATAGAGCTATGCTTTAACCCCTTGTACCACCAAGTAGTGCCTGACTTCTTTATTTTCTATCGGGACATTTTTAGGTAAAAATTTCCATACCCTTCATTTCATACCCAAAATTTCATACCCTTCATCCACCCTGCCTCTGGTAACTACCAATCTATTTTATGTATTTAACAGTTCTTTTTGTTTGTTTTTTGTTTTTTAGATTCCACATATAGGTAAGATCCTATAGCACTTGAATTTCTGTGACTTATTTCCCTTAGCATAATGTTCTAAAATTCTGGTCATATTATCACAAATGGCAGGGTTATCCTTTTTATGACTGAATAATATTGCAGCACCATCTTTATATTATATAACACATATTCTTTATATAGTCATTTATACATGGGCCCTTAGGTGGTTTCCATGTCTTGGCTAATAGAAATAATACTGTAATAAGCATGGGAGTGTAGATATCTTTTAAGCCAGTACTTTTGTTTTCTTTAGATAAATGAAATAAACTTGCCGGATCATATGACACTTCTATTTTTTTATATTTTGGTTGTACATGGGGCAACACCAATTTATATCCCCACTAACAGTACATAAGAGTTCCCTTTCCAACTCTCCTGCACTGCTGGTGGGAATACAAACTAGTACAACCACTATGGAAAACTGTTTGGAGGTTCTTCAAACTGCTAAACATGGAGCTTCCCTATAACTCAGCAATCCCACTCCTAGGTATCTACCCAAAAGACACAAAAACACTGATTGAAAAAGATACCTGCACCCCCATGTTTATTGCTGCTTTATTTACAATTGGAAAAACATGGAAGCAGCCCAAATGCCCAAAAGTAGATGTGGTACATATATACAATGGAATATTACTCAGCAACCAAAAAAGAGAAACACATGTCTTTTGCAGCAACTTGGATGGAGCTGGAAAAGATCATGCTGAGATAAGCCAGAAAGAGAAAGAAAAATACCGGATGGTTTCACTCATAGCAGGAGTATAATGGACTAGGCGAGAAAATAATGAAAATGATGAACAGCTATATATCAGAGACATTTTGTGGGGGTGGCATGGGGAATGGGGTCGGTCAAAAACAGTGGGGGGGAGGGAAATGCACTGGACTATGGTGATGGCACATGGGTGATTTGGTGATGGGAAACCCAAGGGGATTGCAACTGAGATGGGAAAATGCAGAAAAATATGTAAAAATAAACAATTATAAATTTTTAAAAAAGAGATACCTTTCCTCCATATTTTCACAGACACAAGTTTTTCTGTCAAGAACCAGATAGTAAATATTTAAGCATTGGAAACCATCGTGTTTTAACTGCAATTCAACCCTTCTGCAGTAGCCATATCCAACACAGAAACTGTAAGTGTGACTGTGACCCCATAAAAATCTTATTTACAAAAACAGGTTATGGAGTGGTTTTGGCCCAGAGACCATTGTTTGCTATCCCTTCAGTTATAATAGTATTATGGGATGGGTTTTTTCCCTCAGTTTATTCTCATCAGAAACCTAAAATGCTCACCATCACGTGTTCTTCATGTATGACAGCAGGGATGATGTGGGAAGTGGGGGTCAGTGGAGAAACAGCTAGCTAAACCATAGCTGCCCCAGCCCTTACTTTGCAGCTGGTGAGGAGAACTTCTTCTACTGCCCATTCTGCATTTCTCTGGGTTAACATCATAACCAGATGGGGATCTTAACCTGTCAATTATTTTCTGAGTCTTTACTCCTGAAGAACCTCAGTCTTTCATTGGAGGCCTATCTTCACTGGAAGGTGTATTTTCTGTTGACCAGTATTATCTGGTTAGGGATTCTAGGGTTCACATAGTGTCCTTCCTGCTTCCACTATTTGGCAACAACTCTCTTTCTTTCTTATAATTGAGGTAAATTCTCTGTTTGGTCCAGTGTTCTCTTTTAGCTGCCTTTCAGATTGGGGAATGGAGAGCCCAAAAGGCTACAGGTCATCCTCAGCTTCCAGATGTAGGAGCCATAACTACAGGTAGGAACTCTTAAGTAGGACCATGGCTATAGCCACAGGGAATAATCCTCTCCTGTCAGCTTCCATAGAAGCTAAGGTCACTGGGAGAGGAATCCAAATTCTTAGGTGGGTGTCAGTGGGTAGGGAAGAGGCCATTCCCATGTCCTTCCCTGGCTGCCTGTGGATTCTGCATAAAGGAGATATGGCACCATAATCAGGGATGGCTTCAGGCAGAGGCCATACTTCCCAGCTCAGCACTCCAAACCTCAAGAGTACAGTTGTTGCCAGATGGTGGAGACTTCCTCTACTCCTGTAACCAGTGATGGGCACATGAGATTTCACTGGCACACTCTTTTGTCATAAAATGTGCACACAGTCAGTGTCGTATGGGAGCTTATGTGGTGGACAGGTGGTCTGTGTCCATGAGTGGTGGTGCTGCAGAAATTCTAGAGGGGAGGCAAAGATGCATCTGGAATGTATGTCAGTTCCAGTGAGTGCAAAGTAGTTTTCCTTCATGGTAGAGGCTCAATATCATGCACCTGTCAACAAATGGCCTGCTACATACCCAGAGAATGATGCCACGATTGGGGGTTTGGCACTGACCGCTTTTGTTGGCAGGTTGGACACTCAACAGTGGCAGAAGTTAGATCAGCATGGGTGCAACAAAGTCCATCTGATGAGTGCACACACAGCCTCTGTCACTGCCATGGTCATGTTATAAGTGGTCTCGATCCCTGTCACCATGGCCATATTATACATGGCCTAGAAAAGAAACTGGTTGACAATCACAGGTTAACTTGTCCTCTTGATTATTGAGTGTTTCCTTCACAATGGGTGCCCTTGGATGGCTGTTCCATAGGATGCAGATATTGCGACCTCTGTGCCCATTACTCAAGTGCCAGCCTTTGTGACCCTGACCCCTAGACTTTCAGTGTTTTCCCTCTATCGCTGAGCAATTAACCAGCCAGTTAGTTATTTCCCATGAACCCAGTCTTCCTAGAGAGCTGGTGAGCAGATGAGTTTCTGAAATTCTGCCTTCGTGGTGAGTATTTCTCACCACCATGTTCTTTTTGGATCCTCTGAAGAGGGGGCTCTCAGGATACTGTGATCCATTTCTTTGTGGCCCTGACTTACTGTGGTACCCATGCATGAGATGAGCCTTTAGCTCTCTGTTAACCACAGCTACTCAGGATCTGGATTAGGAAAGGTACTTACTTGCTATTTTATCTCCAAGATCCAAAAATGTTTGCCTTTTTTTTTTTAATGATAGATGGACCATGATACAGCAATTTACCTCTCATTATCAAGAGAACATCCAAGATCACTTGACCCTTAGAGACTTACTGAGGTTTCCCATGGTTGAGCTCCCAACCACAGTGGAAGTGCTTCTGACTTGGGCATCTTGCACATTTGCTGTCCCTTGTCCTTCAGGCCTGTAGAGCACAGTGTGGTCAGTGCAATGGACCAGGATTTTGTTTTGTGGGAGCTCAAGATGAAAGCAACACAGCTCCAGGACAGGAGAGGATGAACTACATTGTATCTTCTTTATTGACTGGGATCAAAAACCAAATTTCTGAGCCAATAAAAGGAAGATAGGTACCAGGAGCTGGACACTACTCTCCAATAAAGTCTCCATTTATGGAAATGCAGACTTATCAGTGTCATGGTTTCAATGGCGTTTGCAATAGTTTATTGTTCTCTACCACTCCCACCCCACATTTACACGGAATGGGGAATGAAGTAAAGATTTGGAGATAATGCACTAGCTGTGTATCTCACTTCTTTGCTGGTGGTTAATCCCTGCACACCTCAAAGTGTCACCAATTTGTTTATAGTTTGCTCTCCTGCTAGGACATGGGAATATGCCACGGCTCCATGTTCTTTGCCATAATAATCTCAAGTCAGGGGGAGCCATGTGGGCATTTATTTGGTATTAAGTCTATCTGCTCTTCCTCTGTTGGACATGAGGAAATAATGATTGTACTTGCTATGAGGTGGACCTAGTCATATTCCATCACTCATCTCACCTCCATAAACTCCATTCTGACCAGTGGATCACTTCAGATCTCTGAGGATTAACATCAGTTTGGAGTCTGTGTCTATTCCTAGAAGACCAGGTATTTTTTCCCTCCTGATGTGATCACTAGCAAATGGCAGCCCTCCCCCTCGAGGAAGGCCCAAGGCAAGATCAGCACTTGCATTTCAGGATTCTTCCTCAAAGAGCAAGAACTCCCACCCTTCCAAGTGCTGCTGGTCTAAGAACTTGGTGACAGCCGTGAATCCTGTGATGCCAATCCAATCGGATGTCCATTTCTGCCTATGGACTTCATTTCAAAGTTGCTGTCAGTTTGCAGCCACCATAGGACCCATGGTCAGACCGCTCTGTGCCCTTGGTCACTGTGCCCACCACCTGGTTATTATTATTGCTGATTACCTGCTCCACTGCCTCTCCAGGGTCCCATTATTTCCACTGAGAGTAGGAATCTCAGTTCCATTGCAATGTCTCTCCCTGTATTTCTAGCCCACAGAGGCCACCACTGAGCTTTCCAAGGATGGTGCAGCCTTTCTTAGCACATGGTTGAAGTAAGGGGATTCCAGATCTTTCAAGGGGTGGAAGTGGGGAGTGGCAGAGTAGGTGGCACGTCCTGTGTGACCAAATGCTCCTATGCCTACTGTGCCAGGAGGTTCCAGCATCTCAGTCATGCTCCTTCTTCAAGCCTTCCATTGGCCAACTGAAAGCTTGATTCCCTTGACTACAGCCAGCATATGATACCCTAAGAACTGTAAGGTGAGTCCAAGAATGAATGGGGCCAGCAGATCTTACACTCATTTCTTGAGCAAACACATTACTAGAATCTGTGTCTCCCAACACCACCCCTACCACCTGCCATAACACACTCTCTGCTCTCCTGGACATCTGGGTTGCAAGGCCATGCAATCTTTCAGGGTTCAAGTTGTGCCCCTGAGAGCAGGCCCCAGACCTCTCTGTCTGGCAGTAGTGGGCTGTGATGCACTGTGGGTCTGACCTGGTACATGCGTGCCCAACTGTCGACTGAGCAGCGTAGAAGAGGTTTCTTCCCAAACCCTAGGGCAACTGTTGTTGTCAGGAGAGGCCTGGGGGTAAATAAGGATTCAGAGTTCAGTCTTATTTGTGTCTGTCCAGCTGTTGCTGTCTCTGTCTCTTGTCGCAGGAGCTAACTCTCCCTGGTGGTCTTAGTGTCTGATAGCAGCAAAGGTTTTAGCACTCGTCACTATAACTCTTCTACTACAGCTGCCTTGCTTCTTAGGAGATGACAGTACCTCCAAGTTTGCTGTGGAACATCCTCTGTTGCCATTTTCAGAGGAACATTCTCAACTCTGAACTTCTCCCTGTCCCTCGATGCCTTCTCCATCATGATACTTCCCCAACTGTCTGTGAGGAAGGGTCATTTAAAAAATTTCCAGTCCATGGCAGACTGATAGCTATGTAAAATACAACAAAAATCACTCACAGAAAAAGAAAAAAATAAAAAGCAAGACTTAGGAAGCATTATATTTGACAAACATAAAATTACTTTTTAATAAATATAATTAGAACAAACATAGCATAGGAAAAATTATTAAAAACACCAAAACTGCATGTTTTATTGAAAACATACATATAAGTAACTAATAGAAACAATCATGCTTACATTAGTAATGCTTTGTCATTCTGCAACTATAAATACACAAAAGTCAGAAATCCAAAAATGATTTTCACTTTTGAATTCCTTAAAGGACTTGTTTCTTGCTTGTTAATTTATTTAATCTGTATTACATTGAGACAATTCCCTGTTTGCAGGGAATAAAAGTATCTAGGATTTCTTTTAATCTTCATTTTAATTAATTTTAATATTAAAAATATCACTATTTTTAAATTTAATAGTAGAGCTATCTAAGGGAATCACACAGAGGATTGCTCACACAAGTGAATGCAGAGATTTTAAAGTGAAAAAATTCAGTATCGTCTTTTTTTTTTTTTAAGATTTATGTATTTATTCATACAGAACTGGGGTACAGGCCAGAGATGTGGAAGGTGAGAGGATTCACCAGAGACAGAGTGGAGAGCAGAACAGGGAGATTGTTGAAGTACACTGCTGAGGGGAGCAGCAGGCAGGTCAGGAGAGGTCTGCCACGCCATGTGGGTCACCTCTGGGGCAGGCGGGGATCAAACTGATGTGGAAGTGGCTTAAGCTTCTTAGTGCTGTGCTTTAACCTGCTGCGCCACCAGGGAGGGCCCAGGATAGTCATTTAATTAAATTTTTTTTTTTTGTTTAAAACGGAGCATGTGATTTAATGTTTTAAAAGTCCATCTCCAACTCTTTATTAATTCAAAGTTGTCCCAACAACTTATTCTGTAAGTTATAAACCTAATTTTCTTTCCAAGAAACAGATGGATTCCATATCATGAACACTTTTGGATTAAAGATTAACCTTAAAACCCCACCTTCGGCTACACAGTCCTGCTGCACTTGTCTAGGGCACGCTTGCGCTGACCAGTGACTAGCAATGCTGGGACAGGCCTCTGTCATGTGCACTGAGAACGCCAGTCACGCCCCGGATGTGCTTAGAGACTGCAGCTAAATGCTGCAAAGTTTTCCACACACCCTCAACTTCTTACTACTCTCGTCTCTGGTCAGCAACAGTCGATGGACCAGTGTCATGCTTCAACAAATGATGCTCTGGAATTATGATTATGCCCTGGGGGCGGTTGCTCTAGAAACTGAGTGTCACAATCACTGATGCTCCAGCACCTTACTTTGTACCTGCACAGCTCCTGCCATGCCAGCCGTTCTTGGGGAATCACAGTGCCACTGCCTGCCAGCTACCCAGGGTCCTGTACCTGTGTGTTCCTCGAATGTGTGAAAAGGCAGATCCCAGAGACCACTTGGAGAGTGTGTTTCCTGAGGGCCATTCAAACAGGGCAAGTTGAGGACAGTTTAATAGCTGGCTCAGTCAAGGTGTGGGGAGGGTGTAGATAGAAAATCCAGAGAGTGCTTCTCCCTGGGGTGCTGCTGCCACCATCTGCCTGCAAGGACTGGAGCAGTGTGCACCATCAGAAACTGGAGAAGGCAGGAGCTGTGTGGAGAAGCTGCCAGCTGGAAATAGGAAGCTCTGGCGGAGGCACACAGCCAAGCCAGGAGATCCTGCAAGGAGGGAAATTTGAGTAAACAAGATTTAATTTGGGGTAGGAAATACCCCCGTCTCTGGTTATCCACAGAGGAGGGCTTATTGATTAAGATTCACCAGAGAGCTCAGGTTCCTGGGGCACACAACGGGATCAAAGTCACCAGTGTAGCCGAGTTCGCGCTTGGACACTTGGTGTCCTGCAGCATGTTTCTGAGCCTGCTGGCTGTTTCAGCGGTGCATGATGCCATTCCCGTGCATGCACCCTGCAGCCCAGCCACAGGAGCAGCCACAGGGAGGCTCTCCTGTACACGGTACCCTCTTATCTGTGGCTCTATTTCTTCAAAAATTCAGGTCAGTTTCACATGTGCATATAGTTTGAAAACTATGCTGAGCAAAATCAGTCTGTAACAAAGTATTTGTGAATTTCACTCCATCTCAAGTTATTAAAATAGAAATAAAACTGAACTTATTCCAAGATGCCCATTGTCCAAGGGTGAATTTAAACCTCTAATCCCAGTGGTCCTCTCTATGTGGAGGCCCAGATTCCATACTGGCTTCTGGGCCCCTTTCTACATCATCTTTTTGTAATAGCTCCACTCCCACCCCCACCCATCAAGTCTAATGTAGAAACCAATACCACCCTGTACACAGTACAGGGTGGGCCAGCCAGGACTTGGCACATAACTGGCCAGACTATGCTTGAGCAGGTGTGGGCCATGCTAACCTCCAAGATGGAGGAACAAGAACCGCCACTGTGGGAGAAACTCTGATACTAAACGCTTTGACCTCCCTCTTATTTCAGCGTTTATGTTTTTAGATACAAACAGGGCATCACAGGTTTAGGACCTGGTGAGCAGTGCGCATGTCAGGAGAACGTAGTAATAGTTTAGTTTTCTCTGAATTTATATTCATGATCGCTTTCTATTTATGGAACATGGTCCTGACGTAAGGCTACGTGGGTACTAAAAGCCTTCCAAGGACTGTGTCTGGAAGAAGACAGGTCACCTTCTGTGGGTTCTCTTTCCTTGCACATTTGCCAACCGCTCTGGTTCAGAGAACAATCATAATGAGGTTTATTTAACCAACGGGAAAAAAAGCGTCACTATGGCCACAAGTGGTTGGCCACCTCACACTAGGTAGTGCCCAATGTTCAGAAGTCCCGAACAAAGGGCCACTCATCCCAGATGACGCTTCCCATCAACGAGGGCCTGGAGTGGCAGCCGGAGGCCTCTACGGGTGGGGCTGCTGAGATAAGGCCCCTGCAGCCCACTGCAAGTCTGTGGTCTGTTGGACCCTGAAACAGATAACAAGTGCAGCAGCACGCGGTTGTGAAGGCAGATGATCCGATAAACAACTCACATCAGCAACTGCTCAGCGAGGCACAGACAGCCAGGTGCTAGCTCCAGGTGTTTAGAGACAAGACTGCAGGCAGAGTAGGCTGCCAGTTACCTGCAAAACTTCTCAGCTTCTCTCTTCAGAGGTCAGCCACCAAGCCTACTTCTTCTGTCTTCTTGAAGCCAGGGACCAAGTGCAGGCAGGAGGCTGTAAAAAGCCAGCCTTGCCATGTAGTGTAAAGTACGGTGCTCTGGTAAAAGACTCTACTTTTATATTTAATTTAGCAATCCAATAGCACATTTAAAAATACATTTATTTAAATTAAAACAGGAGACACATCAATTAAAAAATCCAGATGTTGGCCCTCCCTGGTGGCGCAGCGGGTTAAAGCACAGCACTGAGAATCTAAAGCCACTTCCGCATGAGTTCGATTCCCGCCTGCCCCGGAGGTGACCACATGGCGCGGCAGACCTCTGACCCGCCCGCTGCTTCCCTCAGCAGTGTGCTTCGTAGATCTGCCTGTTCTGCTCCCCACTCTGTCTCTGGTGAGGCCTCTCGCCACCCCTGAGCCTCTGGCCTGTACCCCAGTTCTGTATGTACAAATAAAATAAATCTTTAAAAAAAAAAAAAATCCAGATGTTGAGTAAACATGGCAAGCACTGTATACGGGCAGGCCAATAAGTTGGGAGTGTCTGTCCCAGTGACTGTCTCAGAGCGACTCTCCGAGCTTTCATGCAGGCCCCCTCCAGTGGAGTATTCATTTCCTGTGGTTGCCACAACAAATCACCACATGTGGGTGACTTACAGCTACACATGTTTAATCTCCTTCAGCCCTCGAGACCAGAAGTCCACACCAGTTTACTGGGTCAGGGTCATCTCTGTCCAACCTTCAAGAGGGTTCAAGCCTCTCCTGCTCCTGCTGAGCCAGGCTCCTCTGTCTTGTGGCAGTGTCTCTGCCACCTCTCTGTCCGCAGGGACTTTTCCTCTGAATCCGTGTCTCTTCTCTGAGTCTCTTACAAGGGCACTGCCATTGGGTTTAGGGCCCACCTGGATAATCCAGGAAGAACTCATCTTGAGATCCTTACTAAATTATACCTGCACCTTTCTTCCAAATCAGATTACATTCACAGGTTCTAGAATGTAGGCACATCTCTGGGGGAAACCTGGTTGCCCCTTTGACCAGAGCTACTGTCTCAATCTCCACTTCCTACTCTCCTCCTTGGTTTCCTTTTTTTCTTTAAAGATTTATTTAAGTATGCATACAAGAACCGGGGTACAGGCCAGAGGTATGGTGGGTGAGAGATTCACAAGAGATGGAGTGGGGAGCAGAACAGGCTGACTGATGAAGTGCACTGCTGAGGGGAGCAGTGCCCTGTGGACTGGTCAGTGCTGCAGTGGCTGACAATAGCGTCAGAGTGCTGCACTTTAACCTATTGTGCCACCATGGAGGGGATCCGCCCTTGGTTTTTTTACTCTAGTCACAGAATGCCCAGCTCCCTGGACATTTCTGGAACATGCCACACTTGTTTCTATATGTGTTGTTGACTCTTCCTAGAGCTGACCCACCCCCCACCCCAGAATCCTCAGACTCCTGTCACCACATTGCTGCCCTGTCACCTTCTCAATGAAACTCCCTTAACGTCATGCTCAATGACACTGACCTCTACCCACATCCCATCTCCTTCCCTCCGTCCTGGCTGCTGCTCTCTCCAGAGCTCTCCTTAACATAAAGCCGTCATTTGTTTCCCTCATGAGAACATGAGTTCCATGAGGGAAGGAACTGTTGTTTGTTTAGTACAGTGCTGTGGCCCCAGATTATCCAACAGTGCCTGACACTTAGTTGTTGCTCAAAGAACTTGCTGACTGAAGATTGTGGGGTTGGGGTGGTGGGCCAGGCTCCCTTCAAGCCCAGCCAAGTTTATAGGGATAGAAAGCCTTCAGCACCTGGCTGGCTGCCAAGACTGACCAGCCTGCCCCATGTTGGCTGTAGCAGTTTTTCTGTCCAGTTTTCCCTAAAGGGGAAAACTGCTTCTTAATTTTTTATTCTACAATAGAAGAAAAAAGGAGATTCTGTCTGTTTACATTCTAAGATACTTTGAATGATTTTCCTGTGCTCTATTTTGGGCAAGACTCCAAATAACCAAATCAGGCACACATCTTTTAAAATAACTTTTTTGTTTTGCATTTATTTTTTATGAATGCTTGATTCACTGCAATCCATTAAAGGAATAGAAGAAACAGTAATGACAAAATCCAACGAGTACGTTAAACAGTATTTTCAGAGTGAATGTCAGTGAGCAGCGAGGGAAGCAGCTCAGAGAATGCTGGATCCATCCTGGCGACATGTGTGAAGCCTCCTGCCCCGGATACCTGATGCCAGGCCTTGCCAAAGATTCAAAGATGAACACAAAGACTAGTCTGAAACTTGGCGCCATGAGTCCCTGAAATGGAAAGGCCCCGTGTCTGAGAATGCTGTGTGCTTCCTTTCCAGTTGAGCCCCTGACGAGGCCAAACCCCTCCCTTCTGGGATGAGGAGCCCAACATGTGATTGTCACTCTTTTGGAGGAAGGAGAGAAACGTAGTTACGTTCAGCCAGTTTTGCCCACCTGGTCCTTTCACTTTCAAGCCTGCATCCCATGTTTGTGAACTTGAGTGGAAGGGCACTGGGAAAGGTTCCCAGGGCGGGGAGGAAGGGAATAAGGGGCTGCCAAGAATGTGCTGCAGAAATCAGCCAGCATCCGGGGGGACAGGCCTGGGACTTCCTGTCCACGCTGCAGCCAGGCAGGCTGGCTTCACCCCAACCTCTCCCAGGCTCTCAGAGGAGGGTGTGCAAGGACACAGAGCTGTGGGCCCTCCCTAGGACTAAGGAGTTTGAAGTCAAGGTCTCTAGTAGCTGGAGTCCCAGGCTTGGGGAATGAGGCAGGTGCTCTCCTTTCTGAGTTCTGACTCCCCTCTGAAAATGGGTTCACAGTACCCCAGGTGGTGGCTATCATCCAGTGAGCCCTGGGAACAAAGCCCCTTCCTTAGGCCCTTGAGCAAGACCAGATTCTTGCTCCTGCTCCTTCCGTGCACATTTCCTTAAACACAAATTCAGTTTGGCAACCAGAACCTTTGGATTTCCTGGCAAAAAGATAGTACAAGCAGTGCTGTTTCTCAGAGCAGTAGGAGGGTCCAAGATGTGCCTCCTGCCCTGGTCACCAGGGGTGAGGCTTCTTTCTTTTTTCCGACATCGACATCCTTACTGGGTTCCACCCTGCAGTCACCTCTCCACTTCATCCGCTTGGGAAGCTGCCTCCCCAAGTGCCTCAGTATTGAAATGGCAAGAGGAGGTTCTCAGACAGGCCATCAGAGTCCTTCTCTGTCCCAAGTGAGTTCCTCTGGGGGAGTCCCTTCATCCTCTGAGCCTGGGGTCCCCTCTGAGAGGAACATGGCTGTGCTCACTTCCCAGACCCATAGCCAGGGTGGCCTGTAGACACCCTCATTACTGTCCACTCATTTAGAGACTGAATCAGGCCCCTTCTCCTTTGTGAAGAACCCACAGCCCCCAAATCTGTATGCCCTGTCATATTCCCTTCCTGCTCCTTCCTGGTCCATGACAGGGAACCCTTTCTTGCCCCCCAAACTCTGTTTGCTTTCCTGACTGGTGAAGGCAGTGGGAGGGCCCCACTGTCCATAATGACTTTCATATGCAGCCTGGCGCACAGCTGGAGCACAGCTGGAAAGCCTGGCCTAGCAAAGCCTGCAGGAGAAGGGTTGGCAGGGGTGGAGCTGGGAGTAGGGGAGACGGGTCAGTTGGGAAGGAAAAAAAATTACAGAAAGGGCCAAGCAGTCAGGACACAGCCTCTGGTGAGAAAGCTCCAGATGAGTCTGCCCCAGGCCCACCCAGAGCCCCTCCCGTGCTGACGCTGCTTGTTGTTGCATGTGATCTCACACTGGCTCTGCCCTGCCCATCCTGCAGCCAGGCTTCTGCTGCTTGTTCCTGCACCCTGACCTTTCAGGCTGGGGCCTTTGTGAGGAACACTCTTCTCATTCCTCCTCTGGGTCTAGTCTGGAAAACCCTCTGTGTCCACCATGGCCATCTGGCTCGTGAGTCCTGTCCTCTCATAGAAACTTCCACTGCCTTCTTTTTCCTCCTGGCCAGTTTTGACCCAGCTTGTGGACATCAATCTCTCCAGTGTTGGTCTATCTATACTGTAGGACTCCGGTGTCCCCAAGGCCTTTCCCTCTCCACTGCCTTCAGGCTCCTGCTTCCTGCCTCCAATAAAGGCAGGATGCAGGAATGAGAGCCTGAGTTCTGAAGAAGGGAGGGGGCAGTAGCTGACTACATTTACTCAGCTCTGTTTGTGAGTTCAGTCCTCTTTGACCATAGGAGGGAGAATTGTTCCCCAAAGAAAAGACAAAACTTTAATTCCAAGGAAAGTTCTATTAAGATTATTTGTTGAGTTACCAGAGCCAGTGCAATATGATTTGTTTACTGAGATTCCTTGGCATGTAATCCTTTTCTTTATTGGGAACTCTAGAAGAAACCTCTGGGGGGAAAGATTATGAGTGTAGAAATGTCATAACTGTTTTTGTTACCATGAAAGAAGAAGCTTCTGGAACTTGGGCAACCAGGAGGATGCTATCACCATTGAAGGAGAGCAGAAAGAGCTGGATCCTTGGTGACATTGCCTAAACAAGCTGGGCCAAGCTTCACCTGAAGCGCATACCTGGACTTTTCAAGTACATAACCCAATACACATTCTCTTTGCCTTTTCATTCATGGTGACATGATTTTATGCCACAAGCACCCTTAAGGTTCCTAACAGAGAGAATTTTGCCTTTCTGAACTAGGAGACAAATGTGGGCCACAGTGTGAAATCAGGTGTGCAGAAAGCTATTGTAGGTGAAGCAGAAGCTATTACTGAGAAGTGGAGGGCAGGATAAGTACTGCTGGGAAACATTAAGATGGGACAAACACTTTCTAGGTGATGAGATGTTTCTACAAGGAAAGAACATATCTCAGTAAGAGAGCAGACTGGGCCAGACTGCTAGCAATAGTGTATGTGGGACTTCTAGGGGGTGGGGTAAGAGAAGATACAGAAGACCCCAAAATCTTAGTCTTTCTGGAAAGGGTACCTGCCTAGGGGTTTTAAGCACCAAACATGAAAGTATAGGAAACTTGAAGAGCTCACATAAAGTACCCCTGTTCTGGTATGTACTGAGCTTCCTGTGTCCAGTGGTTCTGATGACAGTTGGACAGTGTGCTGTCCTCGTACCTCAGGGCAAAGGCTCCAATTTGGGGAGTAGTTTTTTAAATAAGGCTACACTTTTCAAGAGGAAGGTACCCAATGGTCTTGCTGGGGGGTCTGGCTGGCAGGGAGATGAGCACAAAGGAGTTGGATATTGATAGATTTGAGGACATTTCATGATCTTTCAGTACCAAGAAGGCTAGTTTTTGGTGTTGGAGACAACTTATAAAGATGACCCAGTGTCAACCCTCCCTGGTGGCGCAGCGGGTTAAAGTGCAGCACTAAGAAGCTAAAGCCACCGCAGCATGAGTTTGATTCCTGCTCCACCCTGGAGGTGACCACATAGTGGGGCAGACCTCTCCTGACCTGCCCGCTACTCCCCTCAGCAGTGTACTTCATCAATCTGCCTGTTTTGCTCCCCACTCTGTCTCTGGTGAATCCTCTCACCGTCTGCACCTCTGGCCTATACCCCAGTTCTGTATATATAAATAAATAAATCTTTAAAAAAAAAAAAGATGACCCAGTGTCTTGGACACCCAGGGGACTCCCAAAAGAGCATGTCTGTTAATATAGTGGAATTGCATTCTGGAAATGACAGAAGTACAAATAAGACAGAAGGCATTTCTGTCTTATATTAATGTAGTCTGTATCTAACAACTATGGTGGGCATGGCTCCATGATATCACCAAGACCCAGCTTTCTTCCACCTTCCTGCTCCACCATTCTCAACATGTAGCACTGGTCCTCAGTTCACAAAGTGGCTGCTGGGCCTTCAGCCATTATGCCTCATGTCTAGATAGAAAGAAGGGGGAGAAAAGATAGGAAACAGAAATATGAAAAGGCAGACTATCTCCAAAGACCCACACAGACCTCCACAGACACCTCATTTGCCACCTCTATCTTTAAATGAGGCTAGAAACTATAGATTATTACCTGAACACATTGGCATTTAAAGTCAGTAAGGCTGTCTCCTAGGTATATACTCTAAACACTATACTCTTAAGGCCTTCCAAAGACAATAGTAACTTAGAATTTAATATTTCATTTGATTTTATTTCATTTTAATGATTACACTTGGTTTGTAGGAAATAGAATATTTAAACCAGTTATATATATTACATGTAAAATATGAATACATATGTATAATAATATATGAATATAAATAAATGATTTATATGTCTTTATATATAAATGGTATATGGTATATTATACATATAACATATATATGTAGTAACCAAATAAAGCTTATTCTGAAATGAAAAGATATTCAGAGAACATTGAAATATTTACATAAGAGATAAAAATCATGTGGCTATGTCAAGACATACAGGAAGATATTTCATACAATTTAGCATCATTCCTAATTAAAATTACAAATAAAATTAAAAGAGAAAATAGTAGCTAAGCCACTTATCAAAATCAACAGCAAATATAATAATTATTGATAGGTTGAAATCACTTTTCTTAAAATTGTCACAAAAAGTGTATGTCTGCCATCAGCATTAAATTCAAGATTATTTTAAAGGACCTAACTTTAAAAAATAGTGCCAGAAAAGGAAACAGTTGTATTGGTTACAATGGTTAGTATTGGTTATACTTGGGAGTAGGAAAAGACAAAGTTATTTTTATTTGTAAAGAAAATTATTTTATATTTAGATGGTCAAATATTTTTGGAAACAGAGTATTAGGATTGATATGATAATTTAAGGTGGCTGAAAGTATGATGTGTAAATAATCTTTTTTTTTCTAAAACACTTAGAAATTAAAACCAAAAAATAAATCACAAAAACTATAAAATCTTAGAAATAAATTTAAAAAGAAGGATACAGTTGAGAAAACCTATGAAATTGAATGGAAATGTCTAAAATAAAATTTTAACAACATAAAACATGTACATTTTTTGTTGGGAAGACAGAGTACCTTAAAAATATTACTTTCCTCAAGTTAGAATAAATAAATTTTATACAGTTTGACTTTTGGGGATGGGTGGGAGGGGAAAGAAATGGGAAGGGAAATTGGGAGTTGGACAAATGATTTAAAAGTTTACAGCAAAAAAGTAAGTACATCAGGAAATTAATAAAATGACTGGGGAAAACTGATCTACCAGATGTTAGATCTTATTTTGAAGTTACTTTAACTAAAGCCCAGTATATTGGGAATAAGTTGTATCTACAGTCTGGCACAGCAAAATGAGTAAGATTCCCAGTGCCACTGGATCTCTGCAAGGTGGCTGGCCTTGAGTTGCCAAGAACCCAAGAGGGTGTCTGCAGTGTGAATTATCAAATCAGGAGCAGAGGGAGGGTCTTTTTCAGGCAACCAAAGAGATATTGCCAGTATAAAGAAACTGAAATCAGGGGTACTGAGAGAACCCCAGAAGCACTCAGCCAGGGACAGAATTAACATGTGACATTTGCCACATCCAGAGGGCATCAATACCAAATAAAAGTAGTGCCTTTCCTTTCTTCTCTCCATTTTCCCATACTCTGGAGAACAAGATGCAGAAAAGTAAAAGCACTGACCAGACCCTTCCATTTTGTCCTACAGGAGTCCTGGAATAAGGACGATACCATTGATATTCAGGTACAGTCTCCATAGTTTAGAGAGGGCGTAGTATTTAAAAAGGGAGTAGCTTCTGCCTGCAGTTCTTACACTCAAACAAGTGTGCTAGCTGTAATCATCCATCTGTTTAGAATTTTTATATTTATATCTATTAGTTTCCTTGGGTTTTTTGTAACAAATTACCACAATATGGGTAACTTATTATAGAAATTTATTCTTCCACTGTTCAAGAGGCCAAATTATTGAAATCAAGTTGTCAGCATATTTGGTTCCTGTCATCTGTGAAGGAGAATCCATCCTGTGCCTGTTTCAGTTTTGTGTGGCTGAGGGAAATCCTTACCTTTCTTTGGCTTGTAGATGTATAACTCCAATCTTGACCCCTCTTCACATGACTTTCCCCCCATATGTCTCTTTTCTCCACCCTCTCTCTCTCTGCCATTTTTCTCCATTATCAGGCTACCTGTTATTGAATTTAGGATACACCAGTGTGTCTTCTTTTCTGCATTATCACCTGTCACTGGATTTAGGAACAACCCTGATTCAAGATGATTTCATCTCAAGGGTTGTACCTTAGCTACAAATACAAAACTTTCTATTCCATGTAAGATTACATTCTATGTAGACATATAATCTGGGAGGACAACACTTAACCCACTGTAAACAGTAGCCGTCATGCCAGTCACAATGGCTGCCACACAGAGTTCTTCCTTCTTATGTAAAAATTAATATCTGAAGTTCCTTTTCAAGGAAGGATAAGCGTGTGGTGTTCGGTAGAGGGATCAGTTTGGCTCCCAGATTCAAGGAAAATTGTGCTTAGGGAGATTGTGGTGTTAAGTAGGTTAATCAGGCTGCCTTCTTTCAAAATTTGGGTTGAAAATATGTACATGATGGCTGAGAGAGAGAATAGATAAGAGTTGTCACTAGGAGGCCAAAATGATATAAAAATACTATGTACAAATCAGCATCAAAAATTTTAATGAAAGATGTACAAGACCTCAACACCTAGAACTATAAAAAAATAGCTGAAGAAAATAAAGATCTAAATAATGGGAAGTATACCATGTTCATGGATTGTGACATCAATTCTCTTTCAATTAAATCTATAGGCTTAATGCTACTCATTTGAAACTTCTGGCAAACTCTTGTTGTAGAATCTAAGAAGTGGATTTTAAAATTTAGATGGAAATATAAAGAGCTAAGGTAAACTGGAAGAAGGACATAACTAGATAATTTACAATAAGTAATATTAAGATCCCCATAAAGCTACAGTAACAAAGACACTGCCTTAACAGTGTAAGGACAGACACATGGGCTAATGTAAAGAACATGTTGAACACACCTATTTAGTCACGTAAGTCAAAAAAGACTTCAGTGCAATTCAGTGGAAAGGAAGATCTTTTCAACGAATAGAGCTATATGAAGTGAAAATCCATTATCAATCAATGAATGTTAATCCCTTCCTTATACTATATGAAAAATTATTTTCAGATAAGTTATAGTAAAAGATAAAGCAATCATGTTTCTGGAAGAAAACAGAAAATATCTTCATGATCCCAGTGTATACTAGGTTTCTTAAACTGGATATAAAAATCACTAATCATTAGAGAGAAAAATGAATTTGACAAAAAAAAATTGAAAACTTTTGCTTACTCACAAGACATTATGAAAATAAAAGTCATTAGATGGGAGAAAATATTCATAGTACATATATCTGAAAAAGGACTGTAATATATAGACAAACATAGAAAGACAAACATAGAAAGAGGGGCTTCTCATCCAAAGAGAAAAGAATAGAATCCACTAAATATTGAAAATGCACTTACAAAAGAGTGACCATGGCCCTCGCTGGTGGTGAGCGGGTTGGAGCACTGCACTGTGAAGTTAAGCCAAGTTGAGGCTGCTTCAGTGCGAGTTTTATCCCCACCCCAGAGGTGACCCACATGGCCCAGCAGACCTCTCCTGTCCCGCCCGCTGCTCCCCTCAGCAGTGTACCTTGTCAATCTGCCTGTTCTGCTCCCAACTTTGTTTCTGGTGAATCCTCTCGCTGCCCTTGCACCTCTGGCCTGAACGCCATTTTTTTGTATTGATAAAGTATTTTTTTTAAAAAGTGACCAAATGACACATAAGCATATGAAAATTTTTTCCGTTTTACTAGTCATCAGGAAAACATGAATTAAAATCTCAATGAAATACTACTACGCACTACGCATGGCTAAGCGTAGAGGTCTGATAATACCAAGTGTGTATGAAGGTATGTGACAAGTGGAACTTATGAGCATCACTAGCAGGGATGTAAAATGGTCTAACTGCTTTGAAAAATTGCTTGACATTTTCTGATGAAGTTAGGCATAGTGCTACTCTGATCTAGCAATCTCATTCTAAAAATTTACCTAACCAAACTGAAACCATACGTTGACACAGACTTCTACAAGAACATTTCGACAGCATGATTAAAAAATAGTTGAGATTGATGTATGATGAAAACAGACTAGTGGTTTCTTCTGGGATTAGTGATGTGGGTATCGATGAACTGAGATGGGCCATGATGGTACTTTCAGAGCTGTTTGAAAAGTTCTTATATTTATTTGGGTGGAGGTTATGTGGATGTAGCCATAGGTTAAAAACTCACCACTTATGTATTTAAGATCTATACATTTACTGTATGTAAGCTATATCTCAAAAAGAAAATAATTAGAAAGCAAGAGTCACAGAATAGCTAGACCCCCACCTCCCACCCCACACTATCTTTACAATAAATTCCTTATTTTTCAGCTTGTCTTGGCCTAGTTTCTCACACCTGAAGACAAAAGAAATTGTTCTCAAGTTGTGAATAAAACTGCTTACAAGGTGACTGTGTCATGCTCTATGTGTTTGTGTGTGCATGTATGTGCACGTGTGTGTGTGTGTGTTTATGCATATATCTATTTTGGCCAAAAAGTGTTTTACCTTTGTGGTGGGAATACCATTAGATAGGGCAAGTACTCTGTAGTTTGTGAAGCTGGTATCTCTGTTGTCTGGTCCTTGAGTGAAATTTGCCTTAGGGGTCAGTTCTTGGGGGCTGGAAGGGAATTGGAGCCCCTTCTTGTTCTCAAATGGGAAACTCCTGGTACTTTTGGCTCCATATCTTCCCTGGTATGGACCCTTAACAGCCCTCAACCCCGCCTGAGCTATGTGGACCCTTTGCCCTCCCTCCCTCTGAGGACTTCAGGTTGGCCCTTAGTATTTCCTACTGGGACCCCATGTCTGAGCCCTGCAGATCTAGAAACAGGGGTCTGGCCATACCTCCATTTCATCCCTGTAGTCATACCCTTCCAAGAGTTCATATGTTGGATTCTGACTCTGCCTGTTGCATGCTCCCATAGAGAAGCCAGCTACTTCTGGGCTGGGGTACCTCAGAGTCCATGAAACACACAGGCCCCAGTAACAGCTGCTGGGAGGGTTTCCCGACAAGGCCCCAGTGCTTCCCTGATGTTCATTATCCAAATTGCAGGCAGACAAACAACTCTGACCGCATAACCCTGCTGAAATGGGCTATGAGAGTGACAGTATGTGATGCCAGAGAATATGTCAGAGGCTGGCTGAGCAGGGAAGTCTGTATCTCTGTGTGGCCCAGTGGGGAGGAAATGACGGGTGCTGTATCAGAACCTCATAAACAAGCATGACTTCACACTTGTCCTGCACACACCCCTCTGAGGTCATGCAGGCCCCTCCTGTCCCATGGGCTCACTATACACAGGCCCTGACACCACAGGACAGAGTATTATGAAGGGGGACCTGTGATTTATGCGAGGACCACAGGCACATGGACCCCTTGGAGAGGACATGTGGACCCAACCCTTTGAACTGTGGAAGTTTCAGGCACTTTTATGTGCCAGCTCTTGGTCTGGGTACTGGGGACAGGGGAAATGGTCCTTGCACCTGAGATCTCAGTACCTGTTGGGCAACCATGTGGCTTGCCCATCATAATACGGTATGACTGGCTGTGGTATAAATGTCCAAGGACACCCAGAAAAAACAGAATTCTGCCCATGGGTCAGAGAAAGTTTCTGGTAGAAGGAAAATTTTCAACTCTTTCTTGAAGGTGCTTGCCAGAGGAAGATAAGGAGAAGGAATCCAGACAGGAGGCTGACTGTCCAGATAAGGAAGGTCCAAGGGCAGGGGCCTGGGGACTGCTGACCATCCACTTCTGGTTTCCTGCATTTCACCTCCGTGAGGGGCCCTGGGAACCGCATGGATTCAGTGCAGCCGGGCACTGTGTAGTTTCCAGCCAACATCCCAACCGCTGCAGACCTCAGAACAAGGAAAGCCCATGGGTGTGGCCTACCTGAACATTTCCTCTTTTGGGGATTTGCCCCTTCTGCCTCATGCATGTTTCTAAGGCCCACTGGTCCTGACAGTCGGAAAGGCTGCCTCCTGAAGCACGCCTGCCTGTGTGAGTTCTCACCCCCACATGCAGCACAGACCGACAGAGCTCCCCCAGTCATTCCATCCCAAGTCTGTAATTTCCAAGTGCCCCAACCTGGCTACTCCTTTTCAACCAGGTGGCAGGCAAACATCCCCCTGGTAACCTGGCTCAAGCCTTGCTGTGATTTCAGGTTTCTCCCCTGGACTTAAAGGCAGAGATAAGTAGCAAGCACTGCTGCTCACTCTGGGCTCTATACTCACTTGTCTCTCCATCTCTATCATTCTGCTCATGTCCACACTGGCTAGCAGAGAAGGTGACTGCCCATGTACAGGGCTGGGGACAACCTCTTCTCAGGGCTACAGCTGGGTCATGGTGTAGCCAGAGACGGAGCCTATCACCCAGCCTAACCCTCCTTGGGTTGGGACAGCCTGCTTGGTACTCTTGGGTAGTATAACCTGGTGGTAGGCCCAGACATAACTGCCTACTGGAGGGACAGGTGGCCAACTGGGGAGAAGGAGTGGCTCCAGATCAAATGTAGCCAGATCACAGTTCCCTTCCATCTTTAAAGAAAGCAAGAAATTCCTATTTTTAGGCATCTTCTGATATTAAAATTACTGGCGATCAGTTCCAAATGTTAAGATGCTTTGTAAAATGACGTGGCTTTGCACCCAGAGTCATGTGTTCCTTTACTAAAATGTTGTGTCTGATTTTTGAATGAGGCCATTGAGGCCTAGAGACCTGTAATAACTGTACGTAGGGGTGGGAGGGAAAATGGAACTACTCAAGCCTGTTTTTTACCCTCCTGCCCTTGGCCTCTAGAATCGGCACCTGTGTTTTTGCATTGTGATACCAGGGTTTCAGAGGTGTGGCCATGGGGCTCCAGCACATACCATTATGGACACCTAGACCCAGAGAGCACAGGACACGTGCATATGTAAATGCAAACACCTGGCACCTGGGCCAAGAATTGAGGGCAAAAGGGGACTCCTTGGCTCTGGCTCACAAGGCAGTGGCACTGTTAAGGGGAAGGATGTCCTAAAGGAACTCTGCAGAGTCTTATGGACTCTACCCCCTACTGCAGCTTTCTGGACCCTACACATTACTCCAGTGATTGAAAACTACAACTCCCAGAAGTACCAGGGAGGACCCAAGGGCGGAGCTAGAAGGAATTCTGGGACATTTGAGGGACAAATAGGGCGCGATTGCATCTGGGCTCTCTCTCTCGGGAAGCAGCTCTCCTGACCTCGTGACTTGGTGTGTTCAGTCAGCCAAGCCATGGGTATTCCAGTTACTTTGTATCCCGCTCTCTTTCTCTGGGGTGTTTCCTTTTCCTTTCCCCTTTTGTAAGTAAACCTGTTATTGACCCTTTTGTGTGTACCTGCAGTATAACCAAATTGTGAGCACGTGGGTGAGGCCCCACAGACAGGCGGCCCAGTTCACTCTGGGCTACCCTGTAACAGCACTTCGAAGCAAGGCTAGGTAATGCTGAGGTTGCGAGAGGGGCCAGGGGAGAACAGCAGAGAGAGCGTGGATGTTGTGGGTGGGGCATTGCAGGACCAGGGCTCAATGGCCTCCCTCCCCTCCACCCCACCTCCTGTGCCTGCCTACTTGCCCATGCTGGCTTGCATGCTTACCCCCTGGAGGTGGCGTAAGCCAGCAGGATTTGATGCAGATGGGTATGGAACATGTGAAGGCCTCAGGAGGGACTGAGCGGTGATGGGCCTTGAGCACATAGTATTCTCTGTGGACACCTTCCCATGAGTGGCTAGAGGTAGAGATACCCCCAGTGTAAGTGCAGAAGACTTGGCACATGGTGGGGAAGACATTGGACAGTCATGGTGCCTGCTTGGAGGCAGGGCTGGGAGTTGAGTGTTCTCTCCCAGTTCTGTTTGGGGTAAAAGACAATGTTGGAGGCACATGGGAGCACAGGAGATGACCAAAATCCAGGCGCTGTGGAAGAGTTAAAGATCATAGGATCATAGGAGGTCACAGGGTTCAGGAGGTGCAGGACAACCTGATACTGCAGGACACATGAAATCTTGGCTGGAGGAGAAGATGGGCTTCAAGGGGGAGCCCATTACCTCTGAGATAGCAGCCTTATCAGGGGAGGAGGAGGAACTCTCCCAGTGGTGACGCAAAGGTAAAACTGACAGCCTTGCATGAACAGTTCAGAAGATGGGGTTGATATATAAGTGGGACCTGGGGGTGAGTAGGATCACTTACACACCCAGAAGATGAAAATCAAGGGGTGGCTGGTGGGCCTTGGTGGCCTAAAGCAGCCTGTGCATTTCCAAGCACTCACAGGGCCACAGTGCGCGGCTGTGCTCAACTAATCAGGGAGATGCAGTGGGCACAGCCGAGCATGGTGATGGGCTGGTTAGAGTGGGGGCAGGGGCAGAAACAAGAGCAGCCCAAGGCTGGCTGAGGGGATGCACTCACCAGGTACCAGGAGATACATCTAAATGCCAACTTAGATAAGGCCAAAAGCTGGTATGAAGGTCAGGAAGTCCTGAGCGGTGGGTCAGAAATGGATGCCAACAAAGCCAAGCAAGCCTCTTGAAGTCACAGCCTTTTCAAGTTACTCCTACCCAAATGTGGGTGGACCAGTGAGGTCAGGGCTAATTTGTGCCAAAACATTTGCATAGCCCAATGCGCACTTGCTAGTTATGGAGACAACTGCAAGAGGACACAGGTTCTCTCCCATGCGAGGAGGGGCTGCTGTGAAGAGGAAACGGGGACTCCAGGCTCCAGGCATGTGCCCTGAGCCTTGAGGGCCATTCGTTCCCGACCCTGGCCAAAGAAGGCATCCTCGGGGGAAGTGCAGGGACCAGCGCCTACCTGTGCAGCTTGCTTTCCATGGGTCCCCAACTCTTTGCAACCATGTGTAGCGGGTTTGGCCTTTAGTTTCAGTTGCAGTTTGTGTTGCTTTCGTGGGTCATGGGTACAGCGTTCCACACTCACCAAGGGAAATTTGAAGAAGAATGATGCCTAGATTGAAAAATAGATGGAAGAATGATGGTGATAAGACCCTGAGGAGGTTGATTGTAGGGAAAATGGAGTTACTCGGGCTTTCTACCCTCCTGCCACTGGCCTCTACTGCTGTACCTGTGGTCTCGATTCCTCCTTGGTTGCGTTACCCACACAGACGCCCTTGGGCGGAAAGGCATGGTTGCAGGGCACATGCACCAATGATTATGGACACCTGGGCCCAGAGAGCACAGGTGGTACATATGTAAATGCAGACACCTGGGCCCAGAATCAAGGGGTGAAAGGGGCTCTTCAGCACTGGTGTCCAAGGTGGCATTACTCCAAGGAGGGAAGGAGGGGCGGAGGGGGAGCTCATCAACCCTAAGCCTCCCTACCTGGTTCACTGCGAGCCTGATTGCCCCCACAGAGGCTGACACATCCAAATCTGTGCATTTTCTACCCATGATCCACACCTTGATCCTCATCTCAACTCACTGAAGATGTGATGGTGGCCATAACCATGGTTATGAGCACTGCCCCTGTTTGGTATGTGATGCAGAGGGTCTTGGGGGAGTCCTGTCACCAATAGACACCTGGGATGGGCTTCCAAAGCTCTGGCCTGGACCTCAGTCTGCAGACCCTGCCAGATGACTCCTCTCCTGGATGGAGGATGACTTGCAACCTGAGGACAGGTTTCTTGGTACCCAGAAACTATATACAATGCATAGGCTGATCCCCCAGCCTGCACTCGGTGCCCTTTAGCTACTGGAGAGCAAGTGACGCTAACAGCCTGCACCTGTCTCCAGGAGAATGCCATTGTCAGCTTTCCAGGCCTTTCCCTTCTCCCAACACAGTGGAGAGGAGTCCCAGGGGCTCAAAGATCAGGGTGTCCCAATGCTGTGGGGTGTTCCCCTTGGCATGAAGGTTCAATCCCTGCCACTTCCCCCAGTGTGATCTTTTGTCTTCTGCTGGAATCAAGGGAGCCATTCCTCCTTGAGTGATTTTCACTGAAATCCTAATAGCTCATTATGTGCCACACACACTAACCAGCTGTAAGGGAAATGAGTAATCTTTCACCTCCCTGATGTGAGCCTCAACGGCTACCACCTGCTGTCAGGCCTTCCTCCCAGTTTTCATTACTTACACATGACATTGTTTTAGTGCAAAAAGCGCTTAGGAGCATGGCATGGAGCACACGTGCCTGTAACTGTGGACACCCAGGCCAGAAGCCAGCGACCAGGGGACATACGCATATATAAATACAGACCGTGGGCAGAGAAGCAAGATTGATGAGAGAGAAAGAAGCCATTGGGAGACTGTGGGAACTAAGAAGCTCGGAGGCTTTGTTGCTACCTGCTTCCCAGCCTGCTGACCATTGCATACCTGGTTTTGCTCTTCAGCATTAAAGTCCTGTCAAATCAACCCAGGGCTCCAAGACTCCTTTATCCATCTGCCTGAGTCAACAACAAATCTGCCTCCCTGTATCTGGTTGTGTAGCCTGTGAAGCCAAAGACTTACAGATGACACTTCCTGGAGGGGGTTGCTGCTGAGGGCGGATAGCCCCAGGGGAAATGCAAACAAAGTATTGGTGAGGGTGGAAGCTCAGACAAGAAATATAAGGGACTGCAGAAGCAGCCCCCAGGATTCAGTGTCTAGAATTTTAATATTTTCAGATCTTCAGAGAATCCAAGGTCAGCAATTTCTGCCCCCACCATTTTGATCTTCCAGAAGGCTGGCACAGGCCTCTGAATGACTTGGAGGCCTCCAGCAGCCAACCTGGAGAGGAAAAGTTCATAGGCTTTGCAAGAAGGCAAAGACTTGGAGCCTGCTGAGCGGAGAGTGTGGCCATCTGTCGGGTCATTTGGCTGCTGCGGTTGCTGCTTTGAGTGTCACCTGCTGGGTGCTAGCTGGGGCATCTCAGCAGTGCCAGTGAGAATCTCCTGTTGGTCTCTGCTGTCTTGGTGAGCTGGATCCCGACTACAGTGTGGCTTCTTCATACCCTCAGTCTGCAGTGGCAGGAAGATGCCACTTTGGGAGTGTGGACGTTTTTTCAAGATAGGAGCTCCAAGTCCACAGTGATGGGAAGATGCCATCTTAGGAGATTTTGTGGAGGACTTTAAAACACTGGACACTCTAGGGTGAGGAAAACAGCAATTTTGGGCCTCAGTAACTTTGTTTGACCCTGCTTTGTTAAATAAATCCCATTGTTGTTCTCTGAACCTGAGTAGTCTTGCCATTGTGCACATGGGTAAAGAACTCAGACGGTGACCAGTAAACTATTTGGGCAGTGTCCTCGGTCAGCTTAGTGCCCCTTGCCACCCTGTATCAGTTGCTGCTACACCAGCCTATTCTTGAGAGGTGTTAAAGAGAATTGTTTAGTCTAGAAAACAGACCTGCAAAGGGAAGAAAGACCCTGAAAGTTGTGAAGTTTGGATGAAGCTCCTTTACTTGCCAACGCAATGTTGTCAAGTGGTATTTGTTTTTTTTTTAGGTCAGTGCTAATGCAGGGCTTCCCCATCCCAGCAGTCACTGTAACTGGCTCTATGGGACCAGAGTGCTAGAAATAAAATCAGAGTATCTCCCTGGTGGCACAATGGGTTAGGAGGCAGCACTGCAAGCTAGCTGCAGCAGCTTCTGTTTGAGTTCGATCTCTGGCCCTGGAGGTGATTCTCATGGCGTGGCAGACCTCTCTGGTCTTGCCCGCTGCTCTCCTCAGCAGTGTACTTCATCAATCTTTCTGTCCTGCTTCCCACTCTGTCTTTGGTGAAACCTCTCACTGCCCCTGCACCTCTGACCTCTACCCCAGTTCTTTATGTATAAATAAATAAATCTTATTTTTTTTAAAAAAAGAAACAGAATCAGAACCTTGGAAGACGGAGAGCCTTGAATGTTGATAAAAACAGGAGTGTGGGACAGACATTAAGTATTGTTGAATAAGTGATGTCAAAGTCCCCCATCCAGAGATCACCAAGAACTATGTAGCAAAGAAGAACAGATGTTCTGGAAGAATTGTAGGAATTGGGTGGGACTTGTGCAGTATGGACTTGGGCTGGGTGATTGTAAGGAGGGCTTCAGGGAGCACAGAGCAATTCTGGATCAGGTGCTGTGAGAAAGCAGGGACAATTTGGTGGTTTTTTTAAAGATGTATTTATTTATACATACAGAATTGGGGTTCAGGCCCGAGGTATAGGGGTGGTGAGAGGATTCACCACAGACAGAGTGGGGAGAAGAACAGGCAGACTGGAGAAGTACACTGTTGAGGGGAGCAGTGGGAGACAGGAGAGGTGTGCTGCACCATGGGGGTCACCCCCCTGGCCGGCGATCAAACTTGTGAAGAGGCTGAGGCTAGCTTCTTAGTGCTGCACTTTAACCCACTTTAACCAGGGCAGGTCCCAATTTGGTGATTCTTAATAGCATTTGCCTGGGAGATAGGAGGAACAGAGTGGCCATTGGTAAAGAAGCAGTAATCACTGGGGTATCGGAAGGACTTTTAATTACACTGTGTGCTTATTTAGTTTTACTATTCTGTGGGTGACCTTACCTAATTCTCATTATTTTATATAAAAAATTATTTGTATTCAGTTTGGATACAAACATTATGACCTATGTGGCAACTTCTAGCTACCAGGTGATTGTTTTTGTGTTCAAAGTGCCATGTAAGTGGTTATAGGTTTTCCAGGTCTCTCAGATCATCCTTCCTTGCCTCCTTAATTTCCAATGGGTGGGCCCTACTGGCATATTTATGAGAATTTTTAGGAAGTACAGACATGTAACATTATAGCATGGTGACTCCCAATGAATCACATCTCCCACCATGCACACCCTTCAGTGATCCCGTCTCTTTGAATGTGAGCTGACCCTGTGAGTAGTTTTAGCTCTGGGTCAGTTATAGCCCTGTGCCTTATGGAAGCCTAAAACTGCAAGTTTCCACTTCTGTACCCTGAGAGTTGTCGTGGAAGAAGGCTGACTTTTCCTCTGGAAAGGATACTTGGACAGACCACATAGAGAGGAGAGCCTGTGGCGTTTGGTCCCAGCACAATGGCACATTGGAGCTGGGTCTCCAGGCTGAGCCCCTCCTTTGGGCTTTATTGAAGTGTCATTACTTAGACACGGTATGTCATTGGCCACTTGTGATCGATTGACCTCTGGTCCCACTCCCTTCCCAGAGGCCAAGGGGTGCGACCAGGAGTTCCAATCTCTGTTAACCCAGAGAGGGTGGTTTCCATGGCAACCAGTCTCTATGCTTAAGTGCTTTCCAAAAGTCTCATTTACATTAACCCAGTTATGATAGAAAGGGGCTTATTATGAATAATGACACCCATTTCATCTCTATGACGTGAAAGTTTTGTAGAGACTGAGAACAAGACACCAAATATGATGACAAGAGGTGTAGTTATTATTCTTACATAAGAAACTTCAAGATTTGGGACTTGTGTGTCAAGAGCCACTTAGAAAGGCCAAATACATATAATAAATATATTGTCATTGTGAACCAAGAAAAGAAAAATTATAATTTGCTCTGTTGGAAGATGTCTGCCTCCACCTTGCCAGGTTGTCTCAGGCTGAAGTCAGTAGAACAAGGACTCATTCACTGCAAAAACATATAGTGAAACACTGGAAAAGTCCACAGGCTGAAGTGCAGTCCTATGTGCAAATGGCAGGAAGGAGGCGCATGCGATAATTTCTGATCCTGCCTCGTGCCTTTAAGTGTACTCTAAGATAAGGACATTCAAATAATCTTTGGTCTTTACATCTTCCCAAACACAAATAGTTCTGATTGAATTAGCTATTTAAGGTTGTACAAGAAAATGTTAGGCTGATTTGTTAATTAACTGAAGTTATGATGAGACAAAACCTCAATGTAGACTGAAAGTTCCAGAAAGTAACTGATAAACCTCTGAAGGCCTGACTTGTGCCTGACTTGTGCACCCCAGATAGCCACTTAGGAATCTCCTGCTTCTGTACTCCTTGCTTGCTTTACGATGCAAATATATCCCTGCGAAGGAAATAAATACTCTGTTACCTAAGTGCTCTGGGTGTAGACTTTGGAGAAAGAGACTTCTGGGTCTACCAGTGCAAAGAGAGATGGTCCCTCCTCTCTGAATTCTGCCTGGGTCTCTCACAGAATTCTACAATAATATTCCCTGGCCAGCAAACTGACTGTGCTGACCCTTTGGAGTTGGGGCAGTGGCTGGAGATGCTCCCTGAAGAGAGCACCTCCCAACTTTGCTTAATGGGCCCTCCTTCCTGGGGTGAGGGTCAGTTGGCTGTTGCTGCCACGCCCTGATTGGACTCTCCAGAGAGTGAAGGGACAAGCACGACATTGGAGGGCTGCTGGCTGCTACCAGATGGTCAAGTCTTTGTTCCTCAAATGATGGTCTACCAGTTTGTTCGACAGTATCATGAAATGACACACCTGGGCAAGACAGCACTGGTGACGCTCCTTGGCTGCCATTACTTTGTGACACGCCTACCTGCCCTGTGTCCTACCGTTGCTGCCAGGCACCAGATATGTGCCAAAAATAACCTGATTCAGAGGTCACGGCCACCCACAGGAACCCAGTATACTAGTTTATCTCCCTTTGAAGATACTAAAAATCTTTAAAGATGTTCAAACTTCCTGAAGCTAAGCCCTGTCAGGGTTACTGGTAACTTCTTGTCCACATCTGTACCTATCTCAGGTGAGTAGAAGCCTTAACCACCAGACTGGAAAAGGTTCAGGAAGTGACCAAGGCCCTGGTGCGGGAAATCTTGCCTCACTACAGAATACCCCTGAAGATTGGGAGTGATAATGAAATGACTCTTACTGTGTTAATAACAGCCAACTTACTGGAATCTTAGGAATTCAGTGGAAATTCCTCAAAGCATACTGGCCACAAAGCTCAGGGAAAGTTGAACAAATGAGTCAAGTTGAGCAAATGGCCCCTCAAGAGTATTTTAGGAAAGTTCTGTCAGGACACAGGTCTCCCTTGGGTAGATATACTCCCACTATTGCTCTTTAGGGTACAATGTACCCTGGGAGCCACCAGGTTCTCCCCATTTGAGATACTGTTCAGGCGTCCCCCTCTCAATATTACAATGGTAAAGAGATACCTGAGGTAGATCAGGAAACTCAGTTTAGTTAAAGAAATGCGGGTACTGGTTGAGGTCCTGATCAAAATCAGCCAAACCATTTTGTAAAGGCTGCCAATCCCCTTGGGCATACCCGCACATCCTTATAAGGCGAGGTGACTCTGTTTGGGTCAAAGACTGGAAAAAAGAACCCCTTTTTACAACCCGCTTAGATGGGGCCTCACACTGCTGTTCTTGTCACTCAAACTGCTATCAAAGATACAGGTGTCACCCGATGGGTCCACACACAATCAAGAGAGCCACTCCTGAGGGGACCCGCACCTAGACAACCTGCCAGAACCAATAAAGCCCCCTGAGACTCACCATCAAGAAAGATTGCTACTCCTGACTCCCAGGCATACCCCAGCCCTGCTCTAACCACAAAGGGGCAGCTGGTTGGTCTACCCATGGCCAACCAGAAACTCGAGGATCTGCAGCCAGAACACTCCAGCTGGAACTTCCGTTGCCACCTATGACTCTGTACTAAGTGGTCTCACAGCTTTCCTTTTGCTCTGGGTCTTGCTTTTACCACACCACAACATTGGACCTTGGGAGAGAGACTCCTCTTATCTCTGTTCTATTTCCTTCTGGTAGGACTTCTGTTTTGTTTTTTGCCAAATGTGTCCTCTGATGACGTTCCAAGTATTTTTCCTTTGGCCCTCTTTGAAGCTGCAGCTTCCCTGGCTCCCAAATGGGAATTTCGTGTATCACAGATTGAGACTCATAGGGCAACAGGAGACAGCTCATCTTGGCCACATGAATCCCCCTTAACTGCCCATTAGCCTAAAATTTGTTGCCTGTGATGCTGCTACAGTGGCCGCAGGGTGGATTTCAGAGAACGAGAGTGCACCTTCTCCCTGTATGGACCGGCAGCCATAATACATCCCTCATCACAAATACTTGTACTCCTCACGGCCTCTGCATGAGGCCTTACTAGGATTATGGAATATGGTAAGTCATGTGGGGCACAAAAATTTCCTGGGCCACCCCCCTTACCGGACAGGTTACCCTATCAAGCTCAGCCTCAGAAGGCAGAAATAATGATCCAGAAAGTCCATACCTGGCTGCAATCCTGTTCAATAGCGCACTCCCTCATCTGTCCCACAGTGGCCCATGATCACACTAAATAGTGGAAGGCCTTCATGAAACAGCCTGCTATAGATTTTTCCACTGCTACAGGCTGCACATTATACACTAAATATTGCTGATCCCAATCTAGGTAAATATTAGCTTTGCATAAGACTGGGGGCTCCTGTCTATTTAGACATTGAAAATATCAATGTTAGATGCCAGCCTGGCACGCATCCAGACCCTAGGTCCTACAACACCCCCTCCCCACCCAAATATGAGGAAACTCCTCCTATGTCACCAACTGGCCAAACTTCCCAACATTACTCCCCCAAGCTCCCAAATTCTACCACTATCCAGTGGGACTTGGTGTACTCCAAACAACTGGTACACAGCCTGTAGTTCTGGTACTTCCCGCTGTGGGGGCAGGCGATCAGAAGTCTGTGTGCTACTGATGCTCTCCTGCCTGACTTTATCTTATGCCTGCTGATCTGGCCACTACATTTTCTGGCCCAAGTGAACAAAAAAACATGGGTCCATAGGGTCCTGGTGGCCATTCCCTTGGCGGTGGCCAGAGGCTAAGTTTCTGCAATAGGACCGCAGGCCTCTGGCCTCAAAGTCTCTCAGCAACAGTAATGGCCCACCCCCAGAAAGTAGATGGTGACTGCACTGACATGTCGCAGTCGGAGAGGGATCTTCAGGACCAGATATAAAGATACCCTGCACTGGTGGTCTTCCTCACAGCGAGCCATGGTGGACTCTGTCTCTGCCTAGGAGAGGACTGCTGTCTTTACACCAAGCTGGGGAGTGGTGTGAAAGAGTTGGATCTGCTTAGGCCGGATTCAAAGGCGGAAGGAGAGGTGTGCGTCACCACCTGGTGGGATCGAGCCTGTATCCTAGTCCCCTAACTGGCCCCAGCTTGGTCCACTTCTAGTGATTACCCTGGCCCTGCTTTTTGTCCCCTGTTGTGTAAATCTGGCAGTTAAGTCCATCAGCTCTTAGGTAGGAGCTGTAAAGCTCCAGATAATGCATGTTTTAAAATGGGGTCTTCCATCTGCCACATGTAGACAAAGAAAGCATACCCATACTGGGAGTGAACTTTTATAGAATTGTTAAGGGCTCTGTGTTGTAAACTGCAGGGCAAAACTTGTGTTTTTCTCATTGCCACTTAAACAGTCAAACCATTAGAAAAATGTGGTGGGTTTATCTGTCCATGCCAAAAGTTGCTGCCTGTGGGCAGTTCCTGCCTCGGGTGCCAGCCAGGTTGAATGGTTCAATTGTAAAAAGGTGGTCCCCAGGAAAAGGGAAAGTTCCAGATACCCTTCCCCAACCAAGGAAGGTTGGAGCTGAGCATGGAAGTAAAAAGAAGCTGGAGAGGAGACTGAAGGAAGGAAGCAGGATGGAGCCAGAAGGAGACCTGAGGGAGGCATAGAGAGACATGTGAAGAAACTGCCCTTGCGTGTTATGGCCTGGACTGGTTGAAACAGACGTGGGTGAGAGACCCGTGGGGAGGTTAACAATGGCAGCGTTTATCTTGATTTTGATATGCTCTTTTTCTTCCAGACTTGTCTGGCTGTTTGTGACTCTTTTCTATAGGTCCCTGCCAGAACATGCCTTAGACTTGTGGCAGATTTTTGGGTCTCAGTTGTCCTGCTTTGAGCCAACCCTGCTCGTGGGTAACTTTGGGTGCTTGATTTGGAATCCATATTCTCTCCCTTTTCTGTATTGCACACTAATTGTATTAAAGCTCTTTTTCATTGAAGATCTACACGCTACAGTATATTTTGTCTTAGTGGGATAGATGGCAGAATCTGCTTAGAGTGGGTAGATTTTGGGGGTTCTGAGATGTCCCCTTCCTCCCCTGTCATATAATCAGGAGATAGCTAGGGTGGGGCCCCTAAAAATGGATGTAAGGAAGTGCAGGAGTGATCCCCTGAGAGATCCCAGGATATAGGTCCCCAACCTATATTCGGTACCTACCTCAAAAAGAAGAAAGAAGTTTCCAGCAACTGACCTTCAAAGAGAGAGAAGCCCAAGAGTTTTGTAGAGACCAGGACACTGTTCCTGCCTTTGGTCTTGTCATTGCAATCACCAGGAAGAAAACCGAAGGCCTGGGGCCTGGTGTATCAAAGAGCTCTTTATTGGATCATGAGACACAGCTTTTTGGTGCTGCTGCTTTTGCTGTTGTCTATTCCAGCATTCCATGAGGTCCACCCAGACCTTCAGGCTGCTGCTGTGGGCTGCTGTGGCATCATCTCAGCAGCCCTGCCTGTGAGCACCTCCAGCTGCCACGTGCCCCAGACTTCATTGCAGGCTAGCGCCATCTTAGAGGAACAGCCTTTTCTTTAGACTTCTGAACACTGTTGACTCTATCCAGAGTGAGATAGTTGGTCACCTCGGTGGCCTTAGTAACTCCTTATTTTCCCTGTTTGTTAAGTAAACCCCATTATTGTCCCCTGAACCTCTCCTGGGCACTGTCCTTGGATGGCTGTGCAGGACCCATGTAGCCCTGCTGCAGAGTTGGTGTGCACACACACACAGAGAAGAAAGTTCCTAAATAGAACTTCCCAATAAAACACTGAAAATTACTTATGCCATTGTGAGTAACGGCCCAGTCAAACAGGGTTGGTCAAAGTGGGGCTGTGGAGACACAAAAGATTGCTGCAAGTTTTAAAATACCTTCTGGTGGAGAACCATAGGAAAGGGGTTCTGAAACAATCCTCAGAAAGCTGGAACAAAAGGAGACACCACATCAATATGACAGCCACTGCCAGCCTCCCCACCCACGTGTCAGCCATGTGTGTTTCTGCGCGTCTCTCCGCCATGTGTTCATGTTTCCTTCCCAGCTGCACCAGGATGGAAGTCAGACTGCAGATGCAAGAGCCCTCTAGCACCCACCTGCCTTCCATGTGCACCTGCTCAGCTGCTCAGCTCCCACCACAGTTCCCAGCAGCTAGTTTAAGGGGTCTACATGTAACTGGGAGTGGAAAACATGATGCCTTCCCTAATAAATAGAGGCCTGTGGACAGGAACAAGACATCAGAACTAATCTGATATGATATGAATCCTTGGGTCTGGGTCCTTAGTTTGGCTCCAAATAATACCTTAGTAAATTTCTCTTTTATTATATGTTCAATTTGTTTCACAGTGGTGATGAGTTCAGTCAACAGTTTTGGTGATCATGCAGGGACCCAGAACAGATTCATTTGGCTGCCTGAACAGCAAAGAACTCAGTCATCTTGGCACCAGTCGGGACTGGTGTGCCATCAGATCCTGTGATTTCAGATGACAAAGGGTGAGTGTCTCCTGAGCCGTGGACCCTCTAATTAGTAGACAGTCCTGTACTTATTGAGAGCTGGTTTCCTTTTTGGCTGTCTCACACAAAATGAAGTGCTAATGGAATGCCTATAAATTTTTCTTCAGTTGAAAGCTACTGAAGGCTTGTTAGTGGAATGACTCTGAGAGGATTTGGGAAAACTGATGAGAAATAAAAACCTGTGTCCCTTTTTTAATAGAATTAAAGAAGTTTATTTTTTAAATTTTATAATTTTTATTTTTTTAATTATACAATTTATATATATATATACCATTTTGTTCATTTTGTTCATTTTTTTCTTCATTTTGTTCATTTTTTCATCTTGGTTGTAATCGCTGCAAACTTCCCACCACCAATTCACCCATGTGCCATCACCATAGTCAGCGTGCTCTTCCCACCCCAGTTTTGATCTTATCCCCCTCTCCAACCCTGCAGAATGTCTTTATAGTAGTTTGTTGATTTTCATTTTTATTTTATTACAATTACTTCCCCCATCCCTTACATTCCTGCTATGAGTGAAACCATCCAGTATTTTTCTTTTTCTTTCTGGCTATTTCACAAAGCATGATACCTTCCATCTCCATCCATGTTTCCACAAAAGGCAACATGGATGCCTTTTGCATGAATATTTCTGGGTAATAGTTCATGTGTATATGTACCACATCTTCTTGATCCAGTCATCTATTTTTGGGCATTTGGGTTGATTCCACATCTTCCCTATTGTAAACAGAGCAGCAATAAATATAGGGGTGCAGGTGTCCTTTTGAATTAATGTTTTTGTATCCTTTGGGTAGATCTTTAGGAGTGAAATTGCTGGATCATAGGGAAGATCCATTTTTAGCAGTTTGAGAAACTTCCAAGCAGTTTCCCATAGTGGTTGGGCCAGTTTGCATTCCCACCAGCAGTGCAGGAGAGTTCTTTTTTCTCCACATCCTTAGGAACATTTGTTGTTGCCTTTTTAAAATATTATTTATTTATTTTTTACATCATTCTTCATTTTGTTCATTTTTTATCTCGTTTGTAATCCCTGTGGACTTCCCACCACTAATTCACCCGTATGCCATCACCATAGTCTCTTTTCCCCACCCCAGTTTTGATCCCAATCCCCTCTCCACCCCCGTAGAATGTCCATGGTTTATAGTTTGCTATTTTTCGTTACTACAATTGCTTCCCCCCACCCCCGATCTCTACACTCCTGCTATGAGTGAAACCATCCATTATTTTTCTTTATCATTCTGGCTTATTTCACTAAGCATGATCCTTTTCTAGCTCTATCCATGTTGCTGCAAAAGGCATAAGCATCTTTTTTGATTGTTGAGTAATATCCCATTGTGTATATGTACCACATCTTTTTAATCCAGTCATCTACTTTTGGGCATTTGGGTTGATACCATGTCTTTCCTATTGTAAATAGAGCAGCAGTAAACATAGGGGTGCAGGT